>NC_046659.1:6683532-6703834 GCF_010883055.1 Belonocnema kinseyi | reverse complement strand
TTTCTAACAGAAAAGACAAATGTTACACAAATAAAATTGAAAGAATTTCATTTTTGTCAAAGATTTTTTGTAATCTTCGAATTTTAGAATTATAAATTCCATGAGAAATTTCTAAATTGGAACCAAAAGTGACAACGGCTTGACTTTATCTCGGGGAATTTGGCAAATGAAATTTACGATTTCTGTTCACAATGTCCAGTTTAGATATCTCAGGTATGCCAGCCTTTTAAGATATAATCATTTGACAGATAATTGGCATGTATTTCTTTAAGTAAGGTCACCTTTAATATTCAAAATGGGACAGTGTTTGCTGTAAATCCATAAATTATTATCATTCTATTCTTATGGTTAATGAGTAGAAAAACAACCTGTCAAACAGTCTGACAAGATTTATCCCAATATATATCCGAAGAAATCTTCAATCACAATAGATCTATTACAGAATATTAGAACAATATAAACATTGGAGGGATTTTGAGAATTGTAAATTGTATATAGACTGCTGGGCAGTCATAAATAATATAATACGAATTAGATAATAAAAATCTGGGCTACCTAGCATGGGAATTAGACGTTTCCCCTCCCCCAGGCGTCGGGCGACTTACCTGTCTTTTTGTCTTTTTGTTCAAGCAGAGTTGAAATTTCAACCAAATGTGATGAAATATGCAAATGAAAGAGTTACATTTGTATTTAAAAGAAAGCCATTTTACCAAAAAAACAGTATTTTTCACGAAACAAATGTTACATTTTTTAACAAATTAATGAATTTTTAACTAAAATAATGAATCTTTAACTGGAATAATTAAATTTTCAAGCTATTAAGTTATTTTTTAACTTAAATGACGAAATATTTAACTAGAATATTCAATTGTCACAAAATAGTTAAACGTTTAACTGTAATAGTTTAATTTAAAACCATAAATAGGGATTTTAAAGCAAGAAGATTAATTTTCAAATGAAAATATAATGAAATTGAGTAGTTAAATTCACAGCTAATCAAAGTAATGCCAAAAAAAGATAAATTTTAAATTACAATAATCGAAAATTAAGCAAAGTAAAGGATTTTCAACTAAAATAATGAATCTTCAACCGCAATGTATCAATTTAAAAAAAAAGAGATGGATTTGTAAGGGAAAAAGATGATTTGTTAACCAAAAATTTAATTGTGAATAATGAAATGGAATTTCCAACGAAAGAGTTACATTTGTAACATAAATTTTTTACCAAGTGATTCTTTATATTGAATATTTATATTTTTAACCAAAAAGATAAATTTGTTACCAAGATGGTTAATTTATACAAAAAAGAAAAACAATTTTGATATGTGAAAGCTTTGTTTCTCCCGTTCCTACACATTTTTTGCCTACACAAATTATATTGTACACGAGTATACTGATCATATTTCTCCTACAGAAGAATTTTTCTATGCAAAATGTTTTCCACACAAAATTTAATACTGTTATATTTTTCTCGCACAAAATTTGTTCTACACAGAATATTTCACACACAAAATTTAATATTGTTTAATACTTTTATTTTTTTCCTATACAAAATATTTTTTAGGCAGAATAAAATAGTAACATTTTATATAGTTTTAATTGAAATCTTGTTTCTGATATATAGTAAATATTCTGAGTTAACGCACACATGAATATTCCACACACAAGCATTAAGAGTGAAATTGTGTATGAACAGTGTTGCTCTTAGTTTTTGTATGTGCAACATGCCTGTTTATCTTCACTCAGAATACTTGCTATATAGCTGTAACAAGATTTAAATCAGAACTATAATCATTTCATCTTGTGTAGGATCTACTTCTTGTAAAGTATATTTTATGTACTGTTTAATATGTTAATTTTTATATTTTATATTTTAATATTTTAATTTTTATTTGGAACAGATTAATTTTGAATCAAAATCATAGTTGAATATGTTGAATTTCCAAGTAAGAAGTATTTTTCAATGACAGAGAAAAAATTTCGAAGAAATTGTTGAATTATAAAAAAAATTAATTAATTTTCAATCAGATACTTTAATTTTCAACTGAAACGGTCAATCTTTAAAGAGAAATAGAATAGTGAAATTTCATTTAACGAAATTAATTTTAAACAAGAACAAAAAGAAAGAATTTGCAAGAACATATTTAAATGCAGTAATGAATATGAAGCACTTTTTATAAATAAAAAATCATTGCTATGCAATGTGATATCGCAAGATTAAAAGAAAATTAAGCACGCTCTGGACAAAATTCCCTGACTTCAAACAAAATTCCCTGTTTACTACATAACATTTTGTATACTTATTACCGCCTAGATCTAACAAAAACATAAGTCTTACAAAAATTGGCTTCTATTTTTTGGTTGTTAAAAAAACAATGTACTGCACAAGTGGGCACAAGAATATCACAATTCAACACAAGTTCAATTTGTTTGTAATTTGAATGTTGCGGTGCTCTTGTCCTCAAATTTTAGTCGATATTATTAATTCGTTTCGAAAGATATGTTTCGAAAGATCGTGAAATGTTTTAAAAATGAAATATTAGGGCAAAAAAGTAACAAAATTTTAATTTGCTCAAATCTAACGTGCTCAAAACGGGCGGTGATCAATTCGGTCCTGGGTACATGCGGACGGTTCCCCCACTATACGGCTTCTTCTCACTGAGGTCAGCTGAACTCCTGACGCTGAACTAAAATGCGGAATGTAACATATTTTTTATTTTGTCACTTCAAAATTTACAAAAATAATATTAGAAATTTTCGAATGAAAATGATTTCAACAATATGTTCTTTGACTTACAAAGTTATAAATTGAATAATGAATGTTCCGACCATAACATGCTAATATTCAAACAAGAACAAAAATTATGTTTTAAAAGAGTTGAATTTTAAACCAAGAAAGATTTCTCGATCAATAAAAAGCGAAAATTGAAGATAACATGTTAAATTAAAGGATTATTAAGAAATTGATACATTTTTAAAGTTACATAATTTGAAGCAATTTTCAGCTAAGAATATAAGTTTATACCTGAAAATTTGTTATGCACTATTTTTAAATATTCTCTTAAAAATTTGCTTCAAAAAGTGATTTAAAACTTCTCCGTGAATATAACGCAAACTTTCTTATCTTGGTACTCGATTTTTTCCGACAAATTTGTACAAATCAAGCAAAATGAAAAAAATTGCCTAACAATTTGTAATATTGTATACTGAAAATTTGGTAAATTAAAAGAACAATGAGTTATTTTTTAAAAATAATTTTTCAAATTAATTTAAAGAAGGAAGAGTTTGACTTTTCCTATGTTTTGAAATCTTTTCAAGCCTTATATTATTTTGGAATCTTTACAGAACTTCTAACTATATGCGGCATTTGTTCTATGTTGTCTGTTGTATATTGTTCTAACTATATTCGTAGTACAGGAACTGTGTGCTGGTAGCTGGTGCGGAATTGTTATCTGTCCGCTCAAATCTAATTTAAGATTAACAATTAGGTAAAGGTAGGTCAGCGTCATACTAGATTTCCGCTTGATGAAAAGTGTAAAGGCGTAGGGCAATTAGGCAATCTGGCGACAGTTCTTTCAATGGCCAGCCGCCTTATAATATGTACCTTTACTGTGCACCCTGCCATCCGTATATATTTATTGCAGCAATGAAGTACTGATATCAGGTATAGGCAGGCACGCGCTGGCTAATCCTTTTCAGTAGGGATCCTTTGCTTATAACATACAACATATGATAATAACCGCTTTCGAAGATTGATCAGGAAGTTGAAATGAATTTTTTGAGACTAAAAAAAAACCAGACAATGAACCTGAATTAATTTTGTTTATCGGGAATGTTGCACTCGTTTGGAACAAAAATCTGTGCTATCATTTGAAGTGTGCTAATTTTTATGCCAAATGATATAGCTCAATTGAAAGTACAATAAATTTCGACTTTTTGCCAATATTCATTTCATTTGCTCAATTTTTGAAATATGAAATAATGTAGTTTGAAAACAGTAATTCTAACATATTGTACTGCAAAGAAATTTCAGGTGAAAAACGATTTTTTTGAGAGGAATGCATTGGTGCATTTGGTTTGTCGATCCAAGGCATGATTTGTTTATAACGAATGCAGAAAAATAACAAATGGCGAAATTGTTTGAAAAATTGTTTAAACAAAAAAAAATGCACACCAAGATATTTCCGAGACGAATCCAGAGGTGTTTTTACTTTTTTGATGTGACTCTTAGTTTTTTTTTTAATTAATGACACAACTTTGAAATCCAAATCTACGGGCACGGAACAACAGAGCGCTGAAGAACAAATGCTCTAAATGTTTAAAAAATCGGTTTACGAAAAAACAAAAAAATGTACATCTAGATTTTTTCGAGAGGAATGCATTGGTGCACTTGGTTTTTCGGTCTGATGCATACGTTGTTTATAACAATTGCAGCAAGGTAACAAATAGTGCAATTGTTTAAAAAAATCTTTAAACAAAAAAAAATGCCCACCGAGATATTTCCGAGACGAATCCAAAGGTGTTTTTACTTTTTTGAGGTGACTCTTAGTTTTTTTTTTAAATTAATTACACAACTTTGAAATCCATATCTGTGGCAAACTAAGGTCGTGAAAATATTGTCAGTTTTCGCTTATCTTTAAGCGTTTTCAAGATAATTCAAAATTTTCACTTCTTTAGAGGGGTATTTCAAAAATATTTGTATTTGGTTATTTTAAGTTCGTGGAAGATAAAACCTATCTTTAAACCCCTTAAAATCGACTTAGTTTTCATGTTTTCATGACCGCTTTCGAAAAAAATTAAAATGTTGATTTTTTGCATGTTGAAAATTTGTTTTTTTGTTTAGTTTTGGATGTCTAAGGATCATCCCTTATCATAATTTTTTCTTTGTATTTAAACAATCTTTTTAGTTGGTCAGTTCGCTTTGTTCGAAGATAAACCCCGTCTTCAAAAACTTTAAAATTTATTTAGTTTTCACGTTTCTCTGGCCGTGTTGAAGATAACTACAAATTTGTATTTCTTTTAAGTTTAAAATATTTGTACTGTTATAGGTTGGGGTGGCCAGAGATCCCCCCCCCCTTTAGTAAATCTTAACAATATTGTCAGTTTTCGCGTATCTCTCGTCAATTTCAAGATAACTTAAAATCATTGTTTTGTTTTGAATTTTAAAAACACTTTTTTCCCTTTTACCTATGTTCAGAGAAACTAACCATAAATTTACAACTAATTCATTATAGTAATTAAGCTAGACATTTTTACGGTTTTGAAATTGGAAATTTAGGGAAATTGGGACCAATGGATTTAAGGGACTTAGCATAAAGTTAACCGAAATGCATGTACTTTCAAATTCAAGTGCTTGAGCGCGCAAGTTCTGAAAAGCTCTTGCGAGAGATTCAAATCCAGCGTCAAGTATATGCCTGACCAATAAGGAATCAAGTCTTCTTTTTAGAATTCATTCTTTCAATATTTTCATAATATTTCTTCCTACATACTGATTTTCCTATATAGTTCGTCGTTCAAAGAGTACGCGTCAAACTCAAACTGCGCGGTCATATTAAACAAAATGGTGGCATTAAGCGGTTGCGTGACTTGAACGAAACGAGGCCTCTCAAGTGGCTAGACCATGTATTTATTAGATAATGGTTTAAAGCGTCACGTGTTTTCCCTGACAGCAACTCCACCAATAAGGAATCTTCGATTCCATCCTTGATGTTCAATCCACTTATTGGATACACTTTTCCACTTTGAGAAAAAATCTTTATAGAATCGGAAAATACACTTTTAAGTGTTTAATCATGAAGAAGCGTGGAGCCCGTGCAGCAGCCAAAGGGGAAATACAAAGATGTTACGGTGAAATTCCATAGGAAAGAATAGTAGAATAGTCGTGATTGCTTTCGAGTTTGACACGTCACGTGCTTTCCCTGACTACAACTCGACAAATAAGGAATCGGGTCTTTACATTTTTTCATTACACTTTTTCGAGATATTTCGAGATTCGATAGGTATGATCTTTTTAGAATAGGATTGAAAAAGATACGTGTTTCAAATTCTACAAAAATTATCTTTTCACTTTAAAATTTTAAGAAACAGCGGAAAATTAGTGGTAGAGGCAAAGATATTTTGGTGAAGTTTTTTTACACAGGTGTGTACAATTTTCTATGCTTGCCATGGGCGCTATTTTTTCTAGATACGCGGCTGACAGCCAAGATGGCTGGGTGTGGTAGAATGCGACTGCCGATGAAACTGGGGGAGCTGCTGGCTAGACCGGGTATTCTTAGACCATGCTAAACCCTATGATGCGAGTGACGCAAAACTAACACGAGCAAGCGTGGACGCCAGTAGATTAGAGAAGCAGGCTAGTCAAAACATACACAGATAGAGCAAGAAAATAAATAAGGATATGAATAAAATAGAGCGTTACTACGAAATAAATGCGAATTCACAAACGAGAGATACAGATAAAATATTGAAAAAAGAAAGTACAGACAAATTGAGATCAGATAAAAAGAAAAGCACTGTACATTGAAGACAATATTTGTTAAAAAAAGAGGAAAAGAATAATTCGATGATGAAAAATTATTTGCGAGGAAATTTCTGAAAGAATTGTAGAACTAAATAAAGCACAACAGGTGCTATTAGAAAACTTCATTAAAAGAAAAGTAGTATATCCGGCAACAGAATTAAAGCAGTCCGGCTATTGGATCGATCAGATGAAAAATTATTAAAATTAGTTGTTTTTTTGCGGAGAAATATGTCCTCTTTCACAAAATGCCTTTATCAGGGGTCCTTTACAGGTTAAAATTTGAATGATCACTGTTTAAACTCGTGTAAAAAAACATGGGATCTTATAGAGAGACCTTTCACAGGCTCCAAATGTGGTTAATTTTGGCTCTGAAACGCGCTGAATATTGTTAAGAAAACTGTTTTGCAGGCAGAAAATACAATGTGATATTTGAATTACTGCTCATTTGTACTTGCTTCCATGTTATTTGATATTGATAATAGCACAACATACCGAGCTAAAATATGACAACAACGGTGTGGCGTTGACTAAAGTAGGCAGACAGCTTCTGGTGGAATCGGGAAGTGCACGAAATTTCCTATCATGATTTTGTTGCCTAGCTATTGCAGGTCAAGTTTACTTTCATGACGTGTGGTTATGCTGCCAACTGCTGAGCGTGAAAAAAAATTTATTCGGATGAAGACAAATCAACTTTTGAATTTACATTTTAGTATTATTTAAAAACATTTTATTTATATTGATCTGCATAAAAATTCAATAGCCAATGTAATAATTAATATCATGGCCAAATTTTGTATTTAATTCCAAATTTCAGAAAAAAATAATCGACATAGCTTTCGCTAGCTTTTCCGATAGCCAGACTACTTTAAAATCAACACACTTAACTAGCCATAAAATAGATGTTCAGGGTCATAAGTCAATTAAACAAAGACATTATTATGTATAACTAAAAATAAGACAGTTTATGTATGAGGAAGTGGATTGACTTTTAGAAGAAAAAAGTTATAGAACCATCCAACAGTGACTGGTCAAATCCAATAGTAATGATAAAAAAACCTGATTAAAAATATAGAATTTGTTTGGGTTTTAGAAAAGTAAATAAAATAACCAAGAAAGAATTGTAGCTAATTCCTATAATTTCGGAATTTTTGGATGCATTGAGGTCGGCAAGACACATGTCCCATATCGATCTTCGTTCAGCATATTATCAGATACCGCTGGACGAACAATCGAAACCAATTAAAGATTTATTGTTCTGTGTAATGGAATGTACCAATTTAAAAGGATGCCTCAAAAAATTTCAAAGAACATCTAAAATATTCAGTAATCGTACTGGATGAAATTCAAGAAGCAGGTTTGACAATAGGATTAGATAAATGGGAGTTCGGATGCGCTGAGATAAAAGATTTGGGATTTAAAGTAAATGAAAAAGGTTTGCAAGTAGATGAGGATAAGATAAAGCCAATTTTAAATTTTCCTATGCCAAGACAATAAAAGAAACAAATACATACATTTTCAAATATTAAAAATTATCAACAACAGCACCGATTTTGGCATGCCCTGACTTTAGGAGTTCATTTTAACTTGAAACAGATGCTAGTAATGCTGGTTTAGGTGCTGTATCAACAGAAACAATAAACGGTGGAAATTATGTGATAGCTTCTGCAAGTAAAGGTTTAAATGGGACAGAACGAAAATACTCAGCTTCAGAAAAAGAGTGTTTAGCCGTGATTTGCAGAATTAAAAAGTTAAGGCCACATTTAGAGGGCTATTAGTTTAAAGTGATCATTGGCCTAAAATGGTTGCATAATTTAAAAAATCAAACAGGTAGATTAGCAAGATGGGCTCTAGAATTATTAGAATACGATTACGAGATTATGTATAGAAAATGATGTATAACCATGTACCATATGCCTCCTCAAGATCAAATGAAAAGGAAATAAAAGTTTCAAATATACTAGCTAGTGTAATAGAACCAGATAAAAAATATTTTAAAGCCATTGAGGATAGTTGGTGTCAAATAAAAATATTACGTATTAAAAACAAACCAGAATCAAATCAAAATTGGAAAATATGCCAGAATCAATTATATTTCTACAGACCCGATTCTTTAAAATCAAGTTTAGTTTTGGAAATCACTCCGTGAAAATGGACAATACCGAAAGAGCTTATATAACACGTTTTAATTGACAATAACGATAATAAGGAAGCGTCTATATATTCCGTATAGTTAATTTGTGTGTGGGGGGGGGTCTTAATTTTCGCTACGTGCATGTTAAAGTTACATTAAAATAACGTTACGAGGAGGGTGGGCAGGACTGTAAAATGTTGGAGTAAAACGTTACGTAATATATGGACGTTCCCTAAACAAGCAGGTCATTTAGGTATGGAAAAAACTTACGCAAAAATGTATGAAAATTATTTTTGTCCCGGAATGTGCTCCTAAATATTGAAATACGTAAAGGAATGTGATATGCAGGCTGAACACGCTGGGTCTTACTAAAATGTATGCAACCCCGCATTCACTCCCATAAGAATAGCATTAGCGTGTAAGGTGGGCTGCATACATTTTGGTAAGCCCCAGCGTGTCCAACCTGTGTGTGAGTCAAAAGATAAAACCAAAAATAAAGAATCAGATAGGCTTAATACGAAAAAGAATAATTGAGGAACCGTGGACAGTAGTAGCATCAGACATGATGGGTCCTTTACCAATGAGAAAGTCAAGAAATCAATATATTCTAGTCTTTGTTGACATGTTTACTAAATGGGTGGAGATAATACCAGTTAATAAAACAAGAAGTGAAATGCAAAGATTGTTGTGAGGAGTTATTTGGGGAGAAGTTATAAACTCACTAACGTTAACATGCATAGAGAGTTATGAAAGATAAAAGCAGAAGAAATGAAAAAAACAAGCTTGGTTAGAGAGATGGGCATGATAAGCTAATGCCTAGAGTAGAAAAACCAAAAAGAAGGAAAATAGAAGAAGAGGTGAGACAAATAGTCGACAAGACACGCAGCGACTTAGAACTAATGTTATGGATGGCAATACTGGAAGCGATAGAGAGGGAAAAAGAGGAAAAAACTACCAAATTCAAAAGTTGCTAAGAGAAATAACGGACAGGGAAGCAAAGGAAGCGGAATGAAAAACAAGAAATAGACGAAGTATAGAGAAGTCAACGAACAAAATTACTGGAATATGTAAGGAGTATGAAGAACAAGAAAAGACTAATAAAGGAAGCTGAAGAAAAAGAAGAGAAAATTGAAATACGAAAAGAATAAAGAAAATCGGAAGAGAAAAAAGTTACAGATTAAGAAAGATGTTGATTACACAAAAAAGAACATTTCACTCAAAACCCTATAGCAACATAACAGCTACATATTATTTAATTTTGATTCCTTACAATTTTTTCTTTTTTATGTGTAATTGAGTTATAGTACAAAGATTAATATAGCTGTAAAGGGGATAAAATGAAATAAATAATATGGTTGAGATAAATCAAAAGTCGAATTTAGAAAATAAATTACTTTTCAGCTAGAAGAATCAAAGAGGCTAGAATAGTAGAAGAAGAGTATTGGAAATTCGAAATTTTAATAAATAGAATGTTAGCATAAGCTGATTTAGTTTTTCATTAATATTATTCAAACAAATAATTATCTTCAATTATTTAAACATTCTAAAATTTGTAGCATCGAAAATTTTTAAATTAATAAAATATTTTTATAGATAAAAATGTGCAATTACCATTACTTTTCTATAAAAATTATTTAAACAAATAGTTATTTAAATTAAAGTTTGAATCATTTAACATTTATCAATTAATAAACTGTCTTTATTGATAAAAATTTTCAATAACAATTACTTTTATACACAAATTGTTTAAGCAAATAATTATTTTGATTTATATAACATTTAATGTTTGAATAATAAAACATTTTTGAACTAATAAACTGTTTTTATCGATAAAAATGTTGACTAAAATTAATTTGTTATAAAGATTGTTTAACCGAATAATCATTTTTAATTATTCAAACATTTGATAATTGAAGCATAACAAATTTTCAAACTAATAAAATGTTTTATCGATACAAATGTTCGAAAACAATTACATTTCCATAAAAATTGTTTCAACAAATAATTATTTTCAATTATTTAAACATTTAAAGATTAAATTATCAAAAATTTTCAAATTAATAAACTGTTTTCATGGATGAAAATATTTACTAACAATTAGTTTTGTACAAAAATTGTTTAAGCAAATAATTATTTTTAATTATTGAAACATTTGAAATGTGAAGCATCAAAAAAGCTCAAAATAATAAAATGTTTTTATCGATAAAAATTTTCAATAACAATTAAATTTCTATAGAAATGGTTTAAAAACATAATTATTCTCAATTAAACTCCCATATGATACAACACTGCTGAAGGCTGGTGACCTTTTTAGCATAAAAGCAAAAACATAACACCAGACGACTCTCTCAGTTCCAGTTCTGCCCTGTTGTAACTACAATCCCCACCATATGACGAATTGCTACTTAACTTTGATATGATTTCGATTTAAATAATAAACTTATAGCATAAAGGTGGTAGTTGGGCGTATAATCTAAAAAATGAACAATACAAAATATAAAATAGCCTCGGAAAGGACTGGAACTTTCAATGACAAAAGGCATGCACAAGATAAACGTGAAGGTCATGTTTCAGGCGACGAATGGAGATTGGGTGTTTGGACTATTAGGGAGGTGAATGATCTCAAGGTGAATGAATTTCGAGAAACTATGGACGTAAAGAAACTAGATTTTGCGTGCGTGCCTGAAGCAAAGAAAAAGGGATGCGAAAGTAGAGACATAAAAAACGGTGTGTTGAAGGCGGATTTGAAATATGGTCAGTGTAGGTAGTGAATCACATGGTAGACAAGGAGTAGGTCTGATTTTGAATGAAAGAGCGTAGCCACATCTCGGAGATCATGATTTCGTATCTCCCAGACTGCTGTGGGCTACAATGAAAGTAGGTATCAAAAGATTATTTATCATAGCATACTACACGATAGTCGATAGTAAAGCCAGAGAAGTAAAAGACGCCTCCTAGAAAACTTTAAATGACACAATAAATATTTTCGAACATGGGGAAAGAATAATTCTGCTAGGAGATATGAACGGATGGATGGACATCCAAAATCAGGATACAGAAAGAGTATTAGGTAACTTTGGGGATCCAAACATAAATTAGAAGGGATTAAAAATACTTGATTTAGTCATAAAATGATCCACATGTACACCTGGTCTAAAGAAAATGGCCACAGTATGATTAACTTTGTTGTTGTGGATGAAAGACTAAGAGAGTTAGTCAAAGATATAAGGGTAATGAGGGGTTCTGAATGAAACACTGCTCATTAGCTTCTGATCTCCAAAATTAACTTAGGTCGGGGACGAAGAAAAAAATGCAGACGGGATACTAGAGGTTTTCAGAGACTATTTTAGGGGAGAATTCGGAGGTGAAACTATAGGACACCACAACTGCGACGTCGAACAAGATGCGTTAGAAAACTCAGTTGAGAAAGTCTGTGTCACTGAGGTTAAGGATATGAGCTTGAAAAACGGTAAGGTTGCTGGGGTAGACTGTATTAACGCTGAAATGCTTAAACACGGTGGTGAGTACATACCAAATAGACTGTGCGACTTGATAAATTTATATTTCGAGTTGGGAGACGCCCCAGACGATTGAAAAAAGCGAACATTTAGCTTAAGGCAAATCACAGAAAAAAGTTTTGAGTAGAAAAAAATTGTCCGTACACTTATTGACCTAGAAAAAGCTTTGGACAAGGTAAATAGAAGTGAACCTTGGGATATCCTGAAAGAGTATGGAGTCAATGGATGGCTTCTGCAAGCTATAAAAAGAATATATACGGGTAGCAAAGCGAGTAAAACGGTGAATGGGAAATTAAGTAACTGTTTCGATATTATTAAAGGGCTTAGATAAGGATTCGTTCACTGTTACTTATATTATTCATGGACAAATGTTTAAGAATGGTTTTTTTTTTCGAGGAAGAAGGTGCAAATCTCGAAACAGTAAGGCTACGTGGGTTAGCGCTCGCAGATGATAAGCTTGTTATGACAGAGTTAATCGAAAAGTTGCAAAGAATACTGAATAATCTGAATGCAAGCCTTTGTAGCTTATTTATTAGGGACGGGAAGATAGGTGAAGAGTTAGATAGAGGCATAAACGAAGGTAAGAAGGTTATTGGTAAAGCAGGGCCCCTTATCAGAAGTAAAATTATATCAAATAAAGCTAAAATGGCAACATATAATTCTATGTTTTTACCAGCTGTACTATACGTTAGCGAGACATTGACCTATCAAGAAAAAGATAATAGTAAAATTAACGCAATTGACATGAGATTTTTGCGCATAATATTTGGGAAAACTCTCATGAACAAAGTGAGTAACGAAATAGTTCTCGAAGAATGTGGTGCAGAAGATACGCTAGTAGACACATGGGAAACAAATCAGTTAGGATGGTTCCGGCATGTAGAGAGAATGCCAAATGAACGACTAACGAAACAATTATATCATGGTAAAGTAAATGGCAGCGTGTCCAGGTGCAGACCACTGAAAGAATGGTGAGAATGTATTAATGAGAACCTAGTTAGTAGAGACATGAGAAGTCATAGAAACACGAGAGTCTGCGTAAAAGAAGCTAACGAAGTATGCCAGGATAGAAAAGTATGACGAAAAATAGTTAATAAAAAGAGCGTCAGTGGAGTGAATGACGCCTGGAACAAAAGACCTTGGATGGTAATGGACCCAAGTGGGGAACCTCACATGACAACTTTGTGAGGATCTCCACTTGGGGTGATTGCTAGAGAGATTGATCAGCAACCTGGGTCGGAGCAGTGTTGCGGAACCAACGTGTTATTTAAATAAATAACACGAAAATTCTGGATCAATCTAAAAATGTTATATCCCTTCCTCACATCAGTCCTTTCCCCACTGAGTGAGTCACGCCTATTCCCAAATGGAAATGGCTTAATGGTGTAATAGGAATTATTGTCGCGGTAGGGCTTGAGCTCTCCCCTCATGACGGCCAGGTTGGCGGTAGCATTGCTACTGACAGGGTTTTCCATGCCAAATAGTCTGATAATGAAGAGGAAAGGCACTACGTAGAACACCAAAACCCATCAATGAAAAATGGAGAATATATTAAAGATTTTGAAACGCTTGTCGCTTCCCGACGATCGCCGGGGCGCCCCTGTAGCCACAGCTGGGGGCCACAGCATGCGGGACGGTGGCGATGGTGAGCTGCGAGATGGTCAGGCAGATCACACTAATCAAACAGCCGGCCAGCAAGAACATCTGCGACAAACGGTAAGCAGTGGAACATCAACTGTGCCTGCTGAGGATGCTTTGGCTAGCGCTAGCTATTTGCAGCCAACCACCTCGCAGAAATACTGTGGGAGGGCATCAATTGGGATACCACAATGAAAACTAGACCAGCAAATGCAGTTTTTGTCCCAGCAAGGGATCGAGATCCACCATGGAAGATCAGGTTGGTTATGAACGTCAGCAAAGTAAGGTGCAAATCTGGTCGATTAATTCAATATAAAAAAGGAAATAGAACCAGAAAGCTGATAAACCATGTTACTAAAATCATCCAACCTTGGCACATCGAGACATTAACACCAGCAATATTGGATGAAATTTTAGACACTCAACGACAGAGACTTGATGTTTTTACTGCCAGACTGCGTCGGTACAAGAAAAGTAATGCACGAAGGCAACAAAATAAAAACTTTCAGACACATGAAAGAAGGTTCTATCGTGAACTGAGAGTAAAGCCAAATAACCATCAAGTCACCGAAGTCCCTTAATTGGAAGATATGACTAACTACTGGTCGGGTGTTTGGGGAAAAATGAACAGATGCAATTTGGACACTGCGTGGTTCTTTGGACGAGTGTGAATCTTGCGTTAGCAAGGTGTTTTCAGAAGAGCATTGAACACCCAGATCTCATGCCAGGTTTTATGCTCCAAGGTACTACGTATATGATACCAAAAAAACCATACGCTCAAAATCCATCTGACTTTCGACCGATAGCCTGCCTTTCAACAATTTATAAATGTCTTACAGCTATCATTGCAGATAAGGTATATTCTCATTGCGTCGAGAATGACATTCTTGTAGAAGAACAAAAAGGATATTGTAAAAACTTACGAGGCTGTAAAGATCTAGTCACTATAGACGCTGTTGCCACGACTCAAGCTCGTAAGCATCAAAGGAACTTACACATGATATACATTGACTACAAGCAAGTGTTTCCTTCCGTGCTGCATGACTATTTGCTTGAAGTCTTAAGAGTTTACAAAATCTGTCCACGCATTATTGACTTTCTAAGCCATGCGATGAGGCTCTGAGGTACAAGAATCAAGTATTTTGATCATGGTTAACCAAGGATACCTAGATCAATACCAATTACCGCGGGTATATTTCAAGGAGACTCCTTCAGCGCACTATGGTTCTGTTTAGTGTTGAATCCATTGAGCAAAACACTAAACAGCATGTCTCATGGGTTCAGAATTCATAATAATGAGGATGGTCATCAAGTGACCCATCTTCTTTACATGGATGACCTGAGGCTGTACGCTAGTTCAGGCCAGAAACTGCAGCAAGTGACCGATGTCACAAAGCAGTTTTCCAATTATATCCACATGGAGTTTGGACTAGATAAATGTAGAACAGTGCATTTAATCAGAGGGGAATTAGGGACCGCAGAGTTAGGGAACGAGTTCGAAAATGACATCGAGGCAATGACTGCAGGCGAATCATATAAATATCTGGGTATTCTTGAATCTAAGGGTACTCAACATACGATAGTTAAGCCAAGCCTAACGAGTGCCTTCACTATGAGACTCAGATTAATTATGAGGAGTTTTCTCAACTCGGCAAACAAAATCAGGGCGATCAACGTATATGCCGTCTCTGCTCGCACGTACTCCTTCGGGCTCATAAAATGGTGTAACACCGACCTTGAAAAGTTCAACAGAATTGTTCGCGTAGAAATGACGAAGCGCCGAATGTGCCACAGAAATTCAGCGATTAAAAGGGTAGTTCTACCACGACATTTAGGTAGTAGGGGCGTTGTAGATGTCAAAAAACTGTGCGAGTCACCAGTTATACAGTTGCGAGACTATTTTAACAGCAAACGAAATGTTGCGCTTTACAGTACCATCTGTCAAGCAGATCTTGAATACATGCCCTTAAATTTGTCCTCAGAAGGGCCCTTGAATATCAGGACAGAAACCATAGAGGAATTAGAAATACAATGGAGGCAGAAAGCCGTCCATGACGAGCACCCCAACACGTTAGATCAAAATTTAGTGAATAGTGAGGCATCTAATATTTGGCTAAGAAAGGGTGTTCTGTATCCAGAGACGGGAGGATTCGTCATTGCAATACAGGACAAGGTTGTCAGCACCAGGAATTATCGCAAACACGTGTTACATCAAGACGTGGTTGACCGGTCCCAACTATGTGGAGATACCAACGAATCCATGGAGCACATTATTGATGGCTGTCACGTAATGGCTCAGAGAGAATATACGCGCCGACATAATGATGTAGCGGGCATTATATATCAAGAATTTGCCCTAAACCTAGGACTCTTAAAAGAATGGATGCCCTTCTATAGATACATTCCAATGCCCGTTTTAAAAAGCTAAGATTATAGCGAGTATAGCGAGTTAAGGCATGAAGTAAAGACCGTCGGGAGGAATGTGAATCATGCATCTATTCATCCCATTGTGATTTCGGCAACAGGCAATGTGCGCGCAAGATGCACTGAACATCTTGAACATTTAGAAGTCAGCAAGGTATTGGCAGCAGCTCAAAAGGTGGTTTTATTAAACACCTGTCGCATTGTAAGAAACTTTCTTGATCATCAGGAAGCGAGCGACTAAAAACCCGTGGAGTGGCAGATGGTAGCTCTAAGAAAGCATCCAGAGTTGATTATTGTCACGTCCAACGCTCGTGGCCGCTCATAATTGTATACCGACAACATCATCGCAGGAGGTTTCAAACCATCGTATTAAATTATTTGAATTAACGTATAACATTCTAATCTCATCAGTCACTTGACTTAGTCCGTGGCTATGATGTATAGCCGGGTTTACCCGAGTAAAAGTTTAATAAAAACACTGGAATAAATTAAACATTTAATGTTTTAATCAATACACATTTTTTAACTAATAAACTGTTTATCGTTAACAATATTCAGTAACAATTAATTTGTCAATTAACAATTGGTTAAATAATAAGTACATTGCTATTAAAAGCAAAAAAAAATCCATTCTGCTTTGGGGTGTCCTATTAACCATAAGAGACCGATCGCGCGTTTAAGCGCGCGTTTTTTGTCGTTTGAGATATTTTATAGTTATTTCTAAATTTTTTTGCAGTTCGGACAAATTCAAAGGAATTCAAAACAATCCGAAGCAATTTTTCTATTCTCTTTGACTCCTAAAATTCCGTCGCACAATCTCAAATTAAATTACAATCTCAATACATGTCTCATAAGTGGGACCATGGTCGTACGGACTAAAGCGTATGCTTTAGAACCACTCCGTCAGCTTGTGTGTTCGATACCCACCTCGCACTCTGGACGAGTCTCGGCGGTCAATGCGGTGAACACTAGCCTAGCAAATGAAGTTGTTCATCTCCGGAGAGTCGTGCGACCGGTACCTCTTGAGAAAAAGGTTCTCTAAGTACTGAAGGCAGCTGATCTTGATGGTTCGGAACCCACCTTTAGCTGTAAGTCCCCTTTCCACCACCAAATAAGTGTGTGGGGTTGTGTAAATGTATAAGAAAGAAGGTGCAAGAAAAATGTAAACCCTTAGGAGACACACTAGAAGCTGCCATTCCAATAGATTTCTCAACCAGAAATTAAATCCGAATGAATCCAAGGCTCACTTATCAATCCTTCTTCATTCATGTATCAGCACCAACGTCAATACGAACGTATACTGAATCCGATATTAGTCCAAATGGATAAGTGTGAATCCGAAATCAAACTGATTGATTTTTTATTCGGTTAGTTCATTTAGGTCGAAAACAAAACCCTTCTACCAAAAGCTTAAAATGTTGTTCAAAAGCGATTCCCTTCTTCAAAAACCTGAAAATGTAGTCAGTATCCACGTATCGGTGACCCTTTTGAAGATAATTAGATTTTGTTGATGTTTCGAATTTTAAACATTTGCTTACAGGTTTACGTCAAGGTGGCTAAGGACCATCCATCTTTATAAAAAACCTGAAAATGCTATCAGTTTGCGCGTATTTCTCACCACTTTCAAGATATATCAAAACATTTTTAATATTAAAAAATGTTTTGTTAGGTTAATTAATGTAGTTTGAAGGAAATACCCCTCTGCAATAACTTTAAAAGTTTTAAAAAGAATAACCAAAAACAAAACAAACAAAAAAGCACTCATGCTCCTTCGCACGCTTGGCTACTCACGATCTTCTTTCTGCAAGAAGTGTGCAAATCGTTCCGAAATGGGTAAACATAAACAGAGTTCACGGATGTACAGTAGTGATTCGTTTTATGAGGAAGATTATTCGCACGAATTGTTTAAAGTGATCAAGAAATTGGAAACGAAACGCAGGAACAAGCGCCATCGTCGTAGGAGCTCTACTTCGTCACCTTCGTCAAGAGATTCCAGTGTATCAGGTACTAGCCGCCATCTTAAACCCAATGAACAGTGAGGTCTCACCTCTTAGAAACGATCTGCGTCTGACATATTTCATATCCAATGGCTCTTAAATATAGTGGAAAATACTTTTCCTTGGGTGAATCGTCTTTCCATTAAACAGGCTCTTAACCTGTAGAGTGGACTGGTACGATTGAGAAGCTCCAACAGGATTTTTTTACCTATGATTTTTTTTTTACAAATGCGAACTTGTTTTTCATATCAGATCGAGGTAACCGTCGAAAAAGGCAAAGGTCATGCTCTGCATCAACAAAAGGCGCATACTATCCTGAAATTTCGCAGCCGGAAGTAGATCATCCACCAACTTTAGAAAGAGAACTAGGATCACCGCTTTTGAATTTGGCACCTCCGGCAAATATCTCGAGTGTTCTCGAGGTGTAACAGGTGGCGTCTGAAGCTGCTGATTCGCAAAATAAGAGAATTAAAGAAGGCGTTATTAATTCTCTTCGAAAACGTTTCATGGAAGACAGGGACATTGCAACGACTGTCCTGGAGGACATTGCCATCCGCCGGGTGGACATTATTAAAATTCGCTTTTCTTCAGAAGAGAGAGCAGCACTCGTCCTAAAATATCCGCCATCGGTTAATTATTCGGACATCGACCCTTCAAAACTCAATGAGGAAGTTAAGCTAGTTTTACAAAAAGTTTAAAACACCCTTTCTAGGCACGAAAAAATCATGTCAAAGCAAAAGAGTTTGACAGCTAGTATTTCTGCTATAGCCAGATCGATTATGACGCTTGTCAAAAGGGATGCAGATCAAGGAGGGGAAACTGTGGATCCTCTGATTGAAATCCTAAATGAGGCTTGTCGCTTGCTTACTGATCTGCAATACGGTGAGTCACAAATAAGAAAAAATTGATTATCGATAATATGGATCCTTCTGTGAGGTAGTCCTTAAAATCTACAAAGGTGCATCTATTTCTATTCGGAAAGGATCTGCCAAAGAGTTTGAAGTCTACTAAACTACCACAAGACAAGAGCACGAGGAGACATTAGACGTTTTTGTAAGTATAAATGCTGGAGGTTACGACTATTTAAAAAAATGGGTTTCTCTAACCTCAGACCCGCGAATTTTTTCGTGGATAAAGGGTTATATACCCTTCTTTTCTCCTCCTTGCCAATTAAAGCCTGTCCATAAATCCAAATGGGATACAATAGATATGTCAGATCATGTCGCTTATCTCTCAACTTAAAGCGAATGGACCAGTAGAAGAATGTACCTCCGTCAAATGATCAATTTATTTCTAGCTTCTTTCTTCTACCGAAACCTGATGGGTCTCTCAGATTCATTTTAAATCTTAAAGATCTCAATGAATTTATCCAAACAGCGTATTTTAAACTCGAAGACTACAGAACAGCTGTCATTCTTGTAAGTCAGAACTGTTTTATGTCAACTCTAGACTTGCAGGACGCGTATTACTTAGTATTGATTCATGAATCGGACAGAAAATTTTCAAAATTTGAATTTAATGGACAGGTATATCAATATACTTGTCTTCCGTTTGGTCTTAGTACAGCCCCTTAAGCTTTCACGAAACTAATGAAACCTGTGGTTTCTTATCTATGAAGATTTGGATATACGAGGGTAGTTCAATAAGTCCTTAGAATGACCAACAGATGGCGCGCGAATCGCTCCAAATCATCTGTTTTCAGTCAGCACCACTCCCGACTAGATATATGGTGCAGTCACAGTCCACATCTTCTGAGTTTACGTGTTTTTATAACCAATTGAAAAAAAATTGTTCGTTAAGAAAAATGGAAAAAAACGAGTTCAGAGCGGTAATCAAACATTTTGATTTAAAGGGTTTAACTCCATATGAGATAAAAAATGAATTGGACTCAGTTCATGGCACATCTGTCCCTGACTTAGCAACGGTTTATAACTGGGTAAATGAATTTAAGCGTAGTCGTACATCAATAAGTGACCAACCACGTTCAGGAAGGCCCGTAGAAGCAAGTACTCCCGAAATCATCAATAAAATCCACAATATGGTGTTGAAGGATAGAAGATTAAAAGTGCGTGAGT
>NC_046659.1:6669491-6683432 GCF_010883055.1 Belonocnema kinseyi | reverse complement strand
ACGCACTTTTCTGAAGGATTAAAAAAACTTGAAAAGCGATTGACCAAGTATATAGAGCTCCAAGGAGATTATGTTGAAAAATAAAAAAAAAATTACCCAAAACAAATTGTTTTTATACTTCATTCTAAGGACTTATTGAACTACCCTCGTAGTTCGGTTCTTTATTTAGACGACTTTCTGCTTTTTGAAGATACATATCAGCACTGTGGGGTGAATTTAAAGACATCTAAAGAGTTGTTAGAAAGCTTAAGGTTCATAATAAATTGGAAAAAGAGTTAGTTGAATCCCGGACAGAGATGTAAGTTCTCAGGGTTCATTTATAATTTTTAATCTACGACATTAGAACTCACCCCTGGGGAGCGATCTCATATTCAGAAACAGCTAGAGATCTTTAGTAAAACTTTGCAGTGTAGGGTAAGAATTTTCGCACAGTTCTTAGGATCTATAGTAGCTTGTTGTCCAGCTATTAAATACAGCTGGGCCTACACAAAGGATTTAGAAAGACAAGCATTTTTAGCATTAAGAAAAAATGGTGAAAATTATTATGCTCTCATGACTGTTAGATTTAATCCATTGGACTTAAAATCGTGGCAATCATCTATCTTATCTGGTAATAACTCTATTAAAGCTCTTGTATTTCTCTGAGATTTTTTCTGATTCTTCTAAGTCAGGGTGGGGAGCTGCATGTGATAATCAAAAAGCTAGTGGATTCTGGTGAATGTCTGAACGTAAGCTTCACATAAATTTCTTAGAACTCAAAGCCGCCTTTTTTGGTCTTGACAGTTGTCTTGAATGGGGGGGGTGTTCAGTACTAGGACTTAAATAACACCGCAAAAGAGATTTGGCAATGGTGCGAGGAGCGCTATATTTGGATTTTTACTTCCTATACTAGTTCAAAAGATAATTTTGAAGCAGATGGCGAGTCGCGAAAATTAGAACCTGAAACAGAATTTGAACTATCTATTTCCGCATTCCATAAGATTGCCAAAACTTTAGAAAACCAGAAATCGACTTGTTTTCAAATAGAATAAATTCAAATTCCGTATTCGCTGTTTAGTATAATATTAAGAATTATTACAAAAATTAAAAGAGATCAGGTGGAGGGAATCATGATAGTACTAGACTCGCCAACCCAGACCAGGTATCCGTTATTTTATTCACTAATGATTTGCAAACCAATTAAATTTAATACAGATATTAATATTTTGATTTCGTCTGATAGGAATCCTCATCCGCTTTGGAACAACCTTATCCTGGTTGTAAGGTGGTTATCCGGGAGGCGTTTCTGAGACGAGGAGCCCCAGAGAAATCGCAGGAGGTCATGACTGGTTCTCTAAGCTCTTCTTCGACAAAATCGTATGACGTGGCACGTCAAAAATGGTGGAGATTCTCTGCCGAGAGATCGATTGAATTGTTTAATCCTCCGATAGAAGATCTACTAGCTCTCCTAAACATCAAATTTGCAAAGGGGTTGTCACATAGCACCATAAACGCCACAAGTTCAGCAATCTCATTAATCCCAGACTCGGAAATCGCTAAGGACCCTAGAGTGAAGCGTTTTTTAAAGGCATGTCCAGTTTGAGATCTTCAAGACCACGTTATGAGAGCACCTGGGATCCAAAGATAGTATTAGATTATTTTTTAGAAATACCTCCAAATGAAGAGCTAAGGTTAAAAGAATTATCGAAAAAATTAGTAACCTTGCTTGCTCTTATAACTGGTCGCAGAATGCAAACATTCTCATTCATGACGATTGTTAACATTAGAGACAGAGGAACGGAATTTGAGATTAAGATTCCCGATCGCATTAAGACATAAAATAAAAATAAAACACAGCCTTTACTATACCTACCGTTTTACTCTGTAGAAAAACATGTGCAGCTTCAGCCTAACACAGCTATCTTTTAAAAACTAGATCGTTACCTGATTTACAAGAATTGTTCATTTAATTCCAAAAGCCCTATGAGACTGTTTCTTCGCAAACTTCAAGTCGTTGGGTTAAAGAAACCTTAACTGAGAGCGGTATCGATACCGATATTTTTTCAGCTCATAGTGCACGACATGCGTCCACATCGGCCGCTAAAAGGCGTGGCGCTGATTTATAATTAATTGGAAAGACTTGGACAGACAGGTCTCAAAAGTTCGCCAGATTTTACGACAGAGAGATTGTAAAGGATAACCAGCAATTTGCTAGGTCTATCTTAGAGGGTTGATACACAGTCAATCTTAGCTTGTTTTAAATTAATTAATGAATTAATATATTCGTAAGGAACTCTTCGCATAAATATCTCGGAATGTAATAAAATTTGTAATAAATTTTTTTTATCAGATTGGTTGCCGTAATCTGCTAACGCCACCGCCACCGAAGAATAGATCAGTCTCACCCGGTATATAAATAAACTGGCCCTCTAACTAATTTTTTCATTCTTAGTTATGACCTATTAGTAAAGATTACGGCCATTCTTTAAAATAATGAATAGCCGAACGTGCGAAGGAAGCAGGAGTGCTTTTTTGTTTTTGGTTATTTTTTTAAACTGTGGCAACGCAAGCACAAAGTGGGGGAACTACGAGCTGATATATTCTTCGGTGGCGCTCATACAATTAGAATCGAACTTCACTTACAAGTAAGTTCATTCAATTATTTCATTAAGCCAAAAATGTTGACTCTTTTGCAATTGGGACTTTAAAATGGAAATTAGGGGAAATTGGGACCAATCCGGCTAAGGGACTACACATGAAGTTAATCGAAATGCATGTACTCTTTTCTATAAAGTGCTTGAGCGCACGTGTTGTGAAAGGCTCTTGCAAAAGATTCAAATTCGACGCCAAGTATATGACTAACCAATAAGGAATCGAGTCCTCACATTTGCGCGTTACTTTTTCGAGATGGTGCGAGATATTTCGATATTTGATATGTATGATCTTTTTAGAATAGAATAAAATCCGAAACACGCGTATTAGTCATAATTGAAGGTTCTTTTGTAGATAAGAGGTTATGAATGCTCCTTTAAACTCGTCAGATCTACGCATTTGAAAAAAAACATCTGGTTGAAAATGTTCCGAATTTAAGAAAAGCGAATTCAAGAAAAGCAGCCAGTAGACTAGCACAGGTATAAAACCTTTAAATTCTCATTATATATTCCTATAACCTGAGTCAAAGACCATAAAATTCGCATGTAATTACCTCACCCACTTCCCCATAATCCGCTTACTGTAACAAAGGTGACCAGGCAAAGTTAATATTTTCTTGGAAAGTTGACGAGTTTATGAACTTCGATCGAATATTGAACCGAATACTTTGAAAGCATGGCGCCACCTCTAAATATTATTTAAAAATTATTTTTTAAAATGGACATTAGTTTATCAGTATGAGGAACAGGTTTAGAGCTTAGGCCCAAAATGACAGACTTTCGATTTCTTATTATTTGCAGTAGGTGGCACATTGGCAGCAAGAATGGATTTTTGGATGGCAGTTTGAAATGCATCATTGATAAAAAGGGGAGTTCCGACAACTATGATGAAATGAACGCGGCTCATTTTGAAAAGTGGTTTAGGAAGGTGCTTCACAAACTTCTATCTAAATCTGTAATTATGATCGATCAAACACCCTGCCATACTATGATCGATCCTGAACGTCACAATCACACGTCCAGTTGGCGCAAAGCCGACATCATTCAGTGGATGGTGAAAAGAAATATATCTCTTCCAGTGCACACTGAATCATTTAAACATTTAACGAAGCCAGGTCTCCTAGAACTGCGCTTGCTTAACAGAATAAAAGTTTCAAAATCATGACGTCTGGACGTTGTGTGAAGCTGTCATGAATACGAATCCTCCAACACTCTGCGAAAACTGTGTGAAACATGTCGAAAAAATAGAAGAGAAGTATAGA
The DNA here is from genome assembly GCF_010883055.1 of Belonocnema kinseyi. NCBI lineage: Eukaryota > Metazoa > Arthropoda > Insecta > Hymenoptera > Cynipidae > Belonocnema > Belonocnema kinseyi. The sequence continues at coordinate 6,679,540 of NC_046659.1, read as the reverse complement.
GGTACTGATCAACGAATGAATATGCTAATGGAAATGAAACGCTTATTTTTAACGTTCGTGAAGATGATTCTAGTGATAAAGACCATTCTGAAGAACTAAAAGATTCAGATTTAAAAAAAAATTTCCGTCTTTCATAAGTAAGAAAATATCTCAATAATTTCAATTTGCGTATATGTGAAGAATGTTTTCAAAGTTTCATTTCAAAGTTTTACAATATTTTTAGTCTCTTCAATATACGAAAAATTCGTATCAAGTTGCCATTTATATTGTGGGCTTAAGGTCTAATTAGGGTCTCGCTCAGTCTCGTTCAAGGCCAGACTGAGGCTCAGAGCACAAGTTGGGTAGCACAAGCTGAGGAAAATCGAGTTCAGTCCCCTGAAAAAACGGCACCACGCTGGTTTCTGGAACTTCCTTTCCCATATGAAAGACTGACTTCAAATATCGCAATCTGCACAAAGACAGGAAGAAGCACATACTTCTTTAAAATTGTAAATTATTACAGATAGTTTAACTAACTACCTCCAATTTAAATCACTTCATTATCTTCATTAGAACTGAAAATAGTTCAGTTGCATATTTATATACAAAAAACGAACAGTTCTTTTTATATGTTGTAAATTTTCCAACGGGAGTTTGTTCAGAAATTTTAAAGTACCACCACGAATTTTTCAAATTTTTTCTATTATTTTTTCAATAAAAAACTATGCCCCAAATTTCACAGCCTTTAAAAGTTTTTAAATTTCCTTGGTTTTGTCAGATTTTCAGATCTGCAGGCTACAACATTTTTTTGGAATATTAGTTTTCGTCTCATTAACTTACAAAATTTGCACCTTTACAATGATCCTTCTTATATTAAGCTATCACTTTTTCTTCACTTACTTTTTCAATGCCAAAGCCAGATGACTAGAATTTTATCGTCGATAGTAGAATTCAAACATGTCGAACAAACACAAAGGCATTCTTTACTAAAGATGAACTTCACAAATGCTCTGAATGCAATAATAAAACACCTGAACAGCAAGGTTTTACCTATGCATTTTAACACAACACTAACTGCGTTATAGATGCAAACTCTTTTGTATTATGCATCTGTGGCAGTCGTTAGAACATAGCACTACAGAACTAGGCCTACAAAGGCAGTTTTTGCCTCAAGAAGGAATCGAGAGCCACCAAGGAAGATCAGGTTGGATATGGAAGTCAGCAAAGTAAGGTGCAAATTGGGTCATTTGACTTAATATAAGAAAGGAAAGAGGACCAGAAAGCTGATACATGTTACTAAATCATCCACCCTATGTAGATCAAGACATTCACACCAGCAATATTGGATGAAATTATAGACTTCCGAGGGCAGAGACTTGATGTTCTTATTACACCGCACAGACATAATGATGTGGCGGGCATTATATATCATCAACTTACCTTAAACCTAGGACCCTTAGAATGGATGCCTTTCTATAGGTATATTCCAATGCCCGTTTTAGAAAACGAAGATTGCATCTCATATTGGGATGTTACTATCCAGAAGGGTCATTTTATTCGAGCCAATCGACCCAGCATCGTGATGCGAGAAAAACAAGTGGAAGAGTCTACATCATCGACATTGCTTGTCCACTTAATCGAAATTTGCAGTCAAGTATAAAACCAAGACCCACAAGTATAGTGAGTTAAGGCATTAAGTAAACACCATATGGAGCAATGCAAATCATGCTTCTATACATCCCATTGTTATTTCGGCTACACGCAATGTGCACGCAAGATGCACTGAACATCTTGAACATTTATGAGTCAGTAAGGTATTGACAACAGCACAGAGGGCGGTTTTATTAAACATCGGACTGTTTTGACTTCTAGCGCTCAAGACCGCTGTGTAAGGATAACAATGATAAAAAGCGAACTCCAAACTACAGCATGGTCCTAATTTTCTACCTACAACATCATCGCAAAATATTTCATACATCCAATTCAAATAAACGTTTAACATCATTATCTCATCAGTCACTTGACTTAATCTGTGTGCTACACTAGCAAGTCCAAAACTTTTACATGAAGAATAGACGATATGAGAAGTTTTAATCATTATAAAATGATACATGATCAATTTTATCAGCTCCTGGACTATAATATACTCATGAAATAGAACTATAGATTGAAATAGCCCATTTGTGCGCCCTGGAATTCGGAATTCCAATCTATACAAAAAGTTAGTTTATCATGAGGCATTGATCCTCTGCAAGTTTTAGGTTGGCCTGACTTTGTTTTCGAGATTTAAGAGGCCGAATGTTTCACGTTATCCTGTCTATGGGTAGATTGTTACAACCCCGAAAAACACATTTAGGGTCAAAAATCAACATAGCAAAGAGAAAACTTTGGTTCCTCGCATTTTGAAAAAGAAAATGCAGACCAATCTGAAACTTTCATACGATTAAAGTCTCATAATAAACTTACTTTTAGTATAGATTGGAAGTCCGAATTCGTGGGCGCACAAATGTGCAAATTTTTCGATCATTCTTTTGTGGAGGAATTTTCATAATTAAGCACACTTTGAAGGAAACTGTGTGTGTCGTCTGTATTCCACGCATGAAAATTAAGGGAATCGCTAATTTCTGATTGGTGGCAAAAATGATCACAACCAATCTGAAGTCACCGGACGCGTGATAGGGACCCCGAAGTTTCAGAATTTATACATGCAGATATTCTACAGAAGGCTGAAGATTTCAATTTGGACACGCTGTCCAATATTTTTTTTATGTCACGAGCTTCCCTTTAGACGGGTTGCAAAAATCAGTATATAATACGCGCGCGGGTTAGCGATTCTCGTACTTGTATCATAATTTAATTTTGCAATATGATATTTTTCTAATTTTGTTGTGCTTCTTACAGTTCTTTCTTCTACTATTTCTAAAACACTTAAGATAAGATTATGCTTACGAGATATCCTCTGTACTAAAATTAGAGACAATAGTGTTGATAAAATTGTCCCTCATGATAACAGCACGAATTGATTTCCAGTCACTTGCATTCTCACCAAGTAGTAGACAAATAGATTCCAAAGCAACCTTAACGACGGCAGGTGGGTTCGCCATTGATCGCACCTCCACCAAATGTTGTTTTTTAATTGATTTCACCGCTGTATAGACAAAAATATCAGTATTATACTTTACTTTATAATAATTGCAGTTAATTTTCTTTACTATTATTAATTCATCATCATCGGTATTTCTAAAATGTTTCTTATATTCGACCTTTTGAAATTTTGAGCCCATCGAGGTGGGATGTCAATAAGGCGACTTTTTGTACTATTCCTGATTTATTTTTCCTCTTGCTTTTATGCAATATTTCAAACAAGTTAAACGGAAATAAAAATAACCTGTTTGCGTAGGTGTTTTTGAATTTAAATTCTATAATTTTGTTCCAAATTATTAAGCTTTTCGATAAATCTTTGTAAAAAATTGTGGATAAATAGAATATTTCGAGTTATAAGCATATTCTTACTCAAACCAATAGTCTTGCATAAAAATAGAGCAAACCAGTTCTTATGTTTTGCTACATTTCGTATTTTCTATGTGATGGATAAATTTATGTAGCTACAAAACACATATTTTCTTAATTAAAAAAAGAAAAAAGAAAATTCATACAAAATATTATTAGTGGCCCAATGTGATAATTCTAATCTCTGTATTGTCAATTATCATTTTTAGCTCTGCCGAAAAATACTTACAGGAGGAAACATCATTTTCAAAACTACCTCATTCTTAAGCGGTTCAATTAAAAGTTTTACTAAACTACAGCCAAATAATATAAGCAATATTAATAGGAAAAAAGAATGAGGTATATTAGTTGCTTTTAGTAGATAGCATAACTTTAAAGAACTTACCAGTTTGTGCATCAATAACGGCTGGTTCTACTTGTGCTAAATCTGCCATGACATCTTCTCTTTTTTGATCAATTGCTACTGTTTGAATAGCGAGTTGCTGTTGAATTTCTTGACTTTGAACCTTCTTTTTTTCTGCTTCTTGCTGATCTTTAACCATCTGCCTCAGTTTCGCATTTGCAGCTTCATTTTTAGCTTGCAACTCCTAACATTTATTAACACAATTATATATTCATTTTCTTCAATATTATGATGCATCATAACATGAAATTTATGTGCAGTAAATAATATGCGGATTTTCTCTAGAAGTGAACACGCATCAGTCGATTTGTTTTAGTGTTGTAGACTCAAAAATATTAAAAACCCAATGCATCTAACTTAAAGTTACTTGTGTTTTAACTGGCGATTTTCACGTAAAGAATACAAAAATTGCAGCCAATGCTAGCAATTTTTAAGAAACGTAATGAAGTTACAGTACTTGCTAAATATCATGCTGCGATAATTTTTTAATTTGTAAAAGTTCCTCACTATGCTTTTAACGATGGAAATTTTTCTATGTAAATCTACCGGGATTTTGGTGATTTGTATCTACCGTAAACTGTATTTCCCCTGAAACAAAGGCCAATCGTCTGCTTGAAAAATGAGGTGAATCTGGTTATTTTTGAGAAAGTGTTTTTTTCTTTCTAATACTTCATTAAGGGTTGCATATGGATTTTGCACCTTCACACAGGAATTTTTATTGAAGAACGTGCAAAACTAAAAAAAAAAGGTTTCTATTACTGTTCTTACTGCTAAACGACCTTGAACTGATTTCCGTTTCTTCTTACGCCTATCAATCTAAAAATTGTCACTATTCCGTAATACTTCTGTCTTATTCTCCTGCTTTAGGAGTTATTTTGTATGGAAGTCTCAGAATTAGACATTCTCCTAGATGTTCCACCTTCTTCATCCCTTCGATGCATCATAACGGTCTTCGATTGTCTAAAATCTAATAAGTCAGAGAGACATGAGAAAAATACTGGATCAATCCGGTGTTAAATATTACGCGACACAAAAACCGACACACATACAGTTTAAAGTTTGCCGTAACGAAAACCATAGAGTTTCGCCGGAAGCAAGTATCATTATAAAAAATTGCACCTGCACCCGGGAAAATCGCGGTAAGGTTTCAACTGTTACCACATCTGAAGAACGTGAAATAGGTGGTTATATTCTGCAATAGACTCAATACGACGACCAGGCAAAAGTCTCATGCTTCTTCTGCAGAGAAGAAGCGATCAAAGGATGACAGTTTTCTACTTTAATTTCGCTTACAATCTACTTTAATTTCGTTACAATCGCTGTAGAAATATGTGTTTTCCGCATGAGTGAAATACCTGGTTGGTATGTGTTCTAGGTACTCGGCGTATACACGACACGATTTGCACCTATCACTGGGAAATTCTTGACGTTAATTTCGGTCACGGTATACTAAGACGGATGATCTTCTACACTTGTGTGAGATTGGAGATCCAGAAGTCTGCAGCCGGATTGACGGTTTGGGATGTATAAACGCGGAACGGACGAATTCATATCCAAGCTCTTCTGACTATGTGGCGATATCAAGGGCCATAAGCTCGTTCTTTGTCCATTAAACCATCTCAAACGAAAAGACTCTGGACGGCAAGCATATTCTTTGCAAATACCTTCTTAAATGCCAACAGATTTGAAGACCAAATCCATTGAAAAAGATGCTTGTAACTGCTTCGAAGAGAATCATTAACTGATGTTACGCCCTGAATGTGGCTTCGAGGCACGCCCAGGTATTTTTCCTGCTCTGAGGACAAATTCAAAGGGCGTGTAATTAAGATCCGCTTTACAGATGTCGTGATAGAACTAGTATTTCAATTGCCGAATTACTGTGGTGTATTCTGTGCTTCGTAATTTTCACGCGGATTGTTCTGTTTAATCGTCCAAAAGAGTACGTGAGGACAGGGATGGCATAGGTGTTGATTGTCTTGATCTTGTTTCCAGAGTTAACAGAACCCTTTAGAAAAATCTGAATCTTGTAGTGAAAGCATTGTGACATCGATCTCATGCACCAAAGGAATCTTCTTAAAAGATAGCTGTCGTAATGCATATTAATCTAATTATCCTTGTTTGCCAATGATCAAAATACTTGATTCATGTACCCGAAAGTATCATCGAACGACATATAAAGTCAATGATGCGAGGGAAGATTTTGTATATTTTTAAGACTTCAGGCAAATAGTCATATGTTACGGAAGGAAACATTTGCTTGTAGACAATATATGCCACGTGTAAGTTTCTTTGATGTTTAAGAGCTTGTGTCATGGCAACAGCGTCTATGCCGACTAAATCTTTACTGGCCCACAAATTTCTTAAAGATCCCTTTTGTTCTTTTGTAAGGATGTCATTCTCGTCTCTGTGAGAATATACTTTATTTTCAATGACAGCTGTAATAAATTTAAAAATTGTTAAAAGACAGGCTATCGTTCTAAATTCAGATAGATTTTAAGCGTCTTGTTTTTTAGGCAAAATATACGTACTATATTTGAGCAAAAAGCCTGGCACCAGATTTTGTTATTCGATGATCTTCTGAAAACACGTTGCCAACGCAGGATGCATACTCGTCAGGTACTTGTACAAAAAGTTGTGGACGATGCCCGGGCATGGACCTTTCCAGTTACTTGTCCTTTTCAAAACCGTTAAAAGATTTGAAGCTGTCATGTGATTCAGCCTCATTTCAAGTTTATTGCTTGTTCTTGCTTCTTTTAGTTAGAACCACGGTGTGTCCAAATTGATTCTGTTAGCTTTTCCCCAAATACCCGATCAGTAGTTAGTCATGTCTTCCAAATGAGGGACTTCGATGTCGTGCTAGTTATTTTTCTTTACACTCAGATTACCATAGACCCTTTTTCATCTTCTTGAAAGGATCGATTTTGTTGCCTTCTTATACTATTTTATTTGCCGACGCAGTATAGCAGTAAGCACTCCAAGTTTCTGCCGTTAGAAGTCTATAATTTTATAAGATATTTCTGGTGTCAATGCCTCGATGTACCAAGGGTGGATGATTTTAGTAAAATTCTGTAACAATTTTCTGGTTTTATTTCCTTTCTTATAATGAATCCATCGACATAATTTGCACCTTACTCTGCTGATTAGCCCTGACTAGTTCTGCGGCCCGGTGTTCTTGTACTACACATATGTCATAACAGCTATTTCAAAAGCCGAAACGAATCTGCGTGCAGATATTAAGCGTTTGTGGTTATCTAGATGCTACTGATTTATTCTTGTGGCTAACTTTGTGTATGTTCATTTTTATCGCCTTCTTGGTTATTGTACTTCTGCTCTTGCCTCTGGCTGTATTAGGCCATCTGCCTCTGGAGGACCATCACCAGGTTCAGGAAGAACATCAATTACCGCTGCTTGATCATGTGACGCAGCTTCCTCTAACTGATGTTCATTTTCGGCGCTTTATATAAGGATACTTTGCATTAGATTTCGTTCTAAAGTTTTATACTTTTTAGGTTTTCATTTCAAACTTCACGCTTTCGTTGTAGAGACGAACCAATTCCTCTTCCATTGTAATATCCCACTTGATGATCTCCCACGGCACTTTTGTTAAGGTGATTGGCTGCATTGGTCGCTGCATCAAGTCATCTAATAAGAGCAGTGTGTATAATTTGACACATTGGGCAAAGCCTTGTTTTTTACCTTATTATTCACTGACTTGGTTGCAGTTGTACTTTTGCATTAATAAATGTTTAAAAAATGCATCATATTGCACACCCTAATTTTTTCTATTTATTTTGATTTGATAAAGTTTCACATGCAAAATGTATGTGAAAAAATCACTCTTTTTTAGTTTTTGGAATAATTTTTTAGGATTCGGGAAAAATTGAAGAAAAGTATAGAGGCTTGTAGAGAATTATCCAATGAAGAATTTCATGTATCAGACATAAGTGGTTGACACCCCGAACACACCCCCACGAGTCCTCGAAACTACCCTTGAAACCAAAAGTGTCAATTCTTCATGAAGTCGACTTTTTGAGCACTGCATTCTCGTATTTTTTGAACTCAAAATTATTTAAATGGGTCTAGTGGAATATTTATCAACATTAGTTGATTAATTTCGAATTATTTAAACAAATGAAATATGCTTCAATAATTTTTTTTCGAAAATTCTTTTCTTTTATAAAAATTATCAGCACTGTCTAGTGGAATGTTTATAACCATCGAAATATTAATTTTCAATTATTTAAACGAATAGAATTTTTTTAAATAATTTTTTTTATTACAAATAATTAATACTTCTTTAGTGGAATATTGATCTGCATTTTTTTATTCATTTTAATTGTCTGAAAAAAATCCATTTTTTATAATAATTTTTAAAAATTTTATAAAAATTATGATTGTTTATCTAGTGGGATATTTAATAACATTGTTTAATTAATTTAAATTATGTAGTCAAATTCCATTTGTCTAAAAAATGTATTTCAATTTATTTTAATTTATCAGAAAATTTGAAAAATATTTTGGAAAAATGATTGTTTAAACAAATTAAAGGTTTTTCAAAATAAATAATAATTTGTTTATACAATTAAAAAATACTTTAAAACAAATTCATGTTATTAACGATAATAAATGCCAGTCAGGCGAATTTTTAGGAAAAAACTATTTTTTAAACAAATGAAATTTGTTTAAATAATTAAACAATATTCATAAGTATTCCAATAGAACAGTAATAATTCTTATTTCTAAAAAATTAATTTTGAAAACTAAATAAATGGTAATAATTTTTAATAAAAAAAAAAAGAAATTTAAAAATAAAAATTATGCAAACAATTTTAATTTGTTTAAATAATTTAAAATTAATGAACCAATGTTAATAATAATAATAACAATAATCAATTTTGGCGCAGGGATATGGCGACCCCATTGCCCAAGAGCTCTGGCTCTTGCAGTCAGCCTTGTTGCATTGGGTTAACTCCCCAATGCAACGAATTATGCGGTTCCGTCAACAGTATCGTGCACTTCCACCCACAATAGGCCTCTCTCGGATGGAGGCTTTGGTTTAGTTGGGAGTGGCAATAGGACCGAACCGAGGCACAGTGGTCTGGAATAGGAATTTACTGTTCATAATCGCCCACAGGTCGTATTTCTTAACCGATTGAAAAGTTTTTTTTAGAAATGCTCAGCAATTAATTTTTAAGAGAATTGTGGTAAGCTTTTTTTTATTTTTTTTTTTCATAGAGCAGCAATTAATAAACAAATATAATGACAAAATTGACCATTTTAGCTTTGAGAATTTTTATCTCAAGAAAAAATACAGATAGAAACTCACTATCAGCCGGAATTATTGCACATGCATTCATAGAACATAATTAATTTTAATCATATTTAACTTAATTATTATAAATAATTTCTATAAACAAATTCTTTATAAACGAGTTTTTCTCATACCTGAATTGATTTTTCTGGACAAAAGTGATTCACTTGTCTTTAAGACCTTTTATATAATTTAAGCTTTATCAAGCATAAACAATATAGATTGCTTATAACAATTTAGTTAAACGAGTCTCCTAATCGGCCGTTTCCTCGTAGAAAAAAATGTTTTTTTCTTCAATAATTACACAGGCCCACAAAAAAAAACAAAAGTGTCTGTGCAATTGACCAGACCTATATATTCTTATGTATTTTTCGACGCTGAATCCGAATTTGCAATAAAAAAGTAGGGTCCAGCTACTTTTTTATGGTGTTTTGATCGAAAAACCTCATTTTTTACGGTTTTTTCATGGTTTTTTTAAAAATAAAAAACAAAATAAAGAAAAATTTTATTTTTTTGACTTCAGAATCGAATTCTACGGGAAAAAATACATCGAAAACCATGTTTTGATTTTTTTTTACAAAAATTTCAACCCACCATACGGCGATGAAAAGGCAGAAAATCGCGAAAAGTGAAAATTTGCTTCAAATTTGATTAAAATGACATTAAAATCAATTTTTACGATTTTAAACCGATTTATAAAGATTGAAAATACTTTACTGGGGGTTTTTGAGGTCGCTGATCACAAATTTTAAGTCATTTTTTTCAAAAAAACAACTCCTAGTCGGCGTAAGTGGACAATAAACGTGATAAATTGATATTTTTTTCAAAAAATCGATGTTTTGGATA
>NC_046659.1:6664863-6669391 GCF_010883055.1 Belonocnema kinseyi | reverse complement strand
AGCAAATTTTCACTTTTCGCGATTTTCTGCCTTTTCATCGCCGTATGGTGGGTTGAAATTTCTGTAAAAAAAAATCAAAACATGGTTTTCGATGTATTTTTTTCCCGTAGAATTCGATTCTGAAGTCAAAAAAATTAAATTTTTCTTTATTTTTTTTTATTTAAAAAAAACCATGAAAAACCGTAAAAAATGAGGTTTTTCGAGCAAAACCCCATAAAAAAGTAGCTGGACCTTACTTTTTTATTGCAAATTCGGATTCAGCGTCGAAAAATACATAAGAATATATAGGTCTGGTCAATTTCACAGACACTTTTGTTTTTTTTGTGGGCCTGTGTTATTAGAGTGACATTTATTGCGGTGAATAACCAACGAAATTAAATAAAGAATAATTTATATGATTGTTCTAAATAATTTTTTTAACAAAACTATGATTTATTTTTTTTACATGCAAAAAGGACGGTTTTCCACTGAAATTATCCAACAATAAAGTACCAGTGATTCCAAAATTGGATATGGGGCATTAAATAATAACTTGCGTAATTGTTAATAATAATTTCAGTAACAAGCTGTCCAAAGCAATAACGCTGTACTTGCGTTTTTAGAAGTCACCTATCTTTCATTTGTTTTGCACGTAACTTCATGAAAAACAAATGAAGAACAAGTGACTCTCAACTAAAAAGTATAGTTCCAGGTTCACCGCAGGTGGGTATCTCTAGCACGCGCTCTCGCAAGAGAAATCATAATTTTCGTTTATATAACAGAGAGGCTGCGTTGAAATTATCTTTATATGATTTGCTTTTGGCTTCATTTTAAAATATCTTCTGCAGGTTTGTACATTTCAATTGTTTGTATTATTTGATCCTTGATCCTGGGCATCTACAAATAGTAGCTAATCATTTGAATTTGTATTTTTTACCTATATTTTAGAAAAAATGGAAAGAATGTTCAAATATAAAAAGTCAGTTCAAAAAGAGGTTCAATAAGTGGCTAAAAACTGACTTCGTTGTTACTTTTTCTGGGATAAAATCAAGAGGAAGAAAAAGTTCGGATACAAAATTCGAAGATGCTTCTGCTGCGACAAAGAGACGAAAATTAATGTCCATTAAAGAGAGTTTTACGGCTGCTGAAATACAGGATGCATTTATGCGAAGTTTACGAAAGAGTGAAAGAAAAAAAATGCAAATGCTATAGTCGTTCTTTTGAATTCTGACGATACTGAAAATTTAAACATTTCAGGTAAATCTGACTTTGAATGATATGTGCCATACTCTTCAGAAGAAGCTTTAGCTTTAATGCAACAGGTCAGACTATCAAAGTATCAATATAATACTATTCACTTACAGGCCAAAGAAAGAAAGGCTGAAATTTATCCTTCATATGTGAATGTATTAGAGATTAAAAAATATTGTTATCCTTCAATTATTCGAATATCGGAAGAAGGAGCCATGGTTAAGATTCAGTCTCTTATTGATCATACTATTCAACGTCTTTTTAAAGATCCGAATTTATGCCTTCTGATGTTAGAGAATAGATTAAAGATCACTTATTTGGACTTTGAAATTAAATATGGCTTCAATGGAATGTCAACTGATGCAAAATACAATCAGAAGTTTAATAACAACATGACGCTTTTTTCACGGTATCAATGGTGCCAATATGGTTGAGGGTAAAGCACACGGGAGAAACAGTTTGGATGAATCCTCATAGTTCCTCGCCAAAACGTTGTATACCTATCACGACTAAATATGCAAAGGAAACAAAGGCATTTACGAAATCGGAAATCAAAAATATTAAGACACAAGTTCAGAAGCTTAGACCCACAACAATTACTACGACTAAGGGCGTATATATAGTGACAACAGAAATGATGCTAACTATGTTGGATGGAAAAGTTTGTACAGCTCTCACTGATACTCCATCATCTTCTACTTGCTACATTTGAAAATCGACACCATCACAAATGAATGATCTAGAGCGTGTAAAGCAGAGGAAAGAAATTGTATCCAGCTTAGAATTTGGTCTTTCTACTTTGCATGCCTGGATTAGGTTCATGGAGTGTATACTACATATTGCTTATCGGTTACAAATCTGAAAATGGAGCAGATGCAAAAAAGAGGATAAAGAAATGATGAAAGAAGCTAAGAATATATTATAGAACTTTCGATGAAAGAAGCTGACACGCTTAAAGATTTTTTAGAACAAGAATTACCAAAACCCACTAAAAGACCGGGACTAACAAACTTGATAGAGCATACCATAGACGTAGGCAACCATCCTCCTATTAAACAACGAAAATATTTAAGATCTCCAAAAGTTATGGAAGCCATGGTCGCTGAGGTAGATAAGATGTTAGCCCACGACATAATAGAGCCTTCAAATAGCGGTTGGTCATCTCCAGTAGTAATGGCAATTAAGCTTGGTCGAGATGATCGGTTTTGCTTAGATTTCCGAAAATTCAACGAAGTCACAAAGAAAGACGCATACCCCCTACCTCACTTGAACGGTATTCTCGACAAACTACGTAGCGCCCGGTATTTTTCTAAGATAGAGTTGCGCAAAGGTTTCCACCAAGTCCCCCTTGATTAGGCTAGTCGCGAAAAAACAGCGTTTACAATCCCGGGACGTGGCTTGTTTCATTTTAAGAGTATGCCCTTCGGCCTCACTAACGCTCCAGCGACATTCCAACGCTTACTAGATGGGTTGATTGGACCAGAAATGGAACCACACGCATTCGCCTAGCTAGATGATATAATCATCGTCACAAGAACCTTCGAAGAGCACCTCGAATAGCTCTCAAGGGTGTTGAAAAAAATTCGCGAAGCGGGTTTAGAGATTAACCACGAGAAGTGCTAATTCTGTTCCCCCAAGTACACTAGCTAGGCTTTCTAGTAAACGAACATGATCTCGAAACAGACCCTGACAAGATCGACTCCGTCCTTAAGTACCCGGTTCCCCGCAACGTCAGGGACCTTCGTAGGTTCCTAGGTTTATCTAGTTGGTGTCGCAGATTCATTCCAAGTTACGCGAGTTACCCTACCGGTAGATAGATAGAAAAGGTCCCTCTTATCATGTTCCAGACGCTCTCTCCTGAATGTTTGAATCCCTATCGATCGAAGAAATTATCTTAATTAAAGACCCAATCCCTACTTGGTATACCAGACGATTTCAAGCCGTGTCTGACTTCCCGAATAGATTCCCTACTTGGAAAATTAAAGATAACAGGTTGTACCACTACCGACCCAACCCGTTAGTGACGGATTTTGTTGACGATCTGAACGATTGGAAGTTAGTCCCTACCGATGTAGAAAGAAAGTCCGTGTTGTCAGAAGCTCATGATGACCCTCAAGCTGGACATCTAGGAACTCAGAAGACGTATGCGTTAGTTTCCCGTAAGTACTATTGGCCCGGTTATTATAGGGACGTAAACAAATACGTAAATAGTTGTATGACCTGCCAAATGTGCAAGGTCGAGCAAAAAGTATCGGCGGGTTTAATGGGACATCGCGTAGTCGAAGAACCCCAAGTGCTGGTTACGGATAATAGGACTGAATTTGTTAATAATACCCAGTTCCAATTAACTCGAGAGTTCAACATTTTCCATACCACCACTCCTTCTAACCATCCCCAAGCGAACCCCGTAAAAAGAGTAAATAGGCTCCTAAAGACCATGATCATTTCTTATATTGGGATCACGGTACTTGGGATCAACACCTTTCAGAATTTCGTTTCGCATATAATTCCGCATTCTACACTTCCCTTAAATCGTCACCCGCCTTGCTTAACCTGGGAAGAGACCCCTAACCCATCAAATCCATTAAGAAGCGGACCCAGGCCGATCCCGAAATAGAACCTCGAAATCCGGAATCCTGGCAAGGAAGGATGCACAAGATCCAGTCCATGCGTGACTGGGTAATAACCCAGTCACGCATTAACTGGACCTGGTCGACGCGTTCGTAAAATAGTCCGGATATTACAACCTCAGGCGTAGGAAAATACCATTTTGTAAGGGAACTTTGGTATTTTCTCGGTCTCGCGTCCCCTCCTCGAAAATTAAAAATATTTCAGCTAAATTATGCCCCCGCAATGTGGACCGAGTAGAATTTCAAAGGTACTGTCCCCACCGTATACGAGCTTTGTGATTTAACACATGAACTCATGGGCAAGGTCCATATAGAAGACCTGAAACCTTTTGTACCACATCATGACATGGAGCGATATCATGACCTTATGATAAGGATCCAGCAAAAATATCCCGAATTCTTCGACACTTTCCAGACATCGCTCGAAATGAGCAGGGAAGCCTACCTAGTTAAGCAGACGGCCGTCCTGTGAGAAATCCCTTCCGAAGAGGAGTATCCTGAGCGCTTCAAGGAAAATTACGACTGAGTGTCCAGGCATTCTCTCCACCCGAGCGACCAGGACACCTCCACTACAGGCTTGGTCTGCCTATCCCACAAGGAGACCCAAACAGACACCCTTCCACGAGATACCCCTCAGCATCCTACCCCTTTTTCCCGTCCTAGGTCAT
>NC_046659.1:6623146-6664763 GCF_010883055.1 Belonocnema kinseyi | reverse complement strand
TCCTCTTCCCGATACCGTCGCTCCTCTCGTTCCCGACACTCCTCATCCCGACGCCGTCATTCCTATCGTTACCGATACCCTTCTCCCTCGCACTACCGTCACTCCTCTCGTCCCCAACACCCACCTTCTTGTCCCTCTTCTCGTACTTCTTGTTCCCAACGCCCATCCTCCCCACCAAACCGTCACGCCTCACGCTCTCAACACTCAACTTCGCCCCAGAACCTATCCCAATTTCGCCCTAGACCCTCAAATTCCCCTTCACGTCGCCCCAACCCAAGTCGCCCTCCCCCGCAACCGCAGTGCCTTTTCGTTCGCCAATCATCAGCCAATAGTCAGCCATCCCTTATCGGCCTCAAGTCCTGTGGTTCGCATCCAACACGTGGTAGATTTCGCATCAAAGGAAAACGGTCTACAGTTTGGAAGGAAGGAAGGAAGTGAGAAGAAGGAATAGCAGCGAGGGAGAGCAGCGGCGTGTGGCATCATTGATCTCTCTCTTGACTGCAGAGATTCCTAATTTAAGTTCGTGCGTTAGCTTCTTTGTCTCTTCCCCCTGCTCTTCGTAAGTAAGTCCCCTCATGCGGCGTTCGACACGCCAAGAACGCGACTCATGAGTATCGCTTGTAAGCTCGGGGTGTTCACCACAGTGTCAAATTTTGTAAATCAAATTTTCCATCTACTTCTGCTGACTTTTGAGGTAGGACTTAAATCTTTTATAGTGACTCAGCCAGGCCTTTTCTATCCTTTCTTCATATTGTTAAAGGATTTTAATGACCCTTGGCTGGATCACTATGTTTAATGAGTAATTTTTATGTTTAATGGAGTGTCAATCAGTGTTTATTCTTACGCCTCGTTTTCTGTGATTCCGTGCCTTTAATGAGTTAGAATTATTAGGAGTCTTCATACGTTCTCTTTTTTTTAATAATGTGAGTACTTATTACGATCCCTGTGCCGACCCTTTCCCTTATGTAACTTTCTGCCCCCTATCCCGCATCTTCTCGTTTTCCTATTTTGGTTATAACTTGTCGCAATTAATTTCCATATGCGTTTTGGGGATTCAATAGTATGTAAACATAAAACAAGGAATGCACAAAATAAATAACAATTAACAAATTTATTTAATGAGAAAAGTATATAAATTTGGCAATGCGGGTGTGCGACACGGTCAAGAGCGTACTGTCTTGTCCCTCGAGGGACGTACACGTCACTGGGTGAAGCGTCCCTGATAGAAGAACAAGATTTGGGATTGATAGCTGTCACCCCTTTCAGCCAGTAGCCAAAAGCTACATTTTATAATTATGCCTAAAGAGCAAGGTAAATTTGTCGATCACGATACAATGTGCTTAAGATTAGGAAAAAAAGGTAAAAATGTCTTTTCATATAACTCTGTTTTTGGTTAACTCTTTGAGTCATACTGAAGAATAATCGAGTATGAGTTGTACTTAATAAGAGCATACCATCATACGTGCATGTAAAAGATTTTAAATACAATGAGAAAAAGAAAAGAGAGAGAAAATATTGCAAATTTCACAAATCACCTGAAAGTCACTCTGAAAGCGGTCAGGAAATCGGACTCGTCTGCCAGACCTGGTTGTTGTTCCTGTAATGTTGAATGTTTTCTCTTGAATTGTATCTGTGAGTTTTTCACGACGTGGAATTGATGTAACCTGCTCTGGGGGTTCCTTTCCTGCGATGATGTAGGCTGGTTTCAATCTGTCGATCGACAAGGTGGGATCCTTTCCATTTACGTTCACCTTGATGGTTTTGTCAGATCGTCAGATTCGTCAAACACGAGTTCTGCTGCAGTTGACTTGAGATCGTCGCGCCAAGCTACTCGGATACCGAGTAGAGCGATGGGAAGTGTTTCGGACTATCTCTCGTCGGCGTGACATTTTATAGCCGCCTTGAACTGCCGGTGAAAGCGTTCCAATAGCCCGTTAGCATCAGGGTGATAGGCCGTAGTGTGATAGCCAGCGTGAGAAACGGTCCACGATTGTCCGGCAATTCTGGTAGCCGTCCGATGAAGTCAAAGGCCCGACAAGGTCCATTTGAATATTCTCGAACCTTTTTGATGGTGAGAAGAAAATTCCTACTGGTGACGAAACGTGACGAGATATTTTCGACCGTTGGCATTGAAAACAGGCTTGTGCCCATTTTCGACATTCGGCCTTGATAGATGGCCACACGTACCGCTCCGTTATCAGTATCGTTGCTTTAATTTCCTGGAAGGCAAAAGTTAATGGCTTGTGGTCGGCGAAAATACCGAAATCTTGACCTTCAATCATGTGAATGGCTAGAAATTCTCGGTCGTAGGCTCCATACTTCCGGTCGGTGCTGGTGAGCTTTTTCGTAAAAAAAGCAAGAGATTGACATTTGTTGTCAACTCGTTGCTGCAGGGCCGCACCCATTGAGAACTCCGAAGCCTCCGTGAAAATCACCAAAGGAGCTTCAGGCGCCGGAAAGGCTAGCATAACAGCTGCTGCTAAGCTCTTTTTGCATTCTTCAAAAGCCTTTAAAGCTTCTGGAGTCCATGGAACTGGACATTTTCCTTTTATGTTACCCTGAAGAAGATCGTTAAGTGGAGCTTGTTTTTCAGCTGCCTTTGGGATTGCGAGACGATGAAATTTGATCGTTCCCAGAAATCTTCGAAGATCCTTCGCTGTTTTAGGTTGAGGGTAATTGAGAATTGCGTCTACTTTCTCTGAAAGTGGCCTGATACCCAGTGGTCTCACTTCGTGCCCAAGAAACTTCACGGAAGATGCTCCCCACACACATTTCGTCGGGTTGATAAGAATTCCATAGGTTTTTAAACGAATGAAGACTTGACGAAGATGTTCCTGATGTTCCTCCTCTGAAGACGATGCGATGAGGATATCGTCAATGTAGACGTACAAAAAATCTAATCCTCTTCGTACCTCGTCCATGAATCGCTGAAAAGTTTGAGCTGCGTTACGGAGTCCAAATAACATGAACGGAAATTCGGACAATCCGAAAGGTGTCGTGATGGCCATTTTCGGGATGTCCTCCTCCGCAACTGGTATTTGGTTGTACGCTCTGACAATGTCGATAGTAGAAAATACATTCTTACCGAAAAAAGCTTGTGCAAAGTCGTGGAGATGTGGTACAGGGTACTTGTCAGGAATGGTGCTGGAATTGAGCTTCCTGTAATCCCCACAGGGTCTCCATTGACCTTTCTTCGGTACCATGTGAAAAGGTGATGCCCAGCTACTCTTTGAGACTCTTGTCAGATCCATTTGCATCATATCCTGGAATTCCTTTCTCGCTTGCTTGAAATGATCCGGGAAACACCAGCTGGACGGGTTATTTCTGGGTATTGCTCTAGGAGCTCGTGACACGATTCCGATCTTTTTCGCCCGGAACGAATTCCCAGCCAGACATCATTGCAGGGTGCCATCATTATGGGTTTGCTGACGTCAGCGACAACGAAATGCCATTCGAAAGCGCGCCTTAGCCCAAGATACACGGAAAAGGTTTCAAATCCGTAAGTCGCAATGGAAGTCTCGTTAGCCGCAAAAAGGGTGTAGTTGGACTTTAATCTTCGCCCGCGAAGGAAATTGCGGGGAAAAACACAAATATCGGCTCCTGTGTCGATCGGAAATTGTGTTTTTGTCACCGTGTCGGTCACGAAGAGGCGGCGAGACCTCGAGCAAGGGTCGCTGACCTCATTCAACGCCGGCCCTAACCGTTTCCCTGTACGTAAGTGCACGGTTTGTTGCAACGTTTTGCGTCATCCCCGAAACGCACGTGGTACCAAAAAATGCCGTCCTTTTTGACTGAGCGACTGCGGCTCCAGTTTCTCTGATTGTGCCGTCCACGAGATTTAGAACGTCTGCGGTTAAATGAACCAGAAGCTACCTCCTCGATTGCTGCTGTCATATTTGCTAGCCTAGTAGTCACTAGGGAAAGCTGCTCGAAAAAGGCACCGAGGTCTACCTGGCCTGGGAGCGTACCTAACGTCGTCGCGATCGCGTCCGCGAGTTGCGAAAGTTTGTCGGATTTGCCTGGTCCTGAGTTGCCAGGATGGCTTGCGCAGCTGTTGGCAGTCGACCGAGCCAGAGAAGTCGTAGGACGGAATCTGGAAAAACGTTGCCCGCGAGTCCTCGAAAGTGTCTCAGAAACTGTGATGGCGTCCAGTCGCCGATTTCCTCATGCTCTAAGAGGCGTTGCGTTTTTTGGTCTTAAGATGCACTTAACTGGTCAATGAGCTGAGCCTTTAAATTCGCGTATGTCCTACTAGGATTCTCTCGGGCAGAGTCAAAAAATCGCACACTTCCGCGGCGTATTTAGCGTCCAAGTTTCCCGCGATATAATTGAACTTTGTCGTATGAATTGTACATTTGATAAGGCAAACTGAGTTTCTACTTGTGCGAACCACATTTCTGGGTGAGAAAGGAAAATCCCTGAGAAAAGAGGATGAACGGTATGGGTCCTGTGCGTTGAGTCGGTATCCTTCTCGCCCTCGCTTCGTTTTCACGCAGTTTTCCTCGAATGTTCACTTTAAGAAAAAAAACTATTCCTGCGTTTTCAAATCACGTCGGGGTCACCACTTTGAGGCTTCAATCGTATGTAAACATAAAACAAGGAATGCACAAAGTAAATAACAATTAACAGGTTTATTTAATGAGAAAAGTATATAAATTTGGCAATGCGGGGGTGCCACACGGTTCACGGTCAAGTGCGTACTGTCTTGTCTTTCCAGGGACGTACACGTCACAGGGTGAAGCGTCCCTGATAGAAGAACAAGATTTGGGACTGATAGCTGTCGCCCCTTTCGGCCAGTAGCAAAAAGCTACATTTTATAATTATGCCTAAGTTGAGAAAAGCATGCAAATACGCTTTGGTAATGTGCGGCTTGACGCCACATGCGTCTTCCTTTTGCCGACCCCCCCCCCCCTTTTTTTTGTTAGATTGCTTATTAATTACAGTTAATTCTTCTTTCTTACCGGATACAGCTTAATTTCTCGGTTTACTATTTTATCGAAGTTACTATTCTAATTTTATCTCGATGTTTCTCCCATATTACTAGAGTGTTATTTTACTTTATATTTGACCTTGTTTTCCCTTCATTTTGTATCGGTATTGTATACATATCCTATAGCGCAGTTGTAAATATCTCTTTTGTTCTGTCATTACTTAATTATTTGTTATTTTATTTATTTTATTCTAAGCCAAATTCTTGCAAAATTTTATTTACGTAACCCCACTCCTCTACCTAAGGGCCGAGCTAGACCTTTTAAGGCATTTTTTGGGGCATTTTCCTTTATCTCATCGCATACCGTAGGCTATCGTGCCGTATTTTTTATCGTTCAGGTTAAATTCGGGCTGGAGCACCCAGACATTTCCTTTTTTTTAGTTAAAATTTCAGGACTGCTTTTAGGAAGGCTGGCGCCCGCAGGTATGTGTTTAAATAATTTTTTTATTGCCCTTGCACGCGGCCTATAGGACCTTATTCAAATGTGAATAAAATGGCCGTGTGACAATGCACACTACGGATATATAGAGAGACACAATGCGGCTCTAAAAGTGTTATATTACCATCTTCGGCATTTCTACCATGTTGATCTATTGCCCGTCATGCAATGCGCTTAGGGGGAACTGGAGTCCGTTGTGGAGAATAATCAATGTAAGATTTACTGGAATATTTCATTTTCCACCACTCAACGTATCAGTGCTACAA
The DNA here is from genome assembly GCF_010883055.1 of Belonocnema kinseyi. NCBI lineage: Eukaryota > Metazoa > Arthropoda > Insecta > Hymenoptera > Cynipidae > Belonocnema > Belonocnema kinseyi. The sequence goes on along the minus strand of NC_046659.1, from coordinate 6,659,068 downwards.
AGCCTAAAATTGTCCTGCAAATCTGAAGACAAAGATAATTTACGTGCTTGAATTCTCGGCATCAGCTGATGGTAATATCACGTAGAAGGAGCAAGAAAAACGGGAGAAATATCAAAAACTTTTTTTTTGAGCTGAGCAGGCTGCACCAAAATAATCCCGGCTGGCCAGCATCAGGGTCAGTCCATCGCGAGCCAGATACAAAAGAATGTTCTTCTGGGATCACTTAATCTGGTCCGTCCACACTGTTCCTCCTACCATTGTACAAAAGTTGGTAGCTCTAAAACAGCATCCAGCGGTGAATCCTTCACCTCTAATCGTGTCGTTTTCCGTATACGTTCCGGTTGTGTCGGGATTGGTTTCTTAAGGAACGATTATCGTAGCTTCTGGAGCATACAACTTCTAAAATGATTGACCACTAAATCTTTATTGAGTTCGTAAAAAGAGGATATGTGCATGGCGATTAGATATAAAATTATATATTTAATTTATTTTCCTTTAATTATAACATTTAAACGAAATCCATTAGTTTAAATATTTGAAAATTGATAAACCGATGTTAATAAAAATTCCACTGGACCAATTTAAATAATTTTAAGTTCAAAAAGACGAGAATACAGTGCTCAAAATGTCGATTTTATGAAGAATTGACACTTTTGGTTTTAAGGGTAGCTTCAAGGACTCTTGGAGGTGTATTCGGAGTGTCAAACCCATATTTCAGTGACATAAAATTCTTTGTCGGATAATTCTCTACAAGCCTTCATACTTTCCGCCAAATTTTTTCGAACCCTAAAAAATTATTCCAAAAACTAAAAAACGTGATTTTTCCTCATACACTTTACATGTAAAACTTCAAGTCGAAACCGACACCTGTTAAAATCAAAATAAAAAATTAGGGAATTTCTTTTTTTTCAATTTGGAATGAAATTATGAGGTGCGCGTTGCCCTATACAAAAATTGTTTTTGAGCCACCCTAGTGTACAAGATATTGATTGATTCATGGTGAGAGAATAATAAAAAATAGTGTGTTACCTATACGGATGCGCGGGGAAGAAGCTTCCGAGTGTAAGCATAAATATTACAGGTAGTTCAGAAAATATTGCCAGAAAAAATACTCGATTCCATAATCTTTACGACTTATTCAATAGATCAATAAAGCATACAGATCCTATGTGTACAAAAGTTCATTTCAGTTTCAGAGGTTACTTATCTTAATCATCTAGAGTTCCAATTTGAGTCGGATACTGAAAAAGGATCATCTAAAGAATATAAAGAGCTTTATCTTTCTAAGGCTTAAAACTATTTAGGTGGCATTGAGCAATTATAGCCTAAACCGTCTTTTTTTTTTAAACTAATATTCGCCGCCATTTCGAAACCACCATTTGGAATTTTGCGTTTTTAAAAAAAAATTCGTCAAGCGCAATCCTATAAGCCCCCGTGCAAACAATTTCAGTCTGATTGTATAATGCATCGCGATGTTATTAATTTTCGCCAGGATTTGTAGCCCTGCACGTCATCCCTCAGTCAATTCGCCCACTTTTTGTGAGTTTTTCGCTGGTTCGCTGTCGTATTTCGATCTGAATTATTTTCAACATCCTGAACTCAAGGGTTGTCGAAACTCCTTTCTACCCATTGTCTAGTGCTGTGCATGTTCGAACGTTTTAAACTGCATCTACACCTTTTTTGTCGTTCGGCGGTGCCATTATTGTTCCCAATAAAAGCTAAGGAAATTGTAATATTTCAGCCGTAACCACACTCAAGACCTGACAGTGTTAGAGATGGTAATCAAGCCTCTTAGTGACGCATTGTGCCTTTGGATGTACGCCGTTCCCGCATGAGTTGGGAAAACAAGAGTATGTGTCCCAGACGCTGATGATGAACATGACGCGCTTTGCAGCTGAAGGTATGCTGAAGGTTGAAATGACACCGTCTTGACCAACAAAATTGAAACCCTCCGTGCTCGACTTCAAACCGGGTGATATAAGAAAAGAAAACGTTAGCTCATACGACATCGAATGATCCTTCATATTTCTGTGAAAGATGGCGTGCATCATATTGTTGAGGAGCTGTTCGCGGAAGTTTTCCTCCTTTGAATAGAAGTTTTCATACTTATAATAGAAACGCATCTTTGCACACTCCTTCGTGCGTCCTGCTAATTTTAGAATAAGGGTCTTTTTTATTTTCGACTATATATGCTACACCTAGAATAATCATTTTGTGAAGACATTCAAGATTCACTGAACCGCGACCACCTTAATTGCTTAAGATGTAAAGTCGCGGGACAGAATACTTAAGGTGCATGCTTTTGTTCATGTTCATAACCTTTCGTGACCCGATATCGAGGGATCTCAGCTCATCCTTCGTCCATGAGATGAATCCAAATAAATGTCTCGAAATGCAAACCTGTGAAGATCCATGTCTTAAATCTTCACAAAACCTTTCCTAACACTAAATCAGGATAAATAGTAAAGCTGTCCTATAACCATTTCTGGTGATTTACTAGGTCCTCTCCCTCAGAATAAAACAGACGAACTAATAGCGAAGATGATTTATGCCGTACCTATTCCAGTAACCCTTTTCCATGGTCAGAAAGAGGTTCTCTCAAGCGAAGTACGACCAAAAATCATTACAGAATGTCACGGTTGCTCAATATATGGTCCTTAAGGGATCACAAAAAATTATAGGCGAATTAGGAAAAGGCACACTTAGTCAACATTCCGTGATGATGTCACCAAGTATATCCGTAACTGCAAAAGTTGCCTAGATGAAAAACTGGAACACAGTTTAAAAAAGCTACACAGTCGGAAAGTTGTCTACTACTCCCAACGGGTATCGACACATTTTAACTATGCAGGACAATTTCAGTAACTACTGCAACGCCGTCCTTCTATTGAACTTGAAAACAACCACGGTAGCCCATGCGGTAGCCGCCAACTTTTTCCCCCTAGTATGGTGCTCCAAGATGTATGCTTACCGGCAAGGGAAAAAATTTCGTTAGTAAACTAATGAAGAATCTTGAAGACATTTTAAAAGCGAAATAGATGACCACTGCGGGCTATCGCCCACAAACAAATAGGTCGTTAAAACGCAGTCATATTGTGTTAAATGACTACATTAAACACTATGTAGTCGATCGTGACGACTCTAATCATTTGCTCCCATTCACCATGTTGGCCTAAAATACGTGCGGCATATATCTCCGGAACTTAATCACTAGACTGTCTCAGATCCAGCGTTTAGCCGAACAAAACCTGATAAAGGAAAGCTATGATAGAAGGGCCCGACCCTTAAAAGCAAAGATAGGAGATAAGGTACATGTAGTAAAAGAATCTTAGCTAGGAAACATGGACCTTTGAACCAAGCAGACCAAATATGAACTAAAAAGGACACAAGCAGAACTAACTCATATATTGGATGAGATTCAGGATGCAAGAAAATATGTGCTTCACCTAAGCATCACAAAGAAACTAGAGTCCTCCTGCTCTCCATAGACATGTTATTATATGAGTAGATCTGATCAACACACGGATCTGTTGTTTTCATAACAGATATAGCCCATCTTCAGAGATGTGAATGTATGCAATACGGCACGCTATTTCTCAATCTAAACCTGGCATGATGTAACTTCGCAAAGCGAACGTCATACTTCGGATGTATGAGTGACGGGACATATTGCGTAAATTCACTTATCTGTCTTTACCATAGAGATCAAGAACTATAGAAACCCTAGAATTACCCCTTGTAATCGTCTTTATGTTCCAATGAGTCACAATTAGTGTCCCTTAAGGGGAAAGAATTCACTCATTTCGTGCAAATTCAATTATTGTAAAAAAGACCCGGAATCATTACCCTGAAATTTAGGTGGAATTGTCACTTTTTTTCTAAATTTTCATTGTGTAACAGACATTTTAAAATTTAGACCCAGTTTAGTTATAAGATAGAACTTTTGTAAAAGCACTCAAGAGTATAAGTCGTTCTCAGATTCGTTGAACGGTTACCTTTGGGGCAAGGCGAAGTTCGAAGTGCTTGCTAGGCCATTCTATACTTCGTGTGTTCACAAGCCCTGACGTCGTTATTAAATCTACAAATAACTCTGAATTAACCTTGCATGTTACACAGGCCAACATGGTTTTGTTGCTGGAAAGTGGAGGGTCATTTCTGAAGTAATTTTTTACATAGAATGCGAATCCGGAGTCAGAATTGGCCCATTACGTCAGGATTTTAAGATATTTGAGGGTTATGTTCCCAAAAAATGGGGGTGTTGGCTACTTTTCAGGTTATGTACAGAAGACAAAATTTTTTTGGGGATTTCTTCTTTAGTTGCATCATATAGTATGGCTCTTTCTTTTTAATTTAAGAGTCGCAGAGTTTAATTACCGTGTTTCTTTACCAAGTTAAGCAAATTTGAAATTACGAGATATGTCCCATTATGTCTTGAACATTTGCTTTAAATACTTTGAAGCAGACATTTTCTACTGGGTGTTTCTCTTGAAAATTTGCACTTGGGGGTACTCGGGGTTGTTGAAATCCCAATAAATTCTATGTCTTCTGTACATAACCTCAAAAGCAGCCAAAAACGCCATTTTTTGTATACATAACCTCAAATATCTTAAAATCCTGATGGGATGAGCCAATTCTGACGCTGGATTTGGATTCTACGTAAAAAATTACTTCGGAAATGACTCTCCACTTTCCAAAAACACAACCATGTTGGCCTGTGGTATTTAAAACAAATTCTGAAGATGTAATGGAACATGCCTCGTAATTTCAAATTCGCGTTACTTGGTAAAGAAAAGTGGTAATTGAAAGAAAGGGGATAGGAAGAGGCAGGAAAATTATAGAGGAATTACGCTAATAAATATCGCGTACAAAATATACGCGATGGTGTTGGCAGATAGGCTGCGCAAGCATGAGAAGGGGCAAGGAATATTGCCGGAGACGCAGGCGGGCTTTAGGGAAGGAAGGAGTACTATTGACAATATTTGCGTCTTGCAGCATGTAATGGATAGAGAACTAACCAAAAAGAGTGCCAACGTGTCGGGTTTTTTGTAGATCTAAAGAGCACGTTCCCTTTGGTGGATAGGGGGAGGTTGTGGGAGGCAATGGAAAAGAGGAGAGTGAAGAGGGGCCTGATCGAGAGGGTAAGGGAGGTATACGAGGAGACGAAAGATAGGGTGAGAGGAGGAGAGGGAATCTCTGAGGGATTCTGGATGGATAGAGGGTTGAGGCAAGGGTTCCCGCTTAGCCCGACGCTTTTTGTAATTTTGAACGCGGATATACAAACTAAGCTAGCGGTCGGAGTGGTACGAGGAGTTAGGGTGGGAGGAGTCAGAATATGGTCACTCGCATACGCAAATGACATAGTGCTGCTAGCAAAGAGTGAGGAGGCTTTAAAGGAGATGATGAAATGGTTAAGAATATACTTGGACAAAAATAGGTTAGAGTTAAATGCGGACAAGTCGAAGTTAATGGTGTTCAGGAAAGAAGGTGGGAAAGATAAGAGAGGAGAGTGAAAGTGGAAGGAAAAAGCGGTGCAGAGGGTGACAGATTGTGTACCTGGGCTTCCTGTTTCGAAGGAATTGGGGGAGGTAGTGGATGGCTGTATAAAAGAGAGGGTGAGAATGGCAAATGTGGTGACGAGGCAGGCGTGGAGGCTAAGGAAGAGGTTGTTCGTAGATGATTTTGTAAGGAGGATGAAATTGTTTGATTTGCTAGTGATGAGTGTGTTATTTTACGGAGTGGAGGTGTGGGGGTGGAAAGTAAGTGAGGAGGTGAATAGGATACAGGAGAGGTATGTAAAATGGACTCTGGGGTTGGCAAGGAATTCACCGAACTATATTGTCAGGAGGGAGACAGGAAGAACGATTTTAGGGATTATAACAGGGAGTCGAGCGTGTAAATATGAGGAGAAATTTTTGGAAGAGGGGCGAAGTAAGCTGGATAGGGAGTGTTGGTGGAAGAAGGAGAACAGACGTAGTGGTGCAAAGATGGAGGTGGAAAGGGAATAATATATTGCACAACTCGGGCGAAACGCGACAATTGCATGAGGGTGAAGTTAGCTACCCGAGCGAAGCGAGGGTAGATATCACACGAGTGAAATTGTTGCCTCCCCCGAGATGCGCATAACTTTTCATAAAAAATGTATCGAAAATTTGACTGGAGATGCCTGAAACTTCTATGCGTATCATCAAAGGTATTACTGTTTGTAAATATGTAGGCAATGTAGGCAAAAAAATTGTTTTTAATTTTATCGATAAGCTTCAGAGAACAGAGTACCGACATTTTCGTTGATTGTCAACTGTTTACCAATTAAGACGTGCTATCGATGATGTTATAAGCAGTTATTGATTTTCCTGTTCGCTCTGCTCCAACGCAAACGCAATGGGGAGATTGCAAGCTGCTCCAGTCAACGTTCCGCAAAAATTTGAATTAGATAAATAAAAAATTGCTCTTTCTAACACAAATTAATAATAAAACTTTCTAGGTTATTCATAAAACAAGTTAAAAGTTTAAGTTATTTATTTTGAAAACTGTGGCGAGACGAGCAGGCTACAGTTATCGCTGAAGTTAGCCTCTATTCTCGAAATGAGGATCGATAAGAGAGAGAATGGCTGCAGACAACTGAAGATAAAATAGAATGTATTTACTTTCGATAACGGTTATGGCGTAAAGTGACTTTCGCAGTCGCCTGTTTCAACTTCCTAGTCTAGGGTTGAAAATACAACTTTCGACCCGCTACAGTGGCATCGAAAGTCAACTTTTTGATACATGTGTTATGAAAAGGTATTTTAGAACGAATGAATTGCAGATGGATGAAATAAGAAGGATGCACGAGGAAGGAAAGAAGGTATAAGAGTTGGTTCAAAAGAATGGCATGGAGAAAGAGAAGGCAGAAGGAGAGGAGAGAATAAGAAAGTGAAGGTATAACAGGAACTATGTGTGGATTATGCAAAGGGAGAGAGCGCATTATTTGTGTGAAAAAAGATAGCAAGGAAGTCAGGAACTTATAGCGAGAATGAGGTGCGGTTACATAGAGAATTATAATACGTTCTGGCTTTCTAGATAGAAGAGAATGTGTGAATTATGCGGGAAGGGGGATGCAAAAGTTGAGCATTGGTTGGAGGAATGTGAAGAGGTGGAAAGGAGTTGGATACGCATGGAGGTATTGTTGCATGAAAGGGGAGACAAAAGGGCAGTAGCATGGGTGAAGGAGGTGTTGGGTAAGAGTGAGAAGAAAAGAAGGAAGGAGGAAGAGGGATGGAGAAGAAGGGATTGTAAATAGGAGAGGAAGTAGATGTAAGAAAACTGTAAATATTGTAAATAGTAGTTAAGTATTAAGCGTTACCCGCGGAGACAGAGGCTGACAATGCGAGGCACAGTGAGGAAAGAGAGACATGCGTGCGATGCGAGGCGCAGCGAGAAAGGTTAGAATGTAGATGCGAGCGGACTAGTTATAATGCGTGGATGGATGTTAATTTGTAATAGTTAGCTGTAAGAAAATTCTGTAAAAAAAAAACTGGAAGTGTAAGCAAGTCAATTTTTTAAGGCCAGCAGGCAGAAAAATAAACTTCTATCTATCTAGTTGAGTTATTCATAATATTTTACTATTTAAGTCAATTTAGGTCTGATTAAGTGTTTAAAGTTCATGTCTGATTATTTTTTTGGCCTAAAAACTAGACAAAAGTCTAAAAAATTAATGACAATTTAAACAAATCGCTATAAAAATAAATTTGTCTCTTTCGCTTATGATTCATTCTGGAAAACTAATTTAATTCAAGTGGATAAATGATCTCCATTCATTAAAGTAAACGATTAAAAAATATTAACGTATCCAAAAATCTTATTATCAACTTTAGAAGTCCACATTAGGTCCATTTCTTCGCGGACGGTCATATATAGGTTCGTTGCATTAAAAAAACCGGTTTTTTCTATTTTTATTGATTGCCTATACACAGAGGGCTTCCTAACTGTTAGTTTCAATCATTTCGGCTATTATTTTACATGCTAACAAGATATGCTTAGAAAAAACTTTGCTCTAACTCTAATATTACCGCAATAAGAGCCATTAAAAGTTTGCACATTTTTATTGTATCCAATTTAACACTAAGTTCCTCGTAAATAAATCGGTTCCTGTGCATTTGAAGTGTAAAATAGTGGATGTAGAAGTAAAGCTTTATCCACCCTTTTAATCATGATGCTTCCCTTGAGTACGAGAAATAATGGAGCTACAGAATAGAGACCGGACCGGCTTATATTTAGAATTCTTTATTTCAAAATGAAGAAAAATGACAAACAACTTCAGATTTAAAGAATTAATAATAATTAGCAGTTCGCAGCAATGCATGAACTATCTACTATATAAAATCCAAATTTGTGCCGCTGAGACTCGATACCGTCCACACCGTTGCATAGATCGACTTGAGAATGTGTACACGTGTAGATTATTTACTAGAGATGATTCCTACCGCAACCCGAATCACTAATTCATAATAGCTCTTGTTTAACAAGTAATGCGACATAGCATTAACTGTATATAATTAAAAATTTGCCATATGGACAACCGCAGGATTTCGCCGGGAGCGGGTGCTAATCTGAAAAATTGCACCCGCTTCCAGCGAAATCGCGGTAAAATTTCAGCCACAACCACGTCTCGCAACCGTAAGATAGGAGGTTAGAGTCTGTAACGGAATCAATACGACGATTCGGCAAAAGTTTCGCGCACCCTAAGAAAACGGAGAGATCCAAGAACTACCGCCTTATGCATTTTTCCCACAAGTGTTTTAGCATATTGTTGACACGCACGCATGCTTTTTAGGCTTATTTAGCCGGTACAGAAGCCAGTCTGTGGCGACCCGACCGCGCGCAGTAGTTACGGCATCCCGCGTATTTCTGCAGTTATAATTGATTCCTGCACAATAAATGCAATTGTAATAATGTATAATCGGTTTAAAATAATATTATTGAAACATTATCACTTTATCCTACGTTCATAGCTTTTTAAAGACCTTTTCAGTCCTTTTCCGTTAAAACGGCTTAAGTATTAAGTTGTTAATGCGCAGATAAATATTAATATTTAATGTTTAATTCTCTCCGACCGGTCGCAATTAATTATGGGATACTATAACTTTATAGTGAAACATAATAAAGTACGCTAAAATTAAAATAACCAATCATCAAATACTGCACATTCTTAAAATGCAAATATCTCAAAACGACATTTTTCGACTTCAGCCGTTCTTCGAGAGACGTTCGAGACAAGTTCACCGAACACGTCCTCAGGTGGCGAATAGAGGTTCCCTGTACAAAGGGTTTCTGCTGAATATGGTTACAAAAATAAATAGACAGTCGCGGACAATTGTCCAGGGGTGGTCCCGAAGGAATTAACCCCGAAGCGGAGGTGTGAAAACCGTGCCAAAAGCTGAATGGCAACTAGGTAAGGTGTCTAAAACGGTGACTCTGGGAGATCGGGCGACCTCTCAGAGTACGCAGCCTTACGCTTACATGCGGGGTTCTACAAAGATGGACCAACCCCTTTCCCTAGCTTCTCGTGGGAACAACAATGACAACACCAAACACAGTTGTAGTAAGTGCGGTTCAAAACAACAGAACACGCAGGGCTCCCGACAATGGGTCGTCCAACAATGGGGACCACTCTAGAGCTGAGAGAAGCCAATGAAGATCGATTCAATGCGATGGATCAACGAAATCTCGGCACCTTTAGGTGGCTGGAGCAACTAAATCGAGACTTGCTAGAGTGCTATTACGCCAGTGTGGCCCCTGAACGGGAATACATGGCACGACCGCATGCTCTGTGGTGCGAGAAACACCCGGAGCTATCGTGCTTTTCGGATCAATGTCTACGAAACCATGAGGAAGTACTCCAAAAAAGGGGCTATGTAAGCGGAACGCCTACTCTAACACCCCCAGAACAAGCCGGCAATAGAGAAAGAGAGGCGACACTAAGACCAACCGCGGGCAGGATTCCGATAGAGGAAGAGCGATGCTTTATGACCCGGAGAAACATCAACTCCTAGGTTTCTGTCAAGCCTAAAGATCTAGCTGAAATGGATGACGAGCATCGTGGACATTTTTCCGAAGGATCCGACCTCTGGACTGTTAATTGTTGTGTGTATAATGCAGCGAGACCTTCGGCCGATGCGAATCGTAAAACAAAACCAACAGTTGGTCATAAGACTAAAAGATGCATGCATCAACTCGCCATAAATATAGGCTGGGCAAAACAGTACGCGTCCCGCATTCAGTGTGTGATTGACTACATCACATCTGGCAAGAATTTTACCGCCAAGGTTCGAAAGTTTGCGGGCGAACTCCGGACCCGTTATCACACAGTTAAGAAGTAAAAGCTGCTGACCACCAGGCAGCATATTGTTGAGAGAATATGGATTCTATCTGACGCTAAGAGAAGTCTAGAGGGGAGAGAAAGCTGGATCAGAGGAAATCAACAGTTTTCCCTGACACATCTCGACTCTTCCAAGACCCTCCAATTACTGTCGACCACCCGCCCAAACCAGAGCAGGTCGAAGTATTTTGGGAGAAGTCTACGAAGTGCAGCAAAGACTGGAGGAAGCCTCAGATAACATAAATAGCTTCAAGGAGCTATACCGAGTAAGTGAAAAAAGTATTAAGAGGGATGAAGAACTATTCCGCTCCGGGACCAGATGGTATCAAGACCTTCTGGTAGAAGAAGTTTTCTTGAAGCTATAAGCATTTGGCCCGTATTTAAACCTCCTATTTAAAGTCGGAAGAGCCAATTCCGAACTGATTGGTGGATGGGCGCACAATACTCCTGCCGATAATAGGCAACTTAGCTGACCCGAAGAATTAAAGGCCAATCACTTGTCTGAACACACTGTATAAGATATTCTCAGCTATCCTAAATGATAGGATTGTTAGAGTAATTGAGCCTGTGTGACAAGAAATGTATGCACAACGCGGCTCAAAGAAAGGCGTAGCAGGATGTCAGGAGAACGTGCTCATCAATAGATGTGTCTGCAAAGATGCAATATCCTACCAACGTGACCTATCGATGGCCTGGATTAATTACTGGAAAGCTTTCGATTTGACCTCCCATAGACTTATCATCTGTCTTTTGGAAAACTTCAAGATTCATCTGCAAATCGTGAGGTGCATAGAGAAATTGATTCCGCTTTGGAAAACCAGGTTTACTATCTCATCTGGAAAAAATCTTCTGACAAGTAACAAGGTCAACTTTCAAGGAGGTGTCTTTCAGGGCGAAACCATGAGCCCACTTCTCTTTTGCCTCATATTATTGCCACTACCTCTAGCACTTCACCATTCTGAGAGGTACTTTTGCGGCAAACCTGCAGATCGAAAGCACAAGATCACTCATGTAATTTACATGGAGAATCTGAAGATCTATGCTAAAAAGAAAGAGCAACTACATCTAGCTCTAGGGATTGTCGAACGATATACTAAGGAAATAGGAAAGGAATTTGGGTTAGACAAATGCGACAAGGTTTATTTGAAGCGAGGAAAACTTAATGGCATCCCTGAAGACCTTCAGCTCGTCGACAGAAGCGCTATACGACACCTTTGCGCTGGAGAGACTTATACATAGCTGGGCGTGCCACAGAGCCGCATTCAGAATGTGACATCTACGAGATGTGTTCAAAAAGTAAGGTGAGTTTTCAATTTTCGCGGGCTACGTACATTCAAGTTTTAAATTTTTCGTTTTGTTGTGTTGGTACACTCGTCACGACCATATGTTCAAAGTTTTGACCATATAGCTCGTATTGTTTTTCTGGCAGTGGCGTAAAAGGTTAGAAGGGTTTGGTGTGCTCGGCGATTTTGTTATTTCGGAAAAAATGGAGTAAAGAGTTTGCATTAAATTTTGTGTGAAAAATGGATTCCAGTGATCTAAAATTCTTAAAATGTTGATAGTTGCATACAGTGAGTCTACTCTGAGTAAGAAAAATGTATATAAGTGGTACAAGCTGTTCCAAGAAGGCCGAGAGGATGTTGAAGACGAACCTCGCCCTGGACGTCCCAGCACGTCAACAACAGATGAAAACGTTTAAGCAGTGGAAGAAATGGTGTTGAAAAATCGCCGAATTACCACCAGAGAAGTTGCTGAAGATGTTGGCATATCGGTTGGCTCAGCAAAATTTGTTCCAAAACTGCTTAATTTTGATCAAAAGATCCATCGCATAACCATCGCTCAGGAGATGTTGAATGAAGTCAATAATGATATTCACCAGATTTGGCCCACAGTGAGTTTTTTCTTTTCCCAAAACTGAAGAGACCCATGAAAGGACATCGATTTTCAACGATTGAGGAGATAAAAACTGCATCGCTGAAAGAACTCAAGGCGATGGCACAAGCGTTGGCACAAGTGTATTATATCTGAGGCGGTTACTTTGAAGGGGACAACATAAATATTGAGGAAGAAATGAATATTTTTTGAGAAAACCATAAAGTCACCTTATTTTTTGAACACACCTCGTATAAAGGATACTCTTCGAAGCAGGTACAAACGTCTCATTGGGCAGATTTGGTCTTCCGAACTGCCGGCGAGGAACAAAGTATCTCCAACGAACATGCTTGCCGTCCCGGTAGTATTCTATTCATTTCGAGGGTACCATGGACAAATAACGAACTCAGATCCCGTGATATCGGGACACGAAAGGTTATGCACATGAACAAAAGCATGCATCTAAAGTCTTCTTTCGTGCGACTCCACATCTCACGCCGTCAGGGTGGTCGCGGAATATTGAATTTCGAATGTCTTCACAACAGGATCATTCTGGTTATAGCACATAGAGTCGCAAATGGAAGAGACCCTCTTCTTAAAATGGTCAGAAAGCACGAAGAAGTGGGCAAAGGAGTGTTTCATTTTGGCATGTAAAGGCGGTGTCATTTCCACCTTTACAAACCGTCGCCACATTTTGAGCCAAGACATTCCCGATGATAGCCGGATCGTCGTATTAATTCCGTTACAGGCTGCAACCACCTATCTCACGGTCGTGAGACATGGTTGTGGCTGAAATTTTACCGCGACTTCGCTGGGATCGGGTGCAGTTTTTCAGATTAGCACCCGCTCCCGGCGAAATCCTGCGGTTATCCTTAAGAAAAAATTTTAATTATACAGGGTGGACACGCTGGGGCTTATATACATGGCACATTAGATTACTACCCGAATTGCACAGCAGCAGAAAAAAAGCCATTGTACAGGGGCATTGACTTATTTCGCCCCTTTACAGTTGCATTCGGATCAGTCAGTCGGTCAAGTCCGTGCATCTTCGGATCATGTTTATCATAGTTTCCATAGATGCGTTCGAAACTTCAAATGAATACAAGTGTTAAAAATATAGGCTATGTTATGTAGTTATTATAAATAATAAAATTGTTTAATTAATAATAAAGTGAGACTTGTGGACTGAGAAGTAAACGTCACTTTTCTTCTGTGCCTATAATATTATGGAATGGCTGCTGAGTGACAAATACTATAAATTGGTAATAATATTGTGCGCTTTTAGTGGGCGAAGAATGAATTGTGTTTAACGCTTATTTGCGGCATAAAAAAGGTATGTTATGACTAGTCAGGATTTGTTTTGAATAAAGTGAATAAAATATTACATGCAAAAAATGTTAATTGACATTACCTACAATTACTTACAGCGATTTCCGTAAAAAGGTTAATCCGAACATAACCTCGAAATAATGACAAATCGGCCCGGCATGTTTATTATACTTTCGATTGATTAATCTTTAACAAAGAAATGTTTTGTGGTTTTGTATGTTTTGTAATGCTTTTTCGCATTTAGAGTTTTTCTCGATCTTTGTACAAACTATCGACTTCGCATTTTTCAAACCGAAATTCTAAAATAATTACTTAAAATTTTATGTTGATTACATTTCAGTATTTTCATGTTCAAACTTAATATCAAGAGAAAACATGGAAGTAACATCGAATTTAATGAAAAAAATTTGAACAGAAAAAAAATTAATATCAGGGTCACTTAAAAATTTCAATTAATACACTTTGATTTTAATATTATGATTATTATTATCTGTGGTTTTTGGTGCTGAATTAAAGCCATAAATCATATTTATGAAGAAAGAAATGCAAATATAAAACTGAAATTTTCGGAAATATTGAATAATATATTGAATCATCGAAGTAACATGCATTTGCATTTTTATTTTTATACCAAATTATCTGCGTGGGCACATTCTTATTGCGCGCGCGATGCTGGGCACCAAGCACAGTTTTTTAAATATCATAAATATTATAAGTGAAATCAACAACTGTGATTTAAGCTTATAATGTTAATAAGGAACGATTGTTTTTTGGATTTACTCAACAGAGACATTAAGCCGTAGCTTTCGATCCCGTTCGTTCAAACTTTAGTTCAAAGACAACTTTACTTTGATTAGCTATTGTAGAATGTTTCCAATTTGAATCAAACTCAAAAATATCATAAAAATCATTTGTAAATCTTGTACAAATCTACTAAAAATAACGAATTAAACTTATGGAACTCTCAAAACAAAAATTTCATAGTTTTGAAAATGATCTAACTTTTTGAATTTTTGTCTAATTAAAAAAAAAAATTTTGAAATATATTTTATATCTAATGTAAATTCAAATTAATATTATTTAATCTATTAATAAAATTTTTTCATATTTTAAAAATGTTGAAAATGTTGAAAAGCATATAGCTTTTTTACTTTTACTCAAAATTAAAAAACGTCATGAGGATAATTTGTAAGCCTTTTCTAACATACCAAAAACTTTTACGAAAATTGCTAAGACTCTGCCAAAAAAATTTGTTTCAAATTTTGAGAAAGCTCTAATTTTTTAAATTTGTATTGCATCGAAAAATTTCATTGAGATAGTTTTGAAATATATTTGATATCTAGTGAAAACTTTAAATGAAATTTATTTTCGGGAAAATATTTACCATGCAAATGTGCCAAACACCAACGAAAGTAGGCAATCTTCAGTGTGAGCTATTTAGAAATAGACTAAACATCAAGAGAATAAAAACTGAATAGAAATAATTTCAGTAAAGCTTTTGCTTTGATTTTATATAACAAAAAACTATTTTTCTTCCAAATTGACTTTAAAAACTTTTTTAACAATTAAAACGTAGAATTTTCTGAAGTCGGATCATTTTCATTTGTAGGCGGGTCAGCTTTTTCTGGGGAAGGGTACAAATGATCCGTCATCAAATAATTGTAGTTAGAAATTGTCACTGGAATATATTGTGATGCAACCAACCTCTATTTCCATGGTTTATGGCTTTGAAAGTAATGGTTTATGTAAAAACATTCCGAATACAAATAGCATATTTCAAAAAAATGAAACTTCTCAGCAACCTTTTTTTAGAAAAATCTTTATTCTATATAGAAAATCGACTCAAAATTAAAGTAACGCTGATTTTTCATGATTTAGATACAAAAAATGAACTATAAACAAATTTAATTTATTACGGTTGTATTTTTGCGAAACACAGCATTTGTGGTGGACCGTATCGATACGATATCTTGTGGGTGCCCTTGATAGCATACAAATGTTATCAGATACGTCGGATCTGGGCTATTCACCTGATTCTTAGTGTCCACAAAACAGCTGACGAGAGTGTCCGAGGTGTGACAGTGTCCAAAGCTACGGTGTCCGAGGTTCGACTGTATATAAAATCTATAGAAGCAATATTTTGAAAAATAAATCACGAAAACTGTAAAAATATATGAAAATGTCTAAAAAATGGGCTTGACCTCAGAAATTCAGATGCACAGAAAAGCCTGATAGCCTTTTTTTATACAAGCTTGAATATATGAAATATTAATTTGCATATAGTATTCACACATAAAGTTTCGAATATAGCTATTAAATCGATACCCACATTATACTAAAAGCACCTACTTAGCCTTCTAAATACTTACCGAGAAGCAAAATAAAGGCTTCACTAATATTATCCCCAGGAAATTGTTATGCAGTGTACCTTGTAAACTTATACAAGAGTGAGATCACTGAATTTTAAAAGTATTTGCAGTCTCCCAAGTCTTTGAAAATATCGCGCATCCGATTAAAAAAAACTCTTGGGATTTATCCACACACACACACACATATTTAAAATTTTAACCTTGATTGTTGTAAGAGTAATTTCACTTCGAAAAATTTTCCTTGTCTTTTGTAAAACTGCTTTACTCAAATATTTGATTGCAATATGTAAATTTTACGAAACCCTAAAAACAATTTACTATCCCATGATATTTTTTGAATATCGACAACAGCTAATGACTGATTTAGTTAATTGAACTCCTAGTTCACAGATCCACAGGGGTGTGTAGATTTATATGAAGAGGGATTTCCATAGCGTCTTGAGTTTTTTAAAGAGGCGGGTTGTCCACAGGGGTGTGGATATTCAAAGTAGAGGGGTATTTCCCACAGGTCCTTGGTTGTGTCCATGGGGTGGACTTTCTGCAGATTTCTAGATATTGGTAAAGGGGTTAATTTCGACAAGGATTTGATTTTGTCTAAGGGGCGGGTTTTATAAAGGAGGCAGGTTTGCAGAGAGGTCTGCGCTCTGGTGACTATTACGTGGGTATTGATGCTCCTGTTGGTAAAACTCGAAGTTCAGGGACCAAACAGTCCATGTCGGGGTTTGTTGAGTCACGGGGGTTGAATCGTAGGACCACATTTGGTCGTCAAATTGAGGCCAGTCTGTGGATTCAGACTGGTTTAAAAGTATTAAAATAAATGGAAGAGGAAATTCATTTACGAAAGGATGGGAACAATATTTTCAAAGTTAAATTGGAAGTTTGTTGCTAATACTCTTTAAAATGGAAGTTCGCGTCTTGTTCTAGACGAATGCGTGGGGTGAGTTTAGAGCTTGAGATATAGCTGGGGGAAGGGGATGGCGGAATCGCGTACCATGCGATTGAGTAAACGCTACTGTGGGCAGCGTGTGTGAAGGAATAGGTGGTCCAGATCTGAGGACAGTGACGAAATCGATGTGTCAGCAAGGAGGAATCACGGGAGATCCAGGGGTAGGGGGGTCTTTGTCAATGTCGCGAATGCGCTTTGAGTTGTCAAAGGGTATTTAATTTTTTCTGAGAGTCGCATCTTCTTCTAAGTTTATTGACAGCTAAGGCTAGAACGACGCCTAGGCGACGAAAGAAAGAATAATGGATGTTTGCTATATATTATGTATGGTTATAAATATTATTTACAATCATAAATATAATTCAGCGGACATTATGTGTAAGTAATGATTCAAACCAATTATTCAGGTCTTGTCAATCAAGTCGTCAATACCAAACTAGGGCATTAGACGCGTGGTTGATAAGACCGCATTAATTAGCCCGAATATGTACTCAAGTCTATGCAATGTTTAATTAAATTCAGTATCTAGCAGTGTCATCCGAAAACAGCCAAATATTTCTACGGTATTTAAGCTATTCCCAGACACACTGGAGGTTGCCAACTTCAGAATATCAGATCATCAGAGGGGGCAAGATATATCAGTGTGGCAGCAAACAATTTCCGAGCGCCGGTAAAGCTCCTCTAGCGTGATACAAAAAGCTCATTTGGTGCAATACATACGAAAAAATGTCTATTTCTGTACATATCCAAACGAAATAAATTCATAGAGACCTTCTTTCAATGTATTTTCTACTGGGTCCTTAGGAAGTGATACAAATCTTGAAAGCAAAGCTGATTGTGACAATTTTCCTAACAATTATAAATTTAACACATAAAGACTCAAAATGGAATACAAAAGAAGAACGAAGTAAAAAAAAACTTGTTAGAACTGGCCTTACTAATATAAATAAGCAAATAATACTTAAAATAAAAGTAAAAAAAATATTTCTCAATATTATATAATATTTCCTCAGTGATACGTTACAAGTGAAATATTTATTATTATTCGTTAATATACCATTAAGTAATAAAGGTCAGTGTTATATCTTACAAGCGCAGCAAGTAACCTTATCCCGACAGAGTAATAACACAGCAGTAACATTGGGAGGTGATGACCTATAGTTATGTATGACGCTTGCCGTTGTTACTAGAATATGACTATTCTTATGTGGCAAATGTTACCCAATATGCGTGTAACGTATGAATTCTTTGAGTCGAAAATAAATTGTCTCTAGGTGACTGATAGGGATGTCACACGTTACAGATTTTTTGAGTATCACTACCTGCATATTAGTACTTAGGCTACGTAGGCTGGGAGTTAAATATTATCTTATGTTTTAGCTTACCTGGGATTTAACAGCTAAACTTTTTTGCATTTCCTCAACTTGTTCTACAGTTTCCGCTATCTTACTCAATCCAACATTCAAATGTAATTGCTGCTCTTCTAAATCACTTCGCTTTTCTTGGTAAAGCTTAACAAAGTGATTAATGAAATCTAGATAATGTCGAGGGGTTATTGCCATTGTTCTACTTCCCCTTTTTGCTAATCGAGCGTTTGCTTTATGCAGTGTTTGGTGGACATAAACACAGGAATTTATGACAGCGTCTCTATGAGATGGTTGTGCAGAAATCAGGGAACAAACTGCAGGAAAGAAGTCTGGATATTTCCATAACGGTCTTTCCAAGTCAACACGACTTGTGAACTCTTTTCCAACTTGAAACAACGCATTGTCAGACCAATCTCCAAACCAATTTAACACACACCTATTAAAAAGTGCTGGTGAAGTTGCAGCCCTATCTTTAAGACCATCAGTGCTCGGGTTCATTGTAAATACAACATGCAAATTTTTCATGACCTGCCCAGTAAACCATTTATACAGTTCTTCATTGGAATCTAACATAAGACCTTCTCTTTGAGCTCCTTCTTTACACTGAGTCATGAGTGTAGTATATTCGTCTCCTTCGAATAAACCTGGAACTTCTCCATTAGCTAGTAAAGTATTCATGCGTTCGAGGAAGCCCGAATCAAGAACATTTGATTCGTCGAGGATAAAGGCTATTTTCTCATCTTTGCAGCCTGATCTTCTTAAAACTTGACGTAAATCTTCATCAAAGTCCTCACCAGTGTACTTATTGTGAACCTATTAAATAATAATGAAAGTATTGAACTTTGATTCGAAGGCATTAAAAAGAAAGTGTCGATAACAGTAGCCAAGAAAATGTGGCCTACGTAGCCATCAAATCTGATGTATTATTTCCGTGTTTTTTCCTACTAAATGCGACTTTGGCCTTTATTTTTTGTTTAGGTCATGAATTAAAAATATTTTGCTTTAACATTTTTTTCAAATCAGAAAACGTGCTACAATTTTTTAATAAATTTGCATAATACTTAGTATACACTAATTTTTCGAAGCATGCTTTTTTGACAACATAAACATTTCCAAGTTTATGAAAAGCAAAATAATTGAGTTAGTGTTTAGTGCTTATGAATCCGACAATGGACCGGCTGATATTGAACTCTTTACATTCCTCTTTTCATGCAAATCTGTAAATATTTTGCAGTTTTGGCTAACATATTGGATCCGACATTTTGAATTTTTGTTGCAACTAATATTAAATTGAAAATCCAAGACCCAAGAAACCCAATTTTATTAAGTATTATGCAGCTGTATTAAAAATGTCACATTTGCTACCATGTTGACTACGCTATTTCAAATTCTTAGTTTAGTTTAGGAAAAAAGCTTTTTAGAGAAAACGTACTTCCACAACTATTTTAAATATTACATCTATTTGTTTCCATCAAAGTGACGATGAAAAAATACTTTTAAGTGTCTTAGGAACGAAAGGCAAATAACGGCATTATATGCAGTTGTAGAAGGCAGATTTTTTTCTTTTTAATTTGAAATAAAATTTAGTGGTGGACCGTCGTCTTTGAACCTTATCATTGCAAAAGATGACAATTTCGGTAAGTGAAGAGTGGATCGTAAGAGTAGAACATAAGCTCCTTTTAGCAATGTGACTCAATAACAGGATTATTTAGTGCCCTAACCCAATAGAATTTTACGCAAAAATGTTCAGGTACATAGAACGGTAAGCACAAAAGGATCTAGGCTTCGTGATCTCAAGACCAAGTATGGGTGACTTTTATGGCTAAGCTGATGAGTGCTCCGTTTCGAAAATTAAATAGCTTAAGTCGGCAACCGTAGTTTGATATTTATTATGATTTTTTCATTGTGCACATTTTTCATGTGGATTCTAAGCTCTTGATATTGTGAAAGTTTTTCTTAGAAAAATGTACCTCCTGCAATACCATAACTACTGTAATTTCCCTTTCGCTCCTAAGAAAACCAAAAGTGTCTTTTTCTGGTCATCCTAGTGTCCATGTTGAATGACTTCGACATAAAAATCATTTAAGTAGGTTACTTGACAATTAAGAGTCATACGTACCTTTATTTGAAAAATAGATAGTCCGTTCATCCATGCGACAAATCTAGATAACGTAGTTTTACCAGCACCTGAAACTCCAATCAGTAGCAAGTGACCCTGAGGTTGGCGAAATATTCTGTCAATTCGTAGAACATGTTCTAAGACTTCATCGAAAAGAACTAAAGGGACATCTAACTCTTCTTCGTAGAAAACTTTGAGCCTGGCTCTTACGTAATCCCTTAATTCTTGTCTGTTTACTGGAACGTAATCTTTAGAAAGCCAATTACTATACAATATTGGCCTAGATAGTGCCTTCTCTTTGTCAACGCCAATGAAATGTTTCGTAGCTACCACGTCTATATTTGTATTAGTCCAAACGCGTTCAGTATCATCAACCAGTCTATCTTGGAATAAACGTAGGGCTTCGTGCGCCCAAAGTCGAACTAATCCTTCCACAGACAAGTTGTCTAAAGGTCTAATTGCTTCACAAATACCTCGAACCCACCGAGTCATTTCCCGAGGAGAATAGACGTAGTGAGGCTGCATGTCTTGCGTAAATCTTTCTTGAGAGGCCAAGTAAAACTCCACCATGGCATTTGTTAAAGATTCTGAATACCCCCTTAAGGAAGGAGTTAATCTTAGCATTGCCCGTGTAAATGTTCCATAAATCTGTTTAAGTGATGTTTCACCAGGATAATCAACGTATATCACTGGTACATGGCGCAAGAATCTATGACTTAAAGGTTTTCTACCAGGATCAGTAGGTGGATTACAAGCACCAACAAACTGAATTCTTTCCAAAGATACCCACGTTTGATCGTTGGTGCGGTAGAAACCTCTATGTTCTACTAATTGCCTTAAAAAAGATATAACTCTCTGCGTTCCGTAATTGTCCATGTCTGGTAAATTAATTTCATCACAAAATAGTACAAGCCATTTTCCAAGCTGTACTGGAGAAAGAACAACGCCATTTGGGGTTTTGCGGTATTCGCAATAGTGATCAAAAGTTTTTAATAAGAGTTCTGGAGTCGTAGCAGAAGAGAAATTCAGTCCAACAATTTCCATGTCTGGAAGGGCTCGCAAGGCCGAGAAAAGAGTCATAGTCTTACCTGATCCAGGAGGTCCACATAGAACTACCAAAAATTGATAGAATTAGTTAATTGTATATTCTTAATAGCGTTTAGGTAGAAAATCCACTGGAGTTATAAGTTTCATATAAAAATTGGCTGTTTCTACATCTTAAAAATGAGGCGTAGCCTCAATGCCAAAATAATATCTCAACTTTTAATAATTAAAACAGGAATGAGATGTTAGAAATTGCATACTTCAGAACATAGGATTTAGGTGTTGAAAGAATCCTTTATTCACATTCTTCGACGTTTCGAAAACTATACGTTTTCCTCATCAGAATAGAGTCGTGTATATAAAAGTTCCTTATATCATATCGAGTATTTATGTATATGTATCCTCAATTCTCCTTTTCTCAATTGTATATTATGTTTTTTTTTTAAATCAACAATAAAACTTATTTAATTTACTAACCTGAAATGAAGATAACTTGAAGAACAATTAAAGAATTGAGGATACATACACATAAATACACGATATGATATAAGGAACTTTTATATACACGACTCTATCCTGGTGAGGAAAACGTATAGTTTTCGTAACGTCGAAGAATTTGAATAAAGGATTCTTTAAACACCTAAATACTATGGTCTGAAGCATGTTATTTTTAAAATCTCATTCATTGTTTTAATTATTAATTATTACAACACTAAGACAAATAACATCGTTTTCCAAAATCTCAATTTTTATAAAAATGTCTGAACCCATCATAACTCAACAAGGACATTACTTTATCTGACGCTATGATATAGAGCAAAATGGTTGATTTTTGCAAACCATCTTTATAAACAAACGGGCAGTTGGAATTTTTATACGTATGGAATTCGCTGATTTGAACGAAATTAACTACAAAAAACTTGGCATTTATTTTATGTTAAGATACTTTATCAGAGAATGAAATTCACTTATTTTATGAACAGTTTTACCCAAAAAAATTAATTATTAGACATTTTCCAACAAAAGACTTATTTTTTTCCATAAGAATTGTTTTCAGCTACAAAAAATGTATTAAAAGTTTGGCAACTTAGAAACTCCATTTGTTAAGTTTAATTGCCTAAGAAAGGCAGAATTGAAATCTATCATTATCTGGCGCACGGTAGAGATAATAACAAGATATGAAATATCGATGTACCCGTCATAGCATATGGATATTCCGATAACGATATTGCATCACTATCGATAGAAATTACTTCCTGTTTGCCGTCTATTAATGGAAAAGGCTCTTATTTAAAGTGGGTTTGAGGTATACAAAATTTGGCAAGGCGAATGAGGAATTGTATTAAATTAATTATGATTTGA
Organism: Belonocnema kinseyi; assembly: GCF_010883055.1. Lineage (NCBI taxonomy): Eukaryota > Metazoa > Arthropoda > Insecta > Hymenoptera > Cynipidae > Belonocnema > Belonocnema kinseyi. The sequence continues at coordinate 6,636,306 of NC_046659.1, read as the reverse complement.
GTTTCAAAGAAAATAGCTTACCAAGTGGTTTGTGTTCAGCTAACCAAGTGTAGAGCAAACTTTCATGTCTCACAGTGTCTAAAGTAGGAACGACGATATCTGGACTTGCTACTTTATGTGTTTCTACTTCGATTTGTGGTACTTTATTACTCCACGGTAACCATTCGCCGTGGATATTAACTTCAAAATCTATTATGGGTACATTATTTTGGACAGGTAAAGGAACGGTAGTTATAGATCTAATAAAATCTCCTACATCAGATCTGACTTTTAATTTAGCATCACCAGCGAAGCTCCATAACAAAGCATAAACAAGGCATTTTGGCATATAGCGTTCTAATTGTTCACTTGGTAATGGAAAGTCAATATGTGTATGATTATACAGCAAAACATTGCGAACAGCTTGATTGAGCATTGAAAAGAGGGAACTCAGAGCGCGCAATCTTGTGAAATCCATTATATGTTCTTGACGCATAGCATACTCCAAGCATCTGACAACCAATCCATCAGGTGCAAAGTAACTTTGTAAAATACACGTTACTTCTCGTTGAACAGAAAGTGCTGGAGACAATGAGTCCTCCTTATCTGACGTTTTTTTCGTTATACTCTCTTCGTCCCCTTCTGCCAAGGGAATGTTTTTCAATCTTAAGATATAATTTTCAAATATCATTTCTGTTGATAAAACGTCTTCTGAGAACCAAACCATGCCACACCGAGAAACAGTTGCTAAAGTGGCATATTTTAAATCTTGTACTTCAAACATAACTCTTACATTTGGTGGTAGACTAAGCCGTTCACCGTTCGGTAAGGTAAGAAGTTTATTATCATCGAGTACGGAATTTAAATTCTCTACCCATTCTGGATCAACGTCGCCATCAAATATGATCCACTGTCTTTTATTTATTTCCCCTCTAACATTGTCTATGATTTTTCTGAGAATGTGTGTAAATAATCCGTCTGTCCATTCCCGAGTATTTGGATCCAATATACCATACAAAGTTTCTTTACTAATTGCTTTTGGATCAATTACATGAGCTACTCCTTCAATTCCCTCAAACCTTTCCAAGGCTTTTAACAATACTTTCCATGCCATGCTTTTTCCAGAACCACTTGGGCCGACCATCATTAATCCGTGATTGAGATTGCAGATTTGATAAAGTTGCAAAACCTACGAAAACATATTTATAAAAATGTGTGCAAAACGATCATATCCGATAACAATCGTGCAATTCATGATATAATGAGGGCTACCAACAAAAATTCTATAAGCATAAACTGAAGTTTTTTATATCTAATTTAATCTCACCTTTTGTATCCAAGTCTCACCGATCATCTCCTGAGCGTGCAAAATTTAAATAGGGTTACGTTTTGCAAACATATCCGTAAAAAGGGCTGGCGGACTTTTAGAATAATTGTCAATAGAGGAAAATTAATGCGGCATATCTAATGTATACTTAACAAAAAAATTTACTTTCCAAAAACAGGCTTTGGAATATTAGCCCCTTCTCGATGCCCAACCTCAATCGTGGTTCACAATAAAAATTAATTTTTAAAAACTTTTGGTTGATCCTTGAATTTATATACTACACAGACTCTCGAATTACATGCTACCCTATGGCTCTCCTACCTAGGGCTCTTAATATATTAAATGTAACTTGGTTTACATTATACAAACGCGCACCTTGTAACGCCTTTTCCTTTCTTTGAAGCTTGTCATTTAAATTATTGGCCAGAAAAAATAAATGAAAATAGTTTACTATTCTAAATTTTTGGCACTTCTCTTGAATTATAATTATAACTTATACTGCGCACGAAATTTCATGTTTGTATAACCCCTTCTAAAAGTGGAACTTCCCATACTTGTAGACTAAGCGGAAAATTTTGTGTATTATATTTATTTATTTTTAGTAAGGGGCAACATTTAGAAGCATTTAACTTTGGAGTAAATCAAAAACGATACAGAGTTATTCATGTAGAAAGATTATTAAAAAATCTTACATAAAGTGTTATTTCTTATTAGTTACTCATTACTTATCGACAGATAAAAAGCTAAAAAAAAACAATCGGAAGACAAAGTAAAATAAATGGAGAAGAATATATAAAAAAATCGCAAGGATATGCTCAGCACATATTAAAAAAGGGAACTTAAGTTTAAATCTCCAGAAAAATCTGGTACGTGTAACAAAGACTGTAGACGTTTTATGTATATGCTTAAAAAATATTCATGTACATGAATATTATCATTGCTTTTGGTAAGCAACGCAATGATTTAATTATTATTCGGAAAATTATGATTACAAAGTTTTATGAAAAATACTGGCCGAATCAAAAACTTCATAAAACTTTCGAAACATTTCCAAGTTTACGAGGTTTCAAATAATGATCATTATTTTCCTGCCATTGCTTTTCGTAAGCAAGGTCGTTATAATATTCATAAATGTATATTTACGAAGCATATCAATAAAACGCCTACAATCCTCATGTATACCTACTAGATATTAAGTCAAGTCCATTCATTCGACTTATTATTTTTTCGAATTGTTCATTAGCCTTGCAACTGCCTGGAAGTAATAAGTTGCTACTTAGGAACAACACTTTACACAACATTTTTCCAAAATCCTTCACATAAATTACTGCACGGTTTGTGATTTACATGAAATTTAAATGCACCTAAGTTCGAGGTTATATTTTGGTGGACTAGATCGTCTAATCCAGAAGGTTTTTTCTGGCCCTAAACCGGTGTAGGCTAGTCGGTCACAAAAAAAAATTCTAAGTATTAAACCCAAATATTTTTTTGCACATTTCTAAAAAAGCCAGGGAGTTTAAAAGTATCAAAAAAAAAATAAGATCAAATGAGTCGGGCTAAAATGGATCGAAATTATATGAAGTATCTCGTTTGAAGATAATAATATTGTAGTCATGTTTGTCATGCGTCACATCACAACGTTTAGTGAATCAGTATTTTGAAAAGATGCGCCTTTCCGCCATCTATATCTCACTATCATCTATTTTAATACTGTTTTGTACCTATAACGTGTCCCGAAATTATCATGACTATTTTTTAAGATGATAGAGAGTTTAAATTTGTTTGGGTAAATAAGGGAGGAAACTTATCATCTTCAAACGAGACAACTATATTCCATGTCTCGTTCTCGATGATAATATTGTAGTTTTTTAGAGGCTGAGTGATAATTCTCGATACTTTTCGATAATTCTCGATAATTCTCGAACCATATTCTCACTGTTTAAGTGTTGATATAATAGAGTTCACCATCATGTCCGTAATGTATTCTGATAATCCACGCTTTGAATAAGTCGCCCTGACAATTTTCCTGCCGTAAATATACAACAATAATACAATTTCTTTGCCATTCATTAATTTTCGTCAAGTACGTAGAATGAGTGCGAAGTGAGAAAACGCATAAAAGGTTTCGTTATCGCAAGACACAGTGAAAGCATCGACAGTACTTGCTTGCGGATCTGGAAATCTGGAGTAAAACTTTGTACACGTATTATTTAATCTAGATACAAATAAGTTCCCATTTGGAATTCCTGTGAAGATTACGAGATACTCTTTTCAGTAGAAGGGATGTAGGACGTTTTTATCCAAAATTTGCTCCCTTCGGACCATTTCTAGATACTTCTGGACAGTTTACTAAGGTGCGGGTATCTAACTCATCCAGCTCTGTTGATATATGAGATAATTGCATAATTATTATCTAACCGAAGTATGACTTCAGAATGTTACAGCTTTGACGCGAAAAATTTTAACGCAAGAAAAGCAGCTATCAGCTCAGGGTGATTTTTTTCTTTCCAGTTCGCTCCAAAATTCAAAATCTGTAGCCCTATTGCAATAGCAACCTCAACCCGACAATTAGGCGTCGAAACAAATTTTAAGGGAAAAGATTTGTGCCGTTCTAGCCGTTTACAGTGAATGAACCCGTGGACAGGCTGCTGTTAATACACATAAAAAATACGCAAATTTCCTAATTTTATATGTTTTCCCCGTTTTAAATTAGTTCGAAAGATCTGTTATTTTATTCTTCTCCTTATCCGCCAAATCCAAGAAAAAATAATAGAATCAATAATGAAACCTAGACATTTACCTTTTTGTTGGGCAATTAATTAATTTTTTTTCGTAATCTATTATAAAACCTAAATGTTCAAGGAACTTGATCGCTCTTTTGATATTTTTCTCCCACTGGTTTTTGGATTTATGAATGAAAAAAAATCATCTGAATATAACACTAGAAATATTCCTTGAAGTCTGACTTCAGGTACCATACGTTTCATTATTTTTGTGAGCACGTATGGACAAGTACATAATCGAAAGGGTCAACACAAAAATTGAAAACATTTATCTTCAAATTTAAACCGAAGATATTTTTGGTGACCATAGTAGATAGGGACTAGAAATTACGTATCCTTGAGGTTTAAAGAACCCATGAAATCTCCTGAGGATACTAAATTTAGGGCGGATCTAGTATCTTCTAATTTAAAATGTAATGGATCAATGAATTTATTCAACTTCTAAGGTAGTTGTCGTGCCAAAAGTCAGATATCTGAAAAAATAGTTTTTCTATGATTTTAAGAATCAAAATATTATAACTGATGTCACTTCAAATGAAAAACAATATTTTTTATGAAAAATATTAAAATTCACAAAAACAACAAAATATTAATTTTAACCATTTGTTTTGCAATTTAATTTTTTCTGACCGTCGCTTTTTACCAATTTAAAAAAAATTGCTTTAAATTAATGTTTTTTGTGTGTGAATTTTAACATTTTTTATTTAAAACAATGTTTTTTATTTGGAATTTCATCAGTTATAATATTTTGATTCTTCAAATCATAGAAAAACTATTTTTTTAGACATATGACCCTGGCAGGAAAACTATCTTAGATTAAAAATGAAACGACTCTCTCATCGTCTGAACCATCTTGATAGGATTTTGGAACTGAAAGAGGGTGTCGTATGGCTTTGGTTGGAACTTGATTTGTCGATCTGCGCATAGGATAATGGCCCATCTGAGGATAACCCGCAGGTGGGAATTTGTAGTTTCTCTGTGTTCTTGTTTTTTGCGCTGGTACCTTCTCCTTAATATCTGCACAGGCCTTTTTAATCTCCTGGATATCCTTGACTTTTTTCTTGAGGTCAATTCCGTAAAGCCATTTGTCCTAAAGAATTAAGCCCACCACCGTTTTCACATTTATGTTTATGTGGTGTGCGATAAAAATTTTCATGCCACTGACTGTTGATGTAAAAATATCAACCAGGATTTCACCCGCATGGCTTATATAATCTGTGAATAAATCCTCATCCAAACCATCCTCTGGGGGATCTATCAATTTATAAACAGCGGCATCCAGCACCGATATAGCTGTGCCGACAGAATTCTAAGTTTCTACAAAATATTGGTCCCTTTTCTTTGCAGTACCTGTAAGTAGTAAGGCTATTTCTAAATTTAATTTCGGCACTTCCGTAAAACACTCCCCTTTTCTATTACATGTCTCCAAAAATTATTTTTTATTTTTTTTCTGGGAGACCTTTTTTCCACTCCAGCCATATGTTTTTTAACTCTCGGTGATATTTGGCGTCTTTAAATTTACAATCATTGGAGTCTGCCCCCAGGACCTTTAGTGCATCATCTTTGGATGTGATTCCAGAAACCTTTGGCGCCAATTTTTCCACTTCTTCCTCATTATCAGAATCAAACACTTCTAGAACTAGAGTACTTTATGTTGGTCTCTCATTATCCAGATTAAATAAATATTGGAATAATTAAGGAGTAGCACTTATTGTGCACTTGTGATAAAAGCGTTCTGGTTGAACAGTCACAAGGTACTCTGTAAGAGGTCGTATGGACTATGTCACGCCGTATGAGCACTGGCTCTCAGCTCTCGTATGATATCGATCTGTTAATTTGTTATACTCATCTTCCCATTTTAATCTGTGCTCTCGCGAACGGGATCTGGATCTTTTACTTTTCTTATTGTGATCCGAAATTTTAGTTTTGAGAAGTAAATAGAAATTTTTTCACTATTTTAATTGTGACACCTAAAAAGAACACATAATAATGTTGGAACAACGAAACTATATGACAATCATGACTACAATATTATCATCGAGAAAGAGACATGCAATATAATGAACAATGAACATTAAAAAAACTAATGTTTTTTTATCATCCAGACAGTCTTTTCGGGCTCTAATCGGGTGCTAGCCAGGCGGTCAAGACCAAACATTTGACTAAGTTTTAAATAAAAATAGCTGTTTGCATATTTCCAAAAATATGCAGGGTGTTTAAAATTATAAAATATGAAAAATGTACATTAATAACAAAGATTTTTGTATCTTATCATTAAGGCAGTTTTTGAAATAATTGTCAACGTCAATCATCTAAAATATTTTTTCACAAGACCGACTGAATAGCGCTAGATAAACTCGTTCAGGCTAACGTTGACCATACAAAAACAGTTCACTTCTACTCAGCGCCATTAGAGAACATCTTGATGATTAAGATATTTTTTGATTTTTTTCCTAGATTCACTCCTTATGTTAAACTAGCCACAAAAAAAATCGAAAATTTGGTTAAATGTGTAAATGTTTACCAACATTTTAAGAAACTGGTGATTTATTTATTTTTACCTATTATCTATTTATGATTTATCGATTAAGACATTGAAATAACATAAAAAAATATTAATTATTTCCACAGTTATTCTAATATTACGAGAACTTTGTTTTTTTTTTGGTAATATGTTGTATAAAATTGACATTTTGCCTTAAACTTGGGTTTACTAGACGCAGAATCTTATTGTATTTCGTGTTATTATTCGAATTTTTTTAAAGGTAATATTATAATACTATAAATATATTATGTAATGTTCTCGTTAATTCTTTTAAATTCTCCATAAATTCTCGCATTCGCAGTAAGTTTTGGTAACTTTGTTTTTTACCTTCTCCACATTTCTGTTATCAAGAATATTCAAAACTCTATCCGCAGCGAGCATCCCCAAACGTTAGGTCTATATGAAGTTAATAGTGAGGCATACAATACTTTGCTGAAAAAAGGTGTCCTGTTTTTAGAAACAGAAGGATTCATCATTGCCATTCAGGACAGAGTGGTCAGCACCAGAAATTATTGCAAAAATGTGTTATATCAAGACTTTCTTGACCGGTGCTGATTATGTGGAGAGAACAACGAAGTCATCGGGAACATTATTAATGGTTGTCTCGTAATGGCTTAAGAACCTAAGACTCTTATCAGAATGGATGCCTTTCTATAGATATATTCCAATGTACGTTTTAGAAAAAAAGTCTATATCATCGACGTTGGTAGTCCACTTAAATGAAATTTTCATAAAATATCAATGTAAATGATTTCAGACATCGATTAAATTAATTTATAGCATCCTCATTTCACTAGGCACTTGACTTATTGTCAGTCCATGATTGATGATGAAAAACGGATTTTACCCTAGAACAAGTTGAAAAAAAATATTTAAAAATGAATAAATCATTAATGATAATGTGATTGGGCGCTCTAGCGTTGGCGTCGTGTAGGACTTGTGCTTTCCTCTCATGATCTTATCGGCTATTATGACTGTAGAACTACTACTAAAAGGGTTTTCCATGTCAGACAAAAAGAGAATGAAGAGAAAAGGGACTAGGAGGAACACCAAAAGCCATATGTGACGTGCACCGAAGAAAGGGGGCTTACTCTGAAAAGTGAGGTTTTCCGGGCGAGCAGTTGAAGTAGACCCGATAGACCCGACTTTTAGGAGAGAGGGAAGAATCACGAAATCTTCCCTCTCCGCTTATCACTACATTCCCACGGAAAGAGATAGGTCGTAGGCGCGGCTCACGGACGGGGTATAGATGAGACGCGTAGATGGTATGGTAAGTGGTGGGAGGTGTTTCACGGAATCTCGAGCTCTCGAGCCAATCCCGATTTCTCGGGTACATGACAACTCAATTATTATCAATAATAACGCTCGGATTTCTTTTCTCGATTGTTTCCTTGAAAAGAGCAGTTCAAAAACTATCGAAATGTGCTTGCGGCTTCCTGAGGATCGTCGGGGCACCCCTGTAGCCACCACTTGAGGACACAGCATGTAGGATGGTGGTAATGGTGACCTGCGAGATGGTTAGGCAGATCTCACTAATCAAACAGGTGGTTAGCAACAAGATCTGCGACAAACGATAAACAGTGAAAAATAGATTGTGCCTGCTAAGATTTATTTGGCTAGCGTTAGCAATTTGCAGCCAACCACTTAAATAGAAATACCATGAGCCAAGAAATACCATGAAATGATATGATGAAATGATACCATGAAAAAAGAAAGGATTCGTGTCTATTATGAATGTGCGAATTTTTAAACCAAAAGTGAAAAAGGATACAACTTCAGGACCTTCAAAACTTCAGCAATGGAGATTAAACGACATGTTGATTTTTTGTGGAACAAAGTCGATAATAAACATCAAATATCGAAAGCTGCACCGCAAGATTAAGGAGTGGCAACTATTCTTGCGCAACCTAATGATGATTGAGCATCACCACATCCTCCAGAGCTAGATCACCTAATACAACCAGAGTCAGAAGCAGAGGTTCAGCAACCAAAAAGGCTTTTTAAATATGCATACTATATGATCAGAGGTGTTAGATGGGAGGCATCGTGGCTCAGACAGTATCGTACTTTTCTCATGTTCCAACACTGCAGCGTTGACAGACACGTTGGCGCAAGGCCGATTCCCAAAGCAGGAAGCGAGGCTGGATGTGTTTTAAGAAAGCTCGCTTCAGTCCCTTGGCATACTACCTCACAGACACCCTTAGTTTATAATTAATCCTACAGTACAGTCGCTAATCATCCTGCAAGTTGATGCGACTATAAACATTCAATTAATAACAAAGAGGTGTTAGGTGTCTTTATTTTTTGGCAGAGAAAAGTGGACAAACTGTAAGGAGAGAGCATCATTAAATCTTCTGACTTAAGTACCCAGAACTAGCCACAAGAATAAATGAGCAGAATTTAACAAATCAAAAAGCTCAATATCTGCCAACAGATTGCTTTTCGGCTGTAGAAATAGCTGCCATATCAATGGAAGTTAAGGCAGCTTCCTATTGATAAACTTTAGAACCAAGTTAAAGGCATTCTCCGCCCATGATGAACATCACAAGGAATCTGCCTGCACTAATAGAACACCTGAACAGAGGTTTTACCCATGCATTTAAATGCAACGCTTAGTGCGTTATAGATACAAATTCTCGCGTATTGTGCAGCTATAGCAGCCGATAGAACACTGGACTGCAGAATTAGGCCTGAAAATACCGTCTTTGCCCTAGGAAGTAATCGAGATCCATGATGGAAGATCAGGTTATATATGGATGTTAGACAAGTAATGTGCAAATTGGATCGATTTACTTGATATAAAAATGAGATGGAACCAAAAAGCTGAAACACCATGTGATTAAAATCATCTATGGCCAGAAAAAAGTGCTTGGTCGGATTTAGTACCAGAGCATGCGCCCTAGACCACAGATTCACTTTGTATCGTAAATTTTCACGAAAAATGTACTTCTTAATTTATCTCACTTGAATTTCCGCAGAACTCGGATCCAAACGGATTGCGTCCTCTGCTGAGTCGTAAACTCCCCTACTGAGAAGAGAGAAACGAGAAGAAAAAATAAAGGAGCCGAACGAAGCGAAGCGGAAAATCGAAGAAGGGACAGAAGAGTTAGATCCAATCGAAGAAAATAAGGAAGATATTTTTACAGACTGGGAAAGAGACGTGTCGTGGAAAAATTAACAATAAATTTTGTTACTTAATACATATTAAGAAAAGTCGCAACATTTTTCATCTGGTAATCCAAGACGCCTGCGAAAAAAATAGATGTCGACTTGTATCCTCATCAACCACTTTCAGTTTTAATCGAGTAGCCATTAACACTTCTGTATACACTTATACGAGTAGTTCCCCTGAATAAATTTGATTTAAAGAGTCCGCAAAGGTGTTCTGATTATGAATGTCAAGGGCACTTTTTCTATATCTGGGACAGGAATTGTTTGAGATATTAAAAAAAAAATTATGTTAGTACTGAAGACAAATTTTTCTAAAATTGTGTTGGAAAAGTTAATAAAATGAATATTTTTAAAGTCAGAGCATTATACACTACTGAATTTTTACAAAAAAGGCATGTTTGCTGCTTGCTCCAAGAAAATAAAAGAAATTTTCGAAAGGAGCTTGAATTTTTGTTAATACACAAGTGTTAAAAAGTGTGCCATTTTAACTACTATTTTATGCTCGTTGAAAAATTACTAAGTCGTTATTATTACTTCACAAAACAATACAAAATTGTTTAAACAATGTATTTGCACCTCAAATTATAAATAAAAAATAGTACCCCATTTATTTGAAACTGTTTACATTACAAGTATCTAGCATTACTCTAGAATGAAATAGCTATAAACAATAAATATTTATTTAAACGATTACTTTACATACATTACTGTATTTCTTACAAAAACTAAATAGTTGGAAATAAGTTGGAAGATTGGCGAAAAACTTCGATTTTGTAAGTATATTCAATGAGATAATTGTTGATTTTGTATATTATAGCTCAGGGGTCTTTAGCGAGGGGAAATTTTGTCCCAAATACAAGTTGCAAAATGCCAAAAAACCATAATTTTTCATATTTGAGCTACCTGTTCTGAAGCTTTCATTGATTTTACCTCAAAAAGGTGAAAAGCTGATAGATTTACAATCGATTAACAAATCCTAATAGCTTAGATGCAGTTCGTGCAATCTGTTCAATTGTTATAAACACATTTATAAACAAAATCGATTATTGCTGTACATTGAATCCTGGAAGTTCTTTTTATCACGTTTTTCCCGCGGAATCGAGTTAAATTAATGTTTCGTTGAAATCAAACACTAAAGTATCATTTTTACATTCTCATCTAATGAGAAGGTATTGGTTTTATGTAAAATTTCAATTTGTCGGTTTTAGTAAAATCCTCACGTTTTGAGACGCACTGAGTCAGAAAAAACGATTTTTACGAAGTTGTTTGTCTGTCTGTCTGGAGTCTGTATTCTGTAGGCACGATAACTTTCAAAAATTGGTCAGATTGGATTATGCTTTGGCACACTTTTTTAAGGCCTAAAAGGAAAGAACAAGTTCGTGAACCAGCTATTTTGGATCAAAATTCAAAAAGTGAGCACGTTTTCCAAATTTTTAAAACCACATTTTTCCAATATTTCAAAATTCTATGAACGGTTATTCATAGTACTCAGAATCCCAAACAATTTATCCTAATGACTTTTTTCTATAAAAAGAAAATCATTAGAGTTAGCGCATTTTCAAAATCCAAAAAAAAACTAAAATGAACATTTTAAGCCAAACAACGCATGATATGAAAAAAAGTCAAGAGAAGAAAAACTTTGATTTTTGAAAGCCCTACAAGATTCTTATAACAACTTTTCTCATTTGGATGAAAAGTTGAAAATTCAAAATTTCATCATACCAAAAATCTGTAAAACCACATTTTTCAAGATTTTAAAATTCTATATGCCGTTATTCATAGTACTGAGAAACTCAAACAATTTATTCTTCTGACTTTTTTCTATTAAAAGAAAATTACCAGAATTAGAGAAGTTTTAAAATCCAAAAAAAAACAAACCAAAATGAACATTTTAAGCCAAACAACGCATGATATGAACTAAAGTCAATAGAAAAAAACCGTTAATTTTTGAAAGCCCTACAAAATTATCATAACAAATTTTTTGATTTGGTCGAAAATTTAGAATTTTATCGTACGAAAAATAATAAAAAATTTAAAAAGTCCGTTTTTTGGTCAAATTATGCAAGATACGAAAAAATTGAATAAACTAAAATTAAGCGCCCTAAAAAGATCTAAAAATTTTTTAACAATAACTTTTCGATAGGACGCGTAGTTTTTGTTTTTAGTCGTAAAAAAGAATATTAAAAATAAATTAAATTTTTGGACTAAAGATATAAGCTAAAAAAAAACTTCTTTGTCCAAAAAAAGGCTACAAATTTTTATTATTACTGTTTTATAGGATGCGCAGTTTTTCTTTAATCATAAGACATAACCTTTAAAATAAAAAAATAAAATTATTTTAATACACTTTTTGAAATAAATATTTTTCGTAAAACGACACAAGGTATGCACTGAAATTAAAAGACAAAAGTTGTTCAACCAAGAAGATCTATAAATTTGTTATTTCGCAATATTTTAATAAGTAATCCCAGGCAGAGTTACATAAAAAATGTATGATAATTGATATAAAAGTGTTGTGTATAATGTAGAAAAGTTTATATGTTGAACAAAATCGAGTGCAGCACGAGATACGTGATGAGAATGTGTTCGCTAAAACCAAAAGAGCTTTAACAAAAGAGAGTTAAAAATCACAAAACTACAATTGTCGGTCCGTTCACCTTTGATTTTAAAAGTTCTGTGCCTGAATGCGGAAGAAATGCAAAGACCAAGTGCGGAGTGCGATTGCCATCAGTCGCATGCGCTAGGTGCGTTCAAACTTTGTTTTAATGAAAGAGAATTCACAATTACACAATTACAGTGGTGGATGTTTTAAGTCTTAATTTTAAAATGTTCGCGCAACAATGTGCGAAAATATAAAGTCCGAGCGCGTAGCTCGAGGTAAATACATAATCGGGCGCGAAGAGCGAGAACCAACAGTTGCGCGCCCTAGGCGCGCTCAAACTTGCGAGCGAAACGATCCGCGCGCGCAGCGCGCCATAAGAATGTGGCCGCACAGCGGGCACATTTTTTACTGTTATAAACAAATTTCATAAACAAATTTAATAAATAAGCGCCCCAGTATACATAAAATGCATTTTTTCTGCGCAATCATTAGGTTTGCCTTCAAAATCGAAAATTCCATGACAGAAATAGACAATCAAAATATTTACCAATGTTATAAACAATACTGATTAACAGTTGCATTAAGCGGTCACTCTTTCATAGAAAAATACCATTTATTTGCATAATTGTTCATTTTATCCCTAAATTAATATTCCGAATAACTTTCCAATGCCTGAAGATGGAATTATGGGACTTTGCTTTTTCCAAAAATACAATTACAATCTCTCGAATGATAAATTACAACTTGACGGCA
>NC_046659.1:6620530-6623046 GCF_010883055.1 Belonocnema kinseyi | reverse complement strand
GGTAGCAAGTAGTGAAGGTAAGTTTGCATCTCTTCCAAATGTTAGGTGAAAGGGTGAAAATCCAGTCCCCTCATGGATCATCGTGTTATAGGCCATGCAAATTAACCTTAGAGTGTCATCCCATTCGATGTGATTGTCAGCCATTGCGGTCCGTATCAAATCTTTAACCGTCGCGTGTGCTCTTTCCAACGCTCCATTGCTTTGCGGGTGGAACGTTCTGGTTTTAACGTGTTTAATTCTAAAAATACTTTCAAAATTTTGGATTAATTCTGAGACAAAATTTTGTCCCTGGTCTGTTAAGATGTGCTTAGGGGATCCAAAAGTGTAAATATAATAGTCGAAGAGTCCTTCAATAATTGATTCGGATGTGGCATTTTTAAAGGGAATTAAAATGAGGTATTTTGTAAGCATGTCCTTAATCGACATAATGTACTCGTTTTTCCGAACTGTAACGGGTAGGGGTCCAAAAATATCCATTGCGATTTTATCGTTAGGATTGGTTGGCGTACCGGGAATGATCGCTTCAGCCCTTTGTCTAACTCTTTGTAATGTTTGAATTTGGCACGTGTGACACCTTTTGATATAATCGATAATTTCTAATTCGATATTGACCCATGTCCCTAATTCTCGTGCCCGGGCTATCGATTTGTTCTCGCCGAAGTGTTGAGACATCATTGAGCCACGACATTCTTTAATGATTTGGTCGCGTTCTTCGCGAGGTATTTGTTATTGTTGGGTCGTCGAAATGCAGGCGTAACATTATCATTTTTCTATCGATAGTCTCTTGTGCGAGCTGGACTAATATTTGCAGCCACTGTTTCTCGTTATATTCAGGTAGTTTGGTTGTATTTCGGCCCAGATTTGCGCGTTCCTTAGATATCCGTTTCCAAAGTTTACCGTGGGCGTTAGGTTTTTCCGTCTCACGTGTTTCGGTTCGATTCGAGAACTACCTGTAATATTCCCGGAATAATTCTACAGTTTCTGGACTAGAATTTTCTTGAGGTTCTTCTTCGAAGGTTGAGATTTCGTCAGAATCAGTCTCGTCAAACAATGGTTTTAGTGGGCTAAATGGCCCTGAGGTTCCGGGCTCAGACTGCAAGATTTCTTGCGGGTTTGGAGATCGCGCACACCAGTTGCTTCGATGATCTCAATTTCGGGTAGTTCAGCTTCTAAGTCGATGTCAGAGCCATCGAGTGCTTGCTGAGTAGCTTCATGACTAATTGGAAAGACGCGCGAGAGAGCATCAGCTGCTGTATTTTCGGAACCCTTTTTATATTCTATCTTATACTCGTATTCTTCTAGAAGGAAGCGCCATTGCATTAATCAGGAGGATGGATCTTTAACGTTAAATAACCATGTGAGTGCTTGATGATCGGTAAAAATGGTGAATTTACGTCCCAGTAGATATTGTCGAAGGCGTCTAACTGCCCACACTATTGCCAATAGTTCTTTCTGGGTCGTTGTATAATTCTGTGCATTCTCATTCAAAACTCTTGAAATATATCAACAAGGATGCCCCTCTTGTGATAAGATTGCACCTAGGCCAACATTTGAGGCATCAGTTGTTAACGAGAATTGTTTATTATAATCGGGATAGCGTAAGACGGGTGCTTGGCATAGGGAGTTTTTTTATCTTTCAAATGCTTCCTGGCATTTGCCTGTCCAAATAAATTCTTGACAGATTTTTGTAAGTTCGGTCAAAGGTTTCGCGATGGTCGAATAGTTTTTTATGAATTTTCGAGAGTATCCTCAAAGGCCTAAAAAGGATCTAACCTCCTTCACGTTCTTAGGTTGTTTGAAATTTGAAACTGCAGATAACTTTGCAGGGTTAGGTTTCATTCCATCCTTTGTGATAATATGTCCCAGATATTCTAGCTCAGGCCTTAAGTATTCGCACTTATCAGGCTGTAGCTTAATTCCAGTTTGACGAAGTCGCTCAAAAAGTAATACTAAATTTTGATTATGTTCCTCTATACTTGACCCGAACACCACAATGTCATCGAGATATGCGAAGCAAATCTTCCCGATTAATCCTCTGAGCGCATTGTCCATCATTCTCTGGAACGTTGCGGGAGCATTTTTGAGCCCGAAGGGTAATCTTTCGAACTCGAAATGCCCTTCAGGAGTCGAGAAAGCAGTATACTTTTTTGAAGAGTCTTCCATAGGTATTTGATGGAAGCCGGCACTTAAATCGAATGCCGAGAAGAATTTTGCTTTTCCAAGGCCGTCCAAAATATCGTCAATTATAGGATGCGGATAAGCGTCCTGGTCAGTAATTTCGTTAATCTTGCGAAAGTCTACAACAATTCGCCACTTTCGCTTTCCAGAGGCGTCAATCTTTTTGGGTACTACCCATAACGGTGAGTTATAGGGTGACTCGGAGTGCCTGATTATTTTTTTTGTTAGCATTTCAACTACTTGGGTTTCAATCTCTTTTTTGTGGCACTCGGGCGGCCGATAAGACTTATTGTTGATGATTTTTTCTGTTTTTAGGACAATACGGTGGGCAGTTAAGT
>NC_046659.1:6619308-6620430 GCF_010883055.1 Belonocnema kinseyi | reverse complement strand
AAATGTATTGAACAGTGCCTCACATGACTTACAAACTCTAAATGAACAATCAAGAGATTACACACAAGAAATGAACAGAATAATTAACGAAACAAATTCCAAAACAAAAAATATCGCGATTTCTAATTTAATTACAACAACAGAGATTTCAATTGCCTAATACAGTGAGGATCTAAATCTAATAATTGACGCAATAAATGATGGAAAGCATGGCATTGTGCACCCTCAAATTTTGACACCCGAGATTTTGATCCTAGAACTCAAACAACTAGGAGAAGTTAACAATCAGAAATACCCTATTAAACTATCCGTTCAAAATTACCAACACATTGTTGATATATCCGAAATTACCATTGGAATAATCAATAAACGACTCGTTTATATAGTAAAGGTTCCTGTCTTAGAGCACGAGGATTTTCAAACCCTACACCTAATTCCTATTTCCATCCGCCAAGGAAATGGATTCATAGCCCCAATTCCCTCATACGAGATTATCCTCACAAACCCTGAAAAAAGCTTGTATGTACCCATGGATTTTAATACTTTGAAACTTTGTAAAAACATAGATGAAGTCCGAATTTGTAAACGAATGCAACCAACTTATTTAATCAGCGTGATCCATTCCTGCGAAACAACTATTATAAAACACCAAAACAAATTTATTTCCGATCAGACATGTCAATTTTCAGTTTTTAGAATTCTTGAATTAGTATTTCTCCCATTAAAGGACCCTAATCAGTATATTGTAATTCCTGAAACACCTTCAGAATTAAACGTACTATGCGGTGCGAATGCGCAAACACTCAAACTTGATTCTCCAGGTCTACTCTTTAGTAATGAAGATTGTATAATTCAAACACCAAAGTCTATTTTAAAACTGCGAAAATCCAGTGTAAGATAAAGCGACATCTACTTCAAAAAGAATGTATCCTATAAACTCAATGCCGAAGATATTAGTTTACTAAGCCCTCTATTGCCTTTAATTCAAGAATCTCTACACCATGAAAATTTCAAAGAATCGCGACAAAACTTAAACGACATGGAAACTTCATTACAGGCTATAAAATCACGCCGTCGAACGCGGACCTGGATTGAAACAAGTACAGATATTCTTACCTATCT
>NC_046659.1:6614468-6619208 GCF_010883055.1 Belonocnema kinseyi | reverse complement strand
GAATCCTGTACAACCAATAGACTCGAACTCTAGGTTAATTGCGGATGAAAACGCAAAAATTGTTTCCAAAAGGGTTAAATTGCGAACTTAGGGACTAAGTTCCGTCTAAGCAGAGGGATGTGACGAGCTTGTAGTCACCCCTACTCCAGGGTCCAAATAGTTGGGACCCTAAACTGGCCTGTCCTTCCAACATTCCGGCAGTTATTCGACAGATCTAGCTCTATGCCAGTCGTGTACTTGTTTACGGATTCGTACCACTGTGGAAACTCAACAATAAAGTTGCGATATCTACGGATATCGCCATAAATGATAAATAAGGGTTTGTTTAATTAATTAGACCCGTCACAGTTGATTATATAATAAAAAATGAAACTCCTACCAAATATACTGACATCCAACATTATTTCCCATTGTTATTAACAATCATCATCAATCAATTCTTGAAATAATTCTTTCGTATAGAAGAAATCTGTTTTTTGGGTTTAATAGTTAATGTTACCTTGAAATAAGGAACCGAATCGTAAAACGTCTAGACTCAACATCTTTTTCGAATGTTATAAGCAATGTGGATGAACGAAATCATGAAGCTTAACCATTTTTGGACGAAAAATTCTGGTATTCAGCAGCGTTGCCCATTCTTATATCAATTATTTGCAAAGAACAGATCCTGAATAAATCTTCATTAGTTGCAATCCGACTGACTTTACGGGCATTGAATTCCCTTATTTCTTGAAAATCTTGTTATTCGCCTTTTGGGACTCTTCTGTCAATTGGCCGACAGGCAATGGGACATTTTTAATTACCTTAGCGCTATGTATGAGGATCTTGTGGACTGTCACAGGCATATAGAACCAACTGTATAAGCTGACGTAATGTTTTACAATTTGCTTGAAATATTCTCCGAATTTGATCATGTCTATTCTCTTTCCTGATGCCATAGATTTCAAAATAACGCCGAATTTCTCGATTAAAACTTTGTCAAACCCGGTAATACTCGAAGTCAATTCAGCCTATTTGTAGAATTTAATGCGATACGCAATGTGAAGGATACATTCCATGAAGCGTATCCAAGCATGTAGTGTGGAGAGACCAAAAGAGAAGTTTTTGATCTTCACAGAGAAGAGTTTCATTTTTTCCAAATTGTTCATCAAGGAGGGCTTTGCGGAGCATATATAACATGACGATGATGAAGGTGTTTCAGTAAGCGCTTGGCAAAACTTTCAGTCAACCATGGACATTATCATTTTATGCGTAACTTTGCAACGATTCCGACTTCAACCCAAAATTAATTGTTGTTGGTTCAAGTTCATCGATTTCTCCTTGAATCTGCTTTACGTCAGAGATAGTAGTCTCCTTCGTTTCCTTAAATAACGGAATCGCATGATTCTACAAAGTCTTGATGACCCAGGATGTGGATTTTTCCAAATCGCCAAACATCTACCACTTTCCGTGTCTATCATCTCCAATGCTAGTGGCACCATCGAAAAAATTAAGATGCTTGCATCAGATTTACCAGGATCAGTGAAAGACTGGTTGTATGGATTATGTCCAGATGTCCCATCACATCCACACTTTGAAGTTGGAGTCATTGAAAGATTAGCTCTGTCAACTAAATTTATAGGTATAATTCCAGGTACTTCCATCAAGTGAGATAGTGTGTCATCCAGCAAGGCTTGCGTGTTAATACTCACACCCTCTTCCGTTATGATAATATGAGGTTCTGGAGGGTAGCACCTTTTTTGGCACCTGCTAGGCTCCTGTAAGGTCGGTAGTTATCAAAATTTTCAGCTTTCTCTTGCATAAGAATAACTTCATACTGGGTTTCACTCAATTTTGCGTCCTCAATCAGAGCTAATGCCTCATCATCATTGTAGCGTGTAATTCCTCCTACTTCTGAATATGTTAGTTCGTCAGGAAATTCATCATGTTCATCATCATCATTTGACAAAAGTTTACTCATGTCTTTAGCGATTTTAGTTTTACCAGAAGATCGCAAAATACTCAGGAATGCACTCTGTATATCAAAGTCAGAATAACATTCCCGAATTTTCCGCAGTTTTCGTCTCTAAGTTGATTTTGAGCTATTCTCGTAATCATCTGAAGGTCTTTTCTCGGGACAAACTCCAACGAATTGAACAGAGAAATCTGAAAGCAGCCATTCCGCATTCCACACCCTAAATTTTGTTATGTTATAAAAAACTTTTTTCCACTTTTGTTTAAATGTGGACATGAAATAAGATAATTTATCTTCTATTGCTTTCAGACATTCGTCTTTAATATTGTAATTCGCTTTGAAATAGTTCAGAAGCTTTTCTCTATTTTTGTCGCCACTTGTGATCAGAAAATCACCAAGAGGACTCAAGAGTCGTAAATAATGAAAGTCGGGAATATACAAAAATCTAATAGATATGCGCGTGAACTTTTCAATGTGACGAGAAAAATGTGAGAACCGGAACAAGTGAAAAACGAAACAAGTAAAAATCAAGAGACACAAACATTTTCAGTTGTTTCGTTTTTTACTTATTCCGGTTCTCACATTTTTCTCGTCACTCAACGTTCAATTGCTACGCTCTTTCTTTGGAAGGATACTAAAAAGTTCACGCAGGTACCCATTGGAATATACATGATCAAATTCGGAGAATATTGCCAGCGAACTGCAAAACTTTACGTCAGCTTATACAATTGGTTCTATATGCCTGTGACTGTTCACAAGATCCTTATACATGGCGCTAAGGTAATTGAAAATGCCCCATTGCCTATCGGCCAATTGACAGAAGAGTCCCAAGAGGCGAATCACAAGATTTTCAAGAGATTAAATGAATTCAATACCCGTAAAATCAGACGGATTGCAACCAATGAAGATTTGTGTCACAAGTTGTTGATCATGAATGATCCCTACATAAACAACTTCAGAACCCTTAAGGAGAGGCTCCCTCGTCCCATGGATGCACAAGTTCAGGATCTGCTGATTGCAGATGATTGAGCCAAGAATGGGCGACGCTGATGAAAACCAGAATTTTTCGTCCAAAAATGGTTAAGCTTCATGAAATCGTTCATCCTCATTGCTTATAATATTCGAAAAAGATGTTGAGTCTAGACATTTTACGATTCGGTTCCTTATTTCAAGGTAACGTTAACTATTGAACCCAAAAAACAGATTTCTTCTATAAGAAAGAATTATTTTCAGAATTGATTGATCATGATTGTTTATAACAATGGAAAATAATGTTGGATGTCAGTATATTTCGTAGGAGTTTTATTTTCTACGATATAATCAACATTTCAGCAAGAAAGAGATTTTTCCTATTTGAAAGCGTGCATTAGATGCATTTTTTGATCAGAATTCTTAATAAAAATGAAAAATATTGTCAAACGTCAGTTTTCTCCATCAGAATATTAGTTTAGGGATAAAATGAACAATTATGCAAAGAAATGGTATTTTTCTACCGAAGAGTGACTGTTTAATGCATCTGTTAATCAGTATTGTTTATAACATTGGTAAATATTTAGATTGTCCATTTCTATCATGGAATTTTCATTTTTGAAGTCAAACCTAATGATTGTGCAGAAAAAATGCTTTTTATATACACAGAGGTTCTTATTTATTAAAATTTTCACTGAAATTTGTTTATAAGAATCAACAAAATTATACTTTAGTGTTTGATTTCAACGAAACATTAATTTCAATCGATTTCGCGGGGAAAAACGTGATGAATAGAACTTCCAGGCTTCAATGTACAGTAATAATCGTCTTTGTATATAAATTTGTTTATAAGAATTGAACAGATTACACGAATTTCATCTAAGTTATAAGGATTTGTTAATCGATTGTAAATCTATCAGTTTTTCACCTTTTTGAGGTAAAATCAATGAATGCTACAGAACAGATAGCTCAAATATGAAAAATTATGGTTTTTTTGGCAATTTGCAGCTTGAATAACAAAGAAACAGAGCCTTTTTAGCAAAATCGCCCTAGATAGACCACTTCACAATTTAATTAGCTTCAATTAAAAAAAAAAGATGGAATCAGATGAAAATTGTAAGTTCAGGATCATTCTGAACCCCAATTTTCTAATTCGCCGCACTGTGCGGCGCCTCCCTCAGTACCGAAAAATTCCGTCTCAATCTTACAGCTGAGTAGAGGGTCGTGGTGGTGGAAACGAGATACTAGGCAGTCTGATAAGTACCTGAAAATTCTAAGAGATGGCGTTAGTATTCACTAATGTGAACCATTTTCGTCGAGCTTGATCCTTCGAATGACGCCTGTCAAAACTTCAGCCATTTATGTTTTCGCATTTACAAGTTAGAGCGCTGAGAAGCGACTAATCTCCGTCTTTTCTTTAATATGGAAAAATCTGAGTTTCGAGTTTTGATCAAACACTACTATCTTCGCAAGAAAACGATATCCGAGACCAAGGCCAAGCTGGATAAGTATTACCCGGACTCTGCACCGTCGACTGGAACGATTCATAAGTGGTTTACCGAGTTTCGTTGTGGCCGTACGAGCACAGTTGATGCTGAACGATCTGGGCGCCCAAAAGAAGTCACTACACCAGAAAATGTCGAAAAAATCCATGATATGATGTTGAATGATCCCAAAGTGCAATTGAGAGAGGTAGCTAATGCTGTAGGCATATTATTTGAACGTGTGGGCAATATCGTGCATTCAGTTTTGGGCATGAAGAAGCTCTGCGCGCGATGGGTGCCGCGTTTGCTCACAGTGGACCAAAAACGAATTCG
>NC_046659.1:6599068-6614368 GCF_010883055.1 Belonocnema kinseyi | reverse complement strand
TATTCATCATTATTGGACCGATTGAAAATCGAAATCGCCGAAAAACGACCGCATTTGAAGAAGAAAGAACCGCTTTATCATCACGACAATGCGCCTGTTCATACATGCTTAGTTGCACAAGCAAAATCGCATGAAATCGGCTTCGAATTCGAGTTAGAAAATCGTTGTACTCGCTGTATCGACCTAAAAGGAGAGTATGTTGAAAAATAAAACCGACTTTGGCCAAAAAAACGTCTCCATGTTTCATTTTTCAGAGACTTATCAGACTGCCTAGTATGTGGCAAATGAGTATTTGCGGCCGAATTTCCCCTCGCTGATGAACACTGTTATAGCTCATTCCGGAGACTAATGTCAAGTTTAGTTTCCGAATCAAATTTGAAAGAATTCTTGGAGTAAAAAAAAATAGGTATAAAACATTCTTTGAAACAAAATTATGTACCAAAAATGTTCTCAATCAAAAATTATGTAAAAAAATTTTCTTTTGTTAAAAAAGTTGTTGAAAAAATCTGTTGGAAAAAGCATATTTTGATCAAATTCTGGTTGCACAAATATTTGTTGAAAAAAGATTTGGTGAAAAAAATGTTCATAGAAAAAATTGTGTGAAAGAAAATTTAATGGAAGACAACAATAGTATGGAAAAAGTTTTATAAGGGAAAAAATGTTCGGAACAATATTTTCCTTTACATTACGTTTCTTGAAAAAAGTAACTCTTTGTTGCTTCGCAAGAAAATTCGAAACAATACAAAATTGTTTAAACAATGTATGTGCATCTACAATTTGAATAGTTGAAAATAAGTTAGAAAGTTTGGGGGAAACGTGATTTTATGAGTATATTCGATGAGCTAATTATTGATTTTCTATTTTATAGCTCATTCCGGAGAATGTCAAGTTTCGTTTGCGAATAAAGTTTTAAAAAATGCCTGAAGTCCCATTCAGGAGACTGCTACTGTGCGCTCACAGAATAATGGTATTATTCAGAAGGGTTAAATCATTCACAAAATTTTTCCGCCTGTGACAATGGAGTAATGGATCCTTTTACAATTTCTGAAGTGGTCGATCATTCAATAGTGGTAACCTGCTGTTAAAGCGCACCAACACTGACATCAATGAAACTGGCAGGTACATTCCTTAAAACGTATTAAAGTTTACGGTCCGATTGTTACCGTACATTTGCACTGTACAACTTACTTATTATTGAATTAGGAATAGCTCAATCATCATCCATAGTACCTTACGCTACTTGCTGATAATGTATATAAATTCCATTTTGAGGCATATTTCCTCGAAATATCAAAGTATACATATTTTATATTTTCAAACTTTTTGAATAGATTTGATTTGATAGGCAGAATAGATTTTTCGTTTACAGAGGGGTTTCAGTTTTCATTTACTTTTTGCCTTCACTTGTTGCTCAAAATATACACTTAGTTAAACACGATTACCCCCTTTACGGTTCCGTGCCGGGCTGATGATCAGGTTGGAGGGGGATACGAGAACATTTTCCGAAAACAATAATTGTCCTCTAAAATATAGTCTAGATTTAATTGTCTTCAGAAATCTGCAGCATCTACATTATATTACAGTGGTACATTTAAATTGAATCGTGTATGAACTTTGTTCTGTACTGCCATGGAGGTCGAGTCGAAGGCGCGTTACAATTTTTGGATAACTGCAATGCAAAGTAATGTACGTTACTACACGTTACTTTAAAATCTGATTTTGTTGATATTTACTATCAGTAAGAGAATTGTGGGCTTCTTCATGGCATCCCTTTCTACTCTCTCTGATTCGAGTTTGACAAGAATATGACTCAAGCTGTTTCACTAAAACCTTCAGACGGGATAATTGGAAACAACAAACGTCAGAATTACAACAACGGCCAACTGAACACCTTTTGCCACGACTTTCACTAGTCAATAACAACAATTAAAAATTTAAAAAATGAGCAAAGATCTGAATGAAGTGAATTACGCTTCAAAAATAATAAATGAAAATACGTTTGTATATATCATAATCTTTGAATTTCAATGTAAGCATAGATTCTCAATTGTTCATAAGAATGAATGTAAGATTAGAAAAATGCTATTTTAAATGGTATTTTCTTCTTTTCGGAAGACTTTGGCCCGGTCAAGACCAGGGGTTCGCCCCTGGAACCAGTTGCAAATTTAGAACTCTATTATTGAACACACGTGTATCACTATATATCATCGTATTATATATTTTCTTTCGATTCAAACCATTCCTTCAATATTGCCTTATAAACATTTAATTACAAAATAATCTTTGAAGTATGACAGCTGCAATTTTTTAGTTAAGATTATCAATTTTTTAAATTAGTTAATTGGTAGCTTCCTAATAAACCTTCGCTCTGTTACAAATCTGAAAAATCGTTCTTTTTTAATCAACGAGTGTTATCAACAAAAACCTAGATTTAACGAACCTGCCCATTTACTCGCGTTTCTTGGATCAGGCAAAAGAAACAGTTTTATCTCCTTAAATTGGTTCTTAAAATAAGATAATCTTAATTAAACTACAACCACCTGTTAATTACGGTCTTATAAACAATTAATTGTAAATCAATATTCGGTCTAATGCAGCTGCAATAAGGTCGTTGGATGTTTGATAAAAATTGCATTTGTAAAGAACAACTTACCTACTTCTTACATTGATAAAAGAAAATGTTTTAAAACGTTATTTCGGACGATATTGACCAATAAAATAGTAATTTTTTGAATATTATAATAAGCTCACCAAAAACTAAATTGAAACTTGTATGCAGGAACAGGGGTTCTAGAAGACACCGGAGGAAAGTAAAGATATTTCTTGATCTCCAAAAAAAAAATTTGACCACTGCCAATACAATCACTATAGTTTAGAAAATGTTTGACCTTCATTTTTGAACTTTGTTTTGAAGTTCCTTTGTGGGAGATAAAAGTTGAAGTTAAGATATAAGTTACTTAAAAGAAAAATGAAGAAGAACATAATAATAGAATTTAAATACCAAGATTTTGGAAAAAGGAATCTATGTGTGGTTCGAAACCCACGAACGCGCAGAACTCGCGACAATAGAAAAAACAGTAATGCCGGCTACTCTAGAGTTGGGGAAGCTAATCAGTATGGAGTTACGATATACCGGCAAAGTCTTCAGGGTTTTGAGGTGATGGACTGACTGAGGGAGGACCTACTAGAGTACTACGATACCAGTAAAACCCTTAATCAAGGAAGCTACGTAGCGCGGCTGCATGCACTGTTACGCGCGAAACACCCAGTATTCTCGCTCTTTTCGCAATAAGTGATGTGAAATCGTGTTAAGGGCATCCTGAAAAGGGTTAAATATGCCAATCATCTACTCTACCACAGTCAGAACTAGCCAGCAGCAGAGAAAGAGAGGCAACGCTAAGACTAAGCGCGGGCAAGCAACGAGTAGAGGAATAGTGATGATGTAGAAAATCCATGATTCTCTTAAGCCCGAAGATCTGCCTCAAGTGGATGACGCACTACGTGGAGACTTTTTCCGAAGGGAAAGACCTCTGAATAATCAATTCTATTGTGTGTGATGAGGCAAAAGATTTGGCGGAAGTTATCCATAAAACAAAACGAATGATTGATCGTAAGACCAAAGAGCATATGCATCGACTCAGGAGAGATAGACTTCAAGGAGCTGTGCAGTGGCCTCATAACTCCTAGCTACCCAGGGCCTAGTTCATCCCAGGATCGCTCTATGCCATGAGGTTACGTAAGACTTATACCGAACCATCGTTTGAATTCAACATATGATGTAGAAATTTTTCTCACGAGCGCGAGACGTGATTGCTCTTAACTGTACCACGATGTCACTTAGAGTGAGTGCCATTTTCTAAAATGCCACCCTCTCCCTGTGTAGTCCCGCTGTTGCCTTCATAAAAAAATATTTAAAAAGCAATTATCATACCAATATACAAAAGAAAAGGAGATATAAGCGACTGCAATAATCACATAAGGATTAGCTTATTAAGTACCGTAAGTGAAATATACTCAAAAATACTTATTCGTAGCGTAATGAACTTAACAGAAGAAAATATTTAGGAATTCCTAAGTGGGTTTATGCCAAGAAAGTCATGTACGGATCAAATATTTAGCTTAAGGCAAATCGAAGAAAAAACTTTGAGAGTAGGAAAGTAAGTTTTCCGTGCATTTGTTGACCTAGAAAAAGCTTTTGATACGGCAGATAGATGTAAACTTTGGGAAGTCCTGAAAGAGTACAGAGTCAATGGATGGCTCCCACAGACTATAAAAACAATAAATTCGGGTAGCAAAGCGAGTGTAAGGGTAACTGGGAAATTGAGTGACTGTTTCGATATTATTCAAGGAGTTAGATAAGGATGCGTTATGTCTTCATAGTTATTGATATTATTCATGGACCAGTGTTTAAGAATTCCTCTTTTCAAAGAAGAAGGTGTAGATCTCGAAACAGTAAGAGTACGAGGATTAGAGTTCACAGAAGATAAGGTTGTTATGGCAGAGTCAATCGAAGGCTTGCAAAGAATGTTGAATAGACTAAATACAAGCATGAAGAGCATGGGCCTCAAATTTAACCTAAATAAAACAAAAACTATGGTGTTCGAGGTAAACAGTGAGAAAACAATATGCAAGATTGTATTAAATGATGAAAGTATTAAACATGTTGATAAGTTCGTATAGATAGATGAGGAGTTAGATAGACGAGGAGTTAAGATAGATGCATAAACGTAGGTAAGAAGGTTATTGGTAAAAAGCAGGACCCCTAAAATATATCAAATAAACCTAAAATGGCAATACATCATTCTATATTTGTACCTACTGTACTATACGGTAGCGAGACATGGACGTATCAACAAAAATATAAGAGTAAAATTAACGTAATTGACATGAGATTCTTGCGCATAATATGCGGGAAAACTCTGATGGACAAAATAAGTAACGAGATAATTCTCAAAGAATGTGGTGCAGAAGAGACGCTGGTAGACGCATGGCAAAGAAATCAGACAAGAAGGTTCGAGCATGTAGACAGAATGCCAATTGAACGGCTAATGAAACAAGTGTATCAAGATAAAGTAAATGGCAGCGTGCCCAGAGGCAGACCATGGAAAGAATGGCTGGAATGTGTAAATGAGACCCTAGTTAGAAGAGACATATGAAGCCATAAAAACACGAGAGCCTGCATGAAAAAATGCATCGACGTAAAAGAAGCTAGAGAAGTATGCCTAGACAGAAAAGTATGGCGGCAAATAATCAATACAAAGAGTGTCAGTAGAGTGAATGGTTCCTGAAACAAAGGACCTTTGATACGAATGGACCTAAGTGGGGAACCTCACATGACGAGTTTGTTAGGATCTTCACTTGGGGTGACTGCTAAAGAGATTGATCAGCAACCTGGGTCGGAGCAGTGTTGCGAAACGAACGTGTTATTTAAATATATAACACGAGAATTGTGGATCAATTTAAAAATTTTATATCCCTGCCTCACATTACTCCTTTCCCCACCGAGTGAGTCACGCCTACTTCGAAAGGGAAATGGCTTAATGTTATGATAATAATACTAATAAAAAAACAGATTAAATAACTACCACAGGGTCCCATTGGAAGCACTTGTCATTTATTTAAATTGCACTAGTTCCCAGAAGATCCAGGATGAATGACACATATGGCCACGTCTCACGAACATGTGATGGATCGCCACAGGGCTTGACGAAATCATCAAGACAAGATGGTAAAAATCTCGTGTCTTCAGGACACAGAGCGAGCCAAATATGGCAGCCCTCTGCAACCTTCTCGAAAGCACCCCGGCATGTTATTTGCCGGGGCCGAGAATTCAATCACGAATATAGTTAATTTTTAGAAATCCTAGAAAACGATTATAGAAGTCGAGTATGCAATGGAGACTGTTCTCCGAAAATCGTCTTTCCAGAAAATTGATTAATTCTCGTTCTGGACAATTGACTCTAACTCCCTCGAAGCGCATGGCAGCGCAGGATCGCGGCCAACACCGTAAGAGCTACAAAGATGGTAGTTGAGCACTCTTAGGATGGCATTGTGTCTGTAAAGATTTGTCGTTTCCGCATTAGTGGGAAACCTTGATAGTATATGTTCTCGGTACTCAGCGTGTACATGAAATGCTCTGCACATATCTTCGGGAACTTCTTGAGAGAAAATACGGCTACGGTATACTAAGGTAGAAATTACACCATCATGGCACGTGAAATTGAAGCCTTTTGTGTCTGAATTAGGTCCGGATGATCTACATCCGGATTATACAAGGTGCCGAACCATCTAAGAAGCAGTCGGAAGTATGTCATAACGCACAAAAATAAGCAAAAAAGTCCTCTAGCAAAAGGCTGTACGAAGCTTAGTTTGGGAGAACCATCTAAGAAGCAGTCGGAAGTATGTCATAACGCACAAAAATAAGCAGAAAAGTCCTCTAGCAAAAGGCTGTACGAAGCTTAGTTTGGGCAGAATAACAGTAAGTATCCCAAACGTTAATATAGTGTATGTTTCTTGGAGACACACTTCAGTTACCGCATTAGATAATTCCCCGTTGAGTTGTATCTCTTCCATATTTTATTGCAAAACGCAAATTTCAAACATACAAAATTGTTAACATTTTTAATCTTTCTCCCTAACATTTATTAACAAGATCAAACAAACAAAACAACCTTTTCCTCAGAATTTATGTTATATAACATGTAACAAGAGTAATAAAAATATGAGAATTCACGAAATCCGGCAAAATTGCTTTCTCAAAAGATTTTAGCAATAAAGCATATTTTCTAACAACAATAGTCACCCTTTTAGATTCCTCTCAGAATTTCTGTTACATAACCTGTAACGAAAATCAAAACAACAAAAAACTTAAATTCAAGAAACCGAGCAAAATTTGTTTCTTGAAAATTTGTTGGCAATATTAAAATAACAAAACACTTTTTCTCATAAAAAATCACCCTTTTTCTCTCCTCACAGAATTTCTGTTACATAACTTGAAAGAAACCTAACAAAAAACTCAAAATTAGCGAAACCTAGAAAACATATTTCTTGAAAATTTGTTTTCAAGATGTAAAAAACAAAAAAACATTGTTTAACAACAAAAGTGACCCTTTTCGATTCCTATCGGATTTTCTGTTACATAACTTGTGACAAAAATAACAGAAAACTTAATATTCACAAAACCCATTTATAAGATAAAACTTTTAATTGAAAAAGATACAGTTATTTGTTCCTTTCAGAATTTTGGTTACATAACTTGTACCAAAAGTAACAAAAAAAAAGAAGAAAATTCGAGAAACCCTCCACAATGTCATTCTTTAAAATTGGTTGACAAGATTAAAATAACAAAACACCTTTTCGAACAACAAAAGTCACCCCCTTTCGATTCCCATCAGAATCTTTGGTTCATACCTTCTAACAAAACTAACAACAAAATAACAGAAAACTGAACATTCGCGAAACTTAGCAAAGTAGATTTATTAAAAATGTATAAGCTAGCCTAACATAAGATAAAACCTTTACTAAAAAAAAAAAGGTGATGTTTTTGGTTCCTCTCAGAATTTCTGTTACATAACGTGTATTAAAAGTAAAAAAATTAAAACCAGAGAAAACCACCACAATTTTATTCTTCGAAAGTTGACAATATTAAAATAATAACAGACCTTTTCTAACAGCAAAAGTCTCCTATATCGATTCCTTTCTGAATATTTGTTACATACATTGTAACAAAACCAACAAAAAACTGAACATTCGCGAAAGCGAAAGTAACAAGAGGACTATTTAACACAAATGTTTTATATATTTAAAAAAATGGCTAAATATCACAAAATTCACCTGAGTATTAAAAATTCCCTAGATTTTCAGGAAATAATGCACTAATTACGCTTGTATGATTATGATTAAGATTTTAAGTTTGTTTTACCTTTCCTTAATTCTACAGAAAGGTAGATTATTTCTAGTAAAGTGGATACAAATAAGTGCTAAATGAAGATTTAACTCATTTTTAGAAAGATATTAATGATAGGTAAAGAAATTTTCAAGAAAGAAAGTTTGGTAGGTTTTACCAATATGGAGATTTTTGTTACTCTTTTTGCACGTTATATAACAAAAAATGGTTGAGAAACCAAAAAGAATGTTGCTAACAAATTTTTAAGAAAGAAATTTTAATCGGTTTCTCAACTTTTCAGTTTTATTATACGTTTGTTACTTTTTTTCTTTGGCAAAAGTGTTATCTTATGTAAGAGCTTACTGATTCTTAAGAAAGAAATTTTGCTGGCTCTCGAAAATGTTCAGGTTTTTATTATGGGGCCATCCATATACCACGTGGACAATTTTTCACCACTTTGTTTTCATATGTCAACAGTTCGAAACTCGTTGACTGGCTAACAGCTGTTGGTGCATTTTACAACAATTTATCGTTAAACTGGTCGGAAATTCGACTGAAAAAACGTCATTTTAGTACTCTTGAAACCCACGGGGAATGATTGTTTGGATGCTAAAATCTAGCAATAAGCTTGACTAGCAGCTCCTCAGTGGTGCCAAAGTTAACTAGCATACTGTGAAACATGTTAAAAATTCGAGTGAAAAAACGTAACTTAAGTACTCTTGAAACCCACTGGGGATGATTCTTTAGGTGCAAACAACTATCAAGAAGTTTCACTGGCAGCTTCCAAACAATCATTCGCCGTGGGATTGAAGAGTACTAAATTGACGTTTTTTCACTCGAATCTTTGACAAGTTTGACAGTCTGCCAGTTAACTTTGGCACCACTCAGGAGCTGTCAGTCAAACTTATTGCTAGATTTTAGCATCCAAACAATCATTCCCCGTGAGTTTCAAGAGTACTAAAATGAAGTTTTTTCACTCGAATTTTTAACGAGTTCAACGATAAATTGTTCCCAAATACACCAAAAGCTGTTAGTCAGTCAACGAATTTCTAACTGTTAACTATGAAAACAAAAGAATCTGAAATTTTAGTGAGTACTAAAATGACGTCCATAGAATTTTCGCGAGCTCCCGGACTATAAGAAATCCAAAAGGAGCGATAAAATGGCTGAAAAAATTCGAATTAGCTTAGGAACGTGAGCTTAAACATGATTTGACTTTCAAAGAAAAAGTCGTTAAAAAAAATGGAACTAAAAATAAAAATAAAAATTATACTGTGCGCTGGCACAACATAAAAGTTGGAGTATACCTAGAATATACCTTGTCTCATTTCAGTATATTTTCCACAGATTTAGGTAAATGTGTCCACGTGGATTCTAGCTCGACCCCCCCCCGACCCCCCTCGCGGACAAGCGTGGAATTTTGTCATAACCCCCCCCCCCCCCCCCCTCACCCTCCAAAGTGTCCACGTGGTTATATGGATGGCCCCTATCTCTGTTATAAGTTAGGAAACAGAAATTCTGTTATGAATGGATAAGGGTAGTTTTTGTGTGGAAAATGTGTTTTATTTTTAAAATCTTGCCACTAAATTTACAAAAATTGGACTGGGTTTATACAATTTTCAGTCTTTCTGTTATTTTTATTACAATTTATATAACAGAAACTCTAAATGAGTTATCTTATGTTAGTATTGTTTACAAAAAGAAAGCATTTTTGCTTATTGGCAAGTGTTGAAATTCTTTCTGAAAAGTGTTTAAAGTTCTGCAACATAAATTCTGAAAGGAATATACAAGGGTAGCTTTAGTTTTTTGAAAAATTGTTGCGTCATTTAAATGTTGCTCAAAAACTTTGAAAAATAAAGTTTTGGCGGTTTTCTCGAAATATCAGTTTTTACTCTTGGTACAGGTTATGTAGCAGAAATTCTAAAAGAACCGAAAAACGAAAGTTTTTTATTGGTAGAGGTGCTACCTTGTTTTATGCTTGCTTAACAATTTTTAGGGAAGCAAGTTTGTTAAGTTTTGAAAATGTTCAGTCTTCTGTTAGAAAAGGTGTTGGTTATTTTAATCTTGCCAACAAATTTTGAAGAAAGAAATTATGCCGGGTTTCAAGAATGTTTAGATTTTTTGTTCGGTTTGTTTCCAGTTAGGTAATACAAATTCAAACAGACATAGAAATTGCTACTTTCGCTGGTAAATAAGCTATATTATGTTAGGGTTGCTTGCAACTATTTCAGAATTCAATTTTTCTGGATTTCGCGTGTTTTTAGATTTTTATTAGTTTTGCGACAAAATATTAAACAGAAATTCGGAGAGGAATGGACAAGGGTGGCTTCTATTGTTTGAAAAGGTTATGTGTTGTTAAAACATTCCCAACCAATTTTGCTGGGTTCCTAGAATTTTCAGTTTCTTTGTTACTTTTGTTACGATTAAAATTTTATCCAAAAATCATTGACGACAAATTTGGATGACTTTTAATTCTTTTTTATTAGAGAAACTTTTGCCTACTCATTCTTTTCACAGCTTGTGTCGTTTGATCAAAAATGTAATTTTTAAAATAATTTTATCTTTATCAAAAAAAAGTCGTAGGAATAAATTGTTAGAATATTTGAGCAATACGGATAGCCGTGCATTTCATTTCTAAATCTTGAAAAAAATGGTCTCAAAAATTTTGTAAATATTCTAACTTTTCTAATTATTTTTCAAAACAGTTGGTTAACGAACTCGATCTTTCTTTTTGGGTTCTGAAACTGTGTGCCGAATCGCCACGTAATCAGATTAGTCTTATAAGTTATCCGGTATACAGACGACGACAACAACGACATCCAGACAGACACCATCGCAAAATCGTTCTTTTCGGATTCAGAGGGTCTCGAAAAGTATAGATTTAAAGAAATCCGCGATAGTCAGTTTCCACAGACAAATAATACGTTATCATTATGCTGAGAATTTAAAGAGGGTATTTCTAGAATGCAGTGAAGGTTTTTGATTTTTTTGTGGTTAGCTTGCCGAAATGAAACTCGAAATTGGTGCAAAGGTAACACTTAAGTTTAAGAAAAGTTTAATCAGTGGAATAAGCTATTTATAATAATTATTCTACCTAATGTTTAAGGGGCGTGGGTATTGAAAATAATTTCTCATTAAAAAATTGGCAAATAATCTCGCTGGAAACGAGATTCAACCGATGCTAACAGAATGTACCAATCAAAATACAAGTTTCGTAGTCTTAAACTTTTAGTGATCAATAAGTGATAAAATAAAAACATCGCTATTTAACATAAAAAAATATTAATGCATCGAAAACATCCAAGTAGAAACATCGATGTCAAAAACATCGGCATCAAAAGCGAAACATGCATATTTCGCTGTATATCAAAGTCGATGCCCCATCACTAGTACGGATAGCGTAGCTTAAAAAAGATGTAGCAGACTACCCAGAGATCCTGAGACTGACAGATGCTATCTACAAAGAGGAAGCAGCCCATCAGCGCGTCCTGTCAATGACCTGCATTGACGTCGGAAAAAATTTCGATTGAACCTCTCATAGACTTATCATCTATTAGTTGGAAATATTGAAGGTTCACTCATATATAGTTACATGCATAGAGAGATTTACGCCCCTTTGGAAAAGTATATTTAATACCTCATCTGGAAATTATTGTGTGACAACGAAAAACGTCACCTTTCAGGGCGATACCATGTGCCTGCTGCTCTTTTGCACCACATTTCTGCTTCTATCTCATGCAGTACGCAATGCTCCCAGATACCTCTGCGGCGACATTAACCATCGCCAGCATAAGGTCACTTATGTTTTTCATATGGATGACCTGAAGATCTGTGCTTCTGGAGAATGTAGTATGGACTTTCGATTGGACAACTGTGCTAAGACAAACCTGAAGAAAGGAAAGATTACTGGCGTTCCCGATGACCCTTATTTTGTGGATATAAGTATTATTAGACATCTTGCTACTGGAGAGACTTATACAGTTTACTTACTTTGCCGAAAGGAAACTCGAGATTGGTGTAAAGGTAACACTAAAGTGTAAGAAAAATGTAACCAGTGGAATCAGCTTTTAATAATAATTATTCTATATAATTGTTTAAGAGACGTGAATATTAAAAGTAATTTCTGATTTAAAAAAGTATTATATGGCCTCGCTCGATCGCACGGGTTGAATCTCAGATTCAACCGGTGCGAACAGAATTGAACAATCACAATACAAGTTTTGCAATCTTAAATTTTCAGTGACCAATAAGCGATCAAACACAAGCATCGATACCCAAAATCGAAGAAAAAACATCAATACATCGAAAACATTGAAGTACAAACATCGATGTCAAAACATCGGCACCGACTCGGCTACCGAGAGAGCCTGCTACTTGACAGGTTCCGTTTGCATAGACGAAGCATCCCATCAGCTCGTCTTGAGAATGGCCTGAATTGACGACCGAACATTTTTTGATTCAACCTCTCATAGACTTATCATCTGTCAGTTAAAAAGCTTAAAGGTTCATCCACATATGTCACATTCCACGAGAAAAAAGGACTAACGCTCCGAACGAGATTACAGGGTGAGCTACAAAAGTCAAGCCTATTCAGTAACCCGCTTTTCCATGGGGAAATCTGGTATACATATGGCTCCAGGGAAGAGGGAGGGTCAGGGCAGGTATCTATGACAGCGCGAGAATGAGGGAGTTGAGGGTCCCGCTTTAGAAGCTTGTTAACGTCTTTCACGCAGAGGTCCTGAATATCCTTCGATGTGCTGAAACATTATTAGAAACAAACGCTGCCAGGAGACAGATTACGATGTGTACGGACAGTCGAGCGACACTAACTGCGGTAGAAACACTAAACATAACACCATTACAAATTCGGGAATGCAAAATAGCACTAAAAACAAACTTACACAAAAAAAGAAAGTGTCTCTCATATGGGCTTCTGGTCACTCAGGGATCAAGGCCAAAAAAAAGCGAAACAGTTGGCAAAATGCAGAGCGGTAAGTGAATACATATTTTCCCGGAACCGGTACTAGGACTAGCGTCTTGCTTCATCGGTCTTGCCGTCAAAAGCCGGATCCGCACAAAACACTGGGAATACTGGGAGCAAATCTAGGACTGCCGACAAGGTGAAATCCATCCTGGGCTATACGTGCAGCAAGGACAGAGCCAGGGAAATCCTGGGTTCGCCAAAGAAAGAGGCAACGGCACCGGTTAAGACGCTCGCAGAGCACAAGAACTTCAACTGCCATATGCACAAAATGAAAACAAAACTTAAGACAGAGTGCAGGAAATGCGGCAGGGATGATGATACATCCATACATGTCTTATGCCAGTGTCTGGCATTAGCTAGGCTCACACAGCAAACCCTTGGGACCCACTTTATGGAACCTGAGGAAATTAAAACGCGATCGGTGATGGACATACCGGGCATCATCAAGAGGCCGCGGGTCGACTATTGAGAGAGAATAGTTAAGGGTTTGGCATAATAGGCTTTATACCTTGGACGCCAGGGAATCTTCATAAGGGCTTCCCACCCGTTTCAAAACTAATTTGCCTATAAATCAGTAGATTCTTTTCTTTTGTTGAGGGGCACCGCCCCCGAAGCCCCGTTCCCAGTCCCCACCACCCCTTGCTACGCACTTATAATAAAAAAATAGTAAGAATAATTCCTGCGGACCCACCAATTGGCCACTCATGCGGGTGTGCGCACTCGCTTTGCTCGTGCACTCAACTTCGTGCTCATTGCTCAATACGATATTAGGCTTCCTCTCCTATACATGTGTTATAATAAGTTGAATATAAAACTCATATTATGATTAATTGTGAACATATGATACACTTGCGAAAGAATCCATCATTGTTTTTTAGTTTTAAATATGTGGTCATCCATTTGTAAGGGCCCTTTTGGCCGGTACCGATTTACTTATCGGAACATATAGCCACGTAAATTCTCGGTATTTTAGGAATTTTAGGTCCAAAACCAACCCTCTAAATTGGAAAACGATTCACTGTGGCATTTTTGGAGTTGGAACATAAACCTGAACTTAGTAAAACGTGAATATCTCCTAAACTAGAACCAGCCAAAAGGATCCTTTTCATATGGACGCCCGCAGATATCGACTAAGAAAAATAAACTACTCAAGGAATGAAAGTTAAATTATTATACTATAAAAAAGAAATATATCAGCAATAAATTAATTATATATCAACCATAAATAAATATAATTCAAGAAATTTGTATTTGTTAATGAAACTGTCTTACTTTTTCTTGCCAGGGTCCTCCTTGCTCATCACCTTCACCACAAACAAGGTATTCTTCAGCGCAGACTTTTCGGATTTGATCTTTCAAACCTTTAACAGGAAATAATACAGATTAGCGTAAACGGCTTTCTTTGGTTGTACTCAAGGATGCTCTGAAATTATATTTTGTTTAAACAACATTTTTTCTAGCAAATCGTGAAAAGTTATTATTTATCGCGATAAATGTTAGTGTTAAGACAGTTAAAATTAAGATTTTTTCAACTTATTTGGTGGATATTAAAAAAGAGTAGAATTTGTATTGCCTACTGCCCGCTACCTCCTGTGAATCCGGCAAAGCAATATCTACTGCACGCCAACTCCATTTTTCTCAAAAATGGCTAAACCGATATTAATAAGAAAAATGTATATTCTAGACGCTAATGAGACTACTTATAAAATTTTTTTTTAATCCTGATAGAAATGACAGGTACCAAAATGAAGCAAAAACCTTTTTTAAGGCTACGTTTTAGAGTAATACTTTCATTTCTTTCATGCAAAAACATTTAATATTCATAAATATTAAAGAAAAAAACGGACTTTTTTGAGAAAAGTGATTTCAATTCGTTGTAAACTTTATCTCGTGCTCAGCCAGTCAGTTTTCAGAATTATTTACTACAATTTTCAGGACCTATGGTTCGGAATACCCTTCGACTGATAGAGCAATACAAATTGAAAAATTTCATTAAAAAAACTGTTTTCTGATGTTTGAAGCATATTGGACTTTCCTAACTTGCTGCGTTTCGTTTATCAAGGGAATTTTAAAATTATCAAGGCCTTAAATTGCTAACGGTGGGTAACTTGCGAGCGGACTGTATAAAGAGTTTGAGATGCTTAAGAAAGGCATATAATTTGTGACATATCACCACACTTTTTTTAATATTCTAATCAAATTTCTCATTGAAAATCAGAGAAATAGAAATAATCTGTTATATCGTGAATGAAAAACAAGTAAATTCTATATTATTGATGTTAGGGTTTTCGACTACATGAATGTATTAAATAATTTGATGTTAATTTAGTTTTTCTACTGGTCAAAAATCAATATTTTTTGGAATATGCATATTTCAAGTTGTGAAAAAACTGCTCTCAAGCTCCGCTGGGAACCGAACCCAGATCTTTCA
>NC_046659.1:6597439-6598968 GCF_010883055.1 Belonocnema kinseyi | reverse complement strand
TCTGCTGAATATGGTTACAAAAATAAATAGGCAGTCGCGGACAATTGTCCAGGGGTGGTCCCGAAGGAATTAACCCCCAAGCGGAGGTGTCAAAACCGTGCCTAAAGCTGAATAGCACCTGGGTGAGGTGTCTAGAACGGTGACTCTGTGATACCGGGCGACATCTCAGAGTATGCAGCCTTATCCTTGCATGCGGGGCTCTACAAGGATGGACGAACCCCTTTCCCTAGCTTCTCGTAGGAAGAACAATGACAACACCAAACATAGTTGTAGTAAGTGCGGTTCAAAACAACAGAACGCGCAGGGCTCCCGACAATGGGTCGGTCAACAATGCCGACCAATCTAGAGCTGGGGGAGCCAATGAAAATGGATTAAATGCGATGGATCGGCGGGATCCCGCGACCTTTGGGTGGACGGAGCAACTGAATCACGACTTGCTAGAGTGCTAAGATGCGAGTGTGGCCCGTGAACGGGGTTAGATGGCACGGCTGCATGCTCTGTGGTGCGAGAAACACCCAGAGCTATCGCACTTTTCGCAGCAACCTCTGCGAAACCATGCTGAACTACTCAGTAAAAAGGGTTATGTAAGCGGAACGCCTACTCTACCACAGCTAGAACGATTTGGAAAACCAGATTTACTATCTCATGTGAAAAAAATCGTGTGACAACTAACAAGGTCACCTTTCAGAGAGTTGCCTTTCAGGGCGACACCACGAGCCTACTTCTCTTTTGCCTCACATTATTGCCAATATCTCTAGCATTTCGCCATTCCGACAAGTACTTTTGCGGCAAACCTGTAGATAGAAAGTACAAGGTCACTCATTTATTTTACATGGTCAATCTTAAGATCTATGCTAAAAACAAAGCGAAACTACTAGGCAGTCTGATAAGTACCTGAAAATTCTAAGAGATGGCATTAGTATTCACTAATGTGAACCATTTTCGTCGAGCTTGATCCTTCAAATGACGCCTGTCAAAACTTCAGCCATTTATGTTTACGCATTTACAAGTTACAGCACTGAGAAGCGAATAACCTCCGAGTTTTTTTTAATATGGAAAAATCTGAGTTTCGAGTTTTGATCAAACACTACTACCTTCGCAAGAAAACGATATCCGAGACCAAGGCCAAGCTGGATAAGTATTAACCGGGCTCTGCACCGTCGATTGGAACGATTCATAAGTGGTTTACCGAGTTTCGTTGTGGCCGTACGAGCACAGTTGATACTGAACGATATGGGCGCCCAAAAGAGGTCACTACACCAGAAAATGTCGAAAAAATCCATGATATGATATTGAATGATCCCAAAGTGAAACTGAGAGAGGTAGCTAATGCTGTAGGCATATCAGCAATATCGTGCATTCAGTTTTGGGCATGAAGAAGCTCTGCGCGCGATGGGTACCGTGTTTGCTCACAGTGGACCAAAAATGAATTCGTGTGACAACTTCCCAGCAGAATTTGGCATTATTTTCACGTAAGCCGACCGAGTTTTTGCGCCGATTCATAACCATGGATGAAACCTGGATCCACT
>NC_046659.1:6587548-6597339 GCF_010883055.1 Belonocnema kinseyi | reverse complement strand
GAGCTCATAGCTGAAACTGAGGCGTATTTTGGAGACCTTCCGATCGAGTACTTTTCGGACGGTATCAAAAAGTTAGAAAATCGTTGGATTCGCTGTATCGACTAAAAGGAGAGTATGTTGAAAAATAAAACCGACTTTGGCCAAAAAAACGTCTCCGTGTTTCATTTTTCAGGGACTTATCAGACTGCCTAGTACATCTAGCTCTAGGGATTGTCCAACGATATACTAAGGAATTTGGAATAGAATTTGGGTTGGACAAATGCGCCAAGGTTTATTTGAAGCGAGGAAAACTTAATGGCATCCCTGAAGACCCTGAGCTCGTCGATAGAAGCGCTATACGACACCTTTGCACTGGAGAGACTTAAACATACCTGGGCGTGCCACAGAGTCGCATTCAGGATGTGACATCTATAAAGCATACTCTTCGAAGCAGATGCAAACGTCTCATCGGGCAGATTTGCTCTTCCGAATTGCCGGCGAGGAACAAAGTATCTGCAACGAACATGCTTGTCGTCCTGGTAATACTCTATTCATTTGGCGGGGTACCATGGACGAATAACGAGTTCAGATCCCTCAATATCGGGCCACGAAAGGTTATGCACATGAACAAAAGCATGCATCCAAAGTCATCTGTTCCGCGACTCTACATCTCACGCCGTCAAGATGGTCGCGAAATATTGAATTTCGAATGTCTTCACAACAGGATCATTCTGGGTACAACACATAGAGTCGCAAATGGAAGAGACCCTCTTCTTAAAATGGTCAGGGAGCACGAAGAACTGGGCAAAGGAGTGTTTCTGTACAAAGAAACACTCGGACTGAACTTCACTATTAAAGGTGAGCAAAATGCATCAAGTCTTATCTATCTCGAGTACTCACTCCTGAATGCCCGGATTAAGAAAGCACAAGAGAAAAACTTCCGTGAAGATAAGAGGACGCACGGCATCTTCCACAGAAATGTGGAGGATCAGTCAATGTCGTGTGAGTTAACTTTTGCTTCCCTTAAATCACCCGGATTGAAGTCTGGCCCGGAGGGTTTCATTCTGGCATGTCAAGACGGTGTCATTTCCACCTTAACATACAGTCGCCACATTTTGACCCAAGGCATTCCCATTGATAGCTGCAGGGCACTCTCACGGCATCAACCTTAATATCGGTCCTCTAAATGCTCCTAAGGAAATCGAGTCAATTTTCGAGAATGAGAAGTGCCGCATATACTGGAACTTTATATTCTCGACGATTGTTTCTGTTGCACACTCAAGGCCTGAATTGGTTTTTATTGACTTCGAAAAGCAAATCATGTTCGCTGTCGAATTTTCGGCGCCAGCTGACAAAAACATCATAGCCAAGGAGAATGAAAAGAAAGAGAGGTATAGAGACCTCATAAAGGAGTTGCGACGATTATACCCGGAATATTCTATCGAACTAATCGTACTTATCATCGGCGCTATTGGAGGTGCCAAGCTTTTACTGGTTAGTAGCCTGAAAAACTTCCCTGCGTGTGAACAATATGCTAAAACACTTGCGGGAAGTGTAGCCACCTATCTCACGGTGTATGTATAGTGTCGATACCCGGTTTACTAATCGACTTTTTCCAGGTTATGTTTTTTCAACTGATTTTTAAAAAAATACTTCTTATTAAGCCTTTTTGTCTAATTTTGTTACGGGCGCAGCCTTTATACAACATAAAATTTCGCAAAACATTACCCGTAGAATCGATTTTTTAGAAATTATGGAAAGGAAAAAGAAAATGATAACTTAGGGATATTTTTGAATGAAAGAAATGAAAGTATTACTTTAAAACGTAACCTCAAAAAAAGTTTTACGCTTCATTTTTGTACCTGTAATTTTTTTCTGGATTAAAAAAATATATAATAGTCTCATTATCGTTTAGAAAAAACTATCTAACTTTCACGAAAATAATTTTAAACAAGAAGAAGCAAAAAAACAGTAACAGTTTCATTTTTGAATTTAAGAGAAAAACAAAAAAGTACTTTTGAGCTATTGGTAGCTCTATTGAATTGCGAAAAGGGCGCTTTATAAAATATAACCATGTGCGCAAAAGCCTTGGTCAAAGATCAGCGCGCACCAGCAAGCTTCAATTTGGACACCACTTCTGTTTACAACATAATTTTAATTAATTGTTTCCAGAAGTAAGATATTATAATTGTTCTTTTTGCTTTAAAAAATTACGTTCTTCGTAAACATTTTCCTATAAGGAGTACAAAAAATATTTAATTATATAAAAACTCGTTGATTTCACTTTAAAATTTATCTACTGATATTTACGGTCAACTGTTGCAAGCTCTGTAAAATAAAAAAATTATCCTGTTACAGACAATCAAGAAACATACAACTTCTTGTTGAGTAGACAATTGGTTTTTTTCTGGCTTTACGTTCATGAAAGCTTTCGAATATATCTTTATATCATACTTTAATTTTAACAAACCCTTTCCGAAAGTGAATTTCGTAACTTTGGACTTCGTGCAGAGATATTTCATGAAAATTCATCCCGACCTAGGAAACAAGGCTGCCAATCTAGGACGTTCAAAAGAGAGAGTTTTCGGTTTGATAAATGCCCTGGATAATATGAAAATTGTGACAGAGCAACAAGATGAACTAACATAAAGTTATATCACAATACACACCTTGGCCTTGATCCTTTATTAGGTCGTTATTATTTCATTACTCGTAATATTAATTTTACAAATACAAAAAGTATTTATTTAATTCTCTCCACGGAAGATGTTTTCATAAAAGATCATTGAAATCTCTCTTGAATCTTGGATTAGAATTTTCAATTTGAAACAAATCGTACGTAAGATTTTATAAACTTCGATGCTGCCTTCATCTCAAAATAATTTGTTGAATTAGTAATAAATTATATTATATTAATAAAAAAATAATTCGTTTTTATCGTGCTTATTATTTTATATTCAAATTTTGCATATCTTATAATGAAAAAAGCACGCTGCGCGGGTACATTCTCATTGTGCGCGGTGCTTCGCGACAAATTTGGACACGCTAGATGCGTGTGAAAAACATAGAACTTTTTTAATTTTTATTAAAATTAAAAGTGTAATTTGCTAGCGTTTTTGTCGTGCACCATAAACTCAGTTGAAAATTCACAATGTATTATATGGGTTAATTAGTTTCGAACGTAGTTCGATGTTAAATAATACAGAATTTTTTACAGTGTATACTTTATAAATGACTACAATTATTTAAATAAATATATCATTGTATTTATCAATTAATTAAATAACATGTATATTTACTTAAAAACAAGTACTTAACAAAAAAATTATAAAGGTAAGCTGTAGAGTTAAATGTGCAGAGTTTTGCGTGTAAGCTTCAAAGTGTACAATTAATGTGTACAATTGTGAGGTAACGTGTAAGTTTGAGAATGTGTATAATAAGGATAGGATGGAAAGGATTAAGAAAGGGTGGAAGACTTACTAGAAGAGACAGAGAGGAGGGTAGGGTGGTACGGGGGGGGGGGGCTTTAATGCGACAATCAGAACGAAAGGGGCCCTTTACAGGGAAGGGGAGAGCTTCGCAAGGAAATCGAAGGATAAGATAATAAATAAGAAGGGAAAGATTCCCAGCAACTATATGGAGATAGACGCAGGGCGGTGGCGAATGGTATGTTAATAGGGGACGATGAAGGCGAATACACGTATGTGAGTTAGATGGGGGTATCGATGATAGACTATGTGATTATGAATATTCAAGTGTGGGAGGAGATCGAGAAATTCGCATTGGAAGGCAAGGTGGAATCAGACCATCAGCCATTAAGTTTGTGGGTACAGGGGGAGGCTGGCGAAAGGCTGGGTGAGGAAGAAGAGTCGTTATGGAAGAGGGTGTCATGGGCGAGAGAGGCGATAGAGAAGTATCAGCAGCAGCGGGCAACGTAAGCTTTAAGGGGGAGTCTGTGGACGAGATATGGGAGGATGTAAAAGAGAAAGTGAAACGGTGTTTGCAAAATAAGGCACTTGAAAAGAAGAAGAAAGGAATGGCAAACCCGTGGCGGGATAGGGAATGTAAAAAGATTGGAAGAAGAGTGAAAAGAAAGTACAGGAAGTGGAAATGAGTTGAAATGAAGGAGTTTAGGTTCATGTGTAAGAAGAAAGAGTATCAACAGAAAAAAGATCACGAAGAGGAGTTCTGAAGTGTTAAGATAGAAGGGACCGTGTGGAAGATAATTAATAGCTTTAGGAAACGTAGATTAGGTATAAGTGAAAAGATAAAAAGACGAATGAAGGGAATTTCTCAAAGATTCATTTCAGGAATCAGATACACAGAAGACAGATGAGGGGATTAGAAGATCGAGGGAAGTAGATGCAGAGGAGCTGAATGACAAGGAAATAGAGAGGCACGAAGAGAACGAAGAATGGCTGTTCGGCACACAAGAGGTAAGTAAGGAGCTGAAGGGGTTAACGAAAAAAGTACAAAGGGGGCAGGGATTCCCAAGAGGGTGGATTGAGGGGCTGATCGTTCTAAAGGCGGGCTTTAGGGAGGAACGGAGTACTATGGACAATAATTACGTCTTGCAGCACGTGGTGAACAGAGAAGTATTTTAGACCGAATGGATCGCAGAGCGATGAAGTGAGAAGGATGCACGAGGAAGGAAGGACGGTGTATGAGATATTCAAGAAAAACGACATGGAGAGAGAGAGAGAGAGAGAGAAGGCAGCGAAGGAGAACAGAATAAGAGAGTCAAGGTTAAACAGGAACTTATTGCGAGGATGAGATGCGGATGCATGGAGGAGAATGTGTGAAGGGGGCGTTGTGTAAGATAAAGAAGAGAAGAAAGGAGAAAAAGGAATGGAAAAGGAAAGATTGTAAATAGGAGAGGAAGTATATGTAAAAAAATGGTAAGAATTGTGAATAGTAGCTAAGTATTAGGTATTAGCCGCGAGGACAGAGGTTGATAATGCGAGGCGAAATGAGCAAGTAGGGACATGCGTGCGAGGCGAATCTAGGAAGACAAGGCTACAAAATCGAGGGACCTTAGAGTTCAGGTGTGGATGGATGTTAATTTCTAAGAGTTAGTTGGAAGAAAATTCCGTAAAAAGAAAATGGAAGTGTAAGCAAGTCAATTTTTTAAGGCCAGCAGGCCGAAAAATAAACTTTTATCTATCTAAAGCTGAAAACTCTAAAATTTTGAACATACCATTACAGAATCGAATTCAGTGTTCCTTTTTATAGTTTCTCCACCAACGCCCCTGGTGTGGTTAAATTAACGCTTTTTTATTTAAATGATTTTAAAGAATGCTCTAAATTTTGCACTTTAATGTTTGGGCTTTCCCTAATTTTTTATCACTAGGTAGAATAATTTCGTATAATTTTCTGGATTCAGAAAATGAATATAACATTTATTTTAATTCAAAGAACAAGAATACAATCTTTCATCAACGAATGTTCATTCCAGACTGTCTGATTATTCTGTGGCCTCAGACTTCATACATCGCCCTTAAATGGGGCTAATATAAATCAAGTTTATCGTCGATATGCTACGACAAAAGGAAATAAGAGATACATATTTTGAGAGTAAAAAATATGATATATAGTAGTATAGTCAACACCACATAACATGTATAGGCTAGTACAAAATTACGATTATTTAAAGTATAAAATATTCTTATTGTTCATTACTTCTCCCAATGAGCGAGTAAGGGATCAACATTTACCTTTTTTATTAACTTGGTCGTCGATAGGTAGGCTTCCAATTTTTTCACAGGTCTTTTTAAAAGATTAATCGCAGTCTTTACCGTTACACTTATAAACATACCATCGCTTCCAGGATTTAACTGGTTAATTATCGCAAAAGGCCATTGCACGCAAGGAATGTTGCCATCCTTTACAATCATAAGCATGACTTCCTTCGGATTAACAGTATTAACATATTTATATATGAAGATGTTTGTTTTTCAATCTACTGAACTTCAAGTTTATTTATAAAACATACTTTTGTTCTCCTGTTTTTGCACTAACATTGTAAATTTTTTTTTATTAAATCGTGAGCCAACACACAGTGTTGTTCGCTATTTCAGGAGAATGACATTCTACGTCACAACACGTGACTATATATTCTAGCTTTCTAAGCCTGAGCACAGATGGCCAATATCACCTATTTTTAAAACTTGAGAGGTATTTGCACATTTATGTATTTTCTAAATTAACAATTGTTTGTCGATAAAATAAGACTGTGGTATATTTTACTTAAAAACTCAACATCGGATCTTTTGTTTACAGAGTTTGTATGATTGACAATATAAAACATTTACTTAAAATTTCTCTTTTTATTATGCCTTTCATGACTTAAAATTTTAGTTTTTGAAAATGAAAAATGATGATCATGAACATGTGAGTAAACTAACGACATTCGCATGGAATACTATATATTACATGTGTTTTTTGATTAA
This sequence comes from Belonocnema kinseyi, assembly GCF_010883055.1. Classification (NCBI taxonomy): domain Eukaryota; kingdom Metazoa; phylum Arthropoda; class Insecta; order Hymenoptera; family Cynipidae; genus Belonocnema; species Belonocnema kinseyi. The sequence continues at coordinate 6,590,911 of NC_046659.1, read as the reverse complement.
AAGGAATAATATCTTTCTTATTGGAAAAACATTTATACAAGTCTTTTTGGTATGTAAATACTACTTTGATGTCATATTTAAAAAAAAAAATTTGAAAAATCTGGAGAGTTCATTAGCGAAAGGCAAAATGACAACTTTTTTGTAGTCAAACGTTTGTGAATTTTGAACTTAAGACTGTATACTTATATTTTCGATCTTTTTTATCCATTTATTAATTATTTGTTTGTGAATTTAGTTGGAAAATCATTATCTTTTAAATTTTCTTTAACTTTAAAAATATTGTTTCTAAATTTAGGATCTGATAATTGAATAGCCCTATCTGTAAGACCATAAATCACAGATATTTTGCCTTTAATCGCAATATTAGAATTGAAATTTACATATCTGCCTGAATTAGTGTCTTTACGATACCAGTTTGTAATAAGTTTATTATTTTCTCGAATAATAGCAACTTCCAAAAAATTGAGTCTATCAAGCTCTTCGATTTCGATAGTAAAATGGATTCTGGGATGATATGCATTAAAAGCCTGTAAAGGTTGATTAATATTACCTTCATGCAATAGGAATTATCAATGCAAAATTCAACATGTTCTAAATATACTGTTTAACTGTTTATACTGTTTAACTGGCAATGTTGTCAGTTTTCTCATTTTATACCAATTTACTTTTATGTTTTTTAAAACTAAATCTTTAGCAGTATTAGTGAAAAGAGATTTTATATCAATTGAAACCAATTTATAGTTTTTCGGTATGTGAAAAGTTTTAATTTTATCAATCAAATCCCAACTGTTTTTTACAAAAGTGTTACTTCCTCCAATAACCTTTGTAATGAGTAGTTAGCGTATTTTGATAATGATAGTAATAGAGAACTAGAAAAAGAAGTGACTGGTCAAATAGGATTGTCTTGTTCATGGATTTTAGGTAATCCGTGAAATTTTGGAGCAACTGAATTGTAGCTTTTTAGACATCTAGCTATATCTTTCTTGATGTACTTACTTTTTTGGAGTCTACCGATCATCAAATTTAGGTCCTTTTCAATACTATTAGTTGGAACTTTTTCAAGTTTTATGTAAGTATCCTGATCTGATAAGAGATTATAGCATTTATCAAGATAATCATTCTTGTTCGTGACTACCGTAGTGCTGCCTTTATCGGCTCTTCTAATGATAATATCTTGATTTTCTGCTATAAATTATTTTGTTTTAATACTAAAAATTTCAATCTCTGATGCAATGTTGTTATCATAGTTATTATTTAAATATAGCAAAAGTCTGTTATCAGATCAGGATACTTACATAAAACTTCAAAAAGATCCAACTAATAGTATTAAAAAAGACCTAAATTTGATGATCGGTAGATTCCAAAAAAGTAAATACACCAAGAAAGACATAACTAGATGTTGAAAAAGGTACAATTCAGTTTCTCCAAAATTTTACGGATTACCTAAAATCCATAAACAAGACAATCCTATGAGACCATCCACTTCTTTTTGTCGTTCTCCATTACTATTATTATCAAAATACGCTAGTCTACCCATTAAAAAGATTATTGGAAAAAGTAACACTTTTGTAAAAAACAGTTGGGATTTGATTGATAAAATTAAAACTTTTCACATACCAAAGAACTATAAATTGGTTTCACTTGATATAAAATCTCTCCCGTTATCTGGTGTAAATGCAGATCTAGTTATTGAAAAACTGGAGCAAGATGTATTAAAAGGTTTGCCTTTTGATTATATTTTCTTCTACAGGTATGTGGACGATATCGTCACATTCGTGCATGAAGATAATATTAATCAACTTTTCCAGGCTTTCAATGCATATCATCCCAGAATGCAGTTTAGTATCGAAATCGAAGAGCTTGATAGACTCAATTTTTTGGACGTTACTATCATTCGAAAAAATAATAAACTTATTACAAACTGGTACCGTAAAGACACTAATTCAGACAGATATGTAAATTTCAATTCTAATTTTTACGATTAAAGAAAGTTTAAAAGATAACGATTTTCCAACTAAATTCACAAACTAATAAAGTAATAGGCGGATAGAAAAGATCGACAATATAAGTATACAGTCTTAAGTTCAAAATTCACAAACGTTTGACTACAAAAAGCTGTCATTTTGCCTTTCGCTAATGAACTCTCCAGATTTTTCAAATTTTTTTTTTTAAATATGACATCAAAGTAGTATTTACATACCAAAAAGCTTGTATAAATGTTTTTCCAATAGCAAAGATATTACTCCTTTTAATAAAAAAACACACGTTATATATAGTGTTCCGTGCTAATCTGGTTTAGTTTACATAGGACAAACCAAACGATACATAGAAACTAGGATCAAAGAAGATAAAAACGATTGCAAAAAAGATGCAAGAGTTACTGCTTTGGTTGATCACTCAGTCTTATTTTATCGACAAACAATTGTTAATTTAAAAAATATACAAATGTGCAAATACCTCTCAAGTTTTAAAAATAGGCGCCATTGGCCATCTGTGCTCAGGCTTAGAAAGCTAGAATATATAGTCACGAGTTGTGAAGTAGAATGTCATTAATAGCGAACAAGACTGTGTGTTGGCCCACGATTTAATAAAAAAAAAATTGTTACAATGTTGACGCAAAAACAGAAGAAAAAAAGTATGTTTTTCCTTAAGTATCTTAAGAACTTTTTTGCTTTTTCTTTCTTTTTAACTTAAAAATGTACACCATAGTCTTTTCCGAAACGTAACTGTAACGTCGGTAAGTTTATAGGTTATGTTCTATATTTTTCAATATCTAACATTACTTATGAATATAATTTAGTTATATAAAAACTCCGTTCTATTTTCTTTAGATTGGTAAGGAGATATACAAAAAATGTAACCTGAAGAGGCTCCACGTCGTGGAGCGAAAGCTTGTTTTATAAATAAACTTGAAGATCAGTAGATCGAAAAACAAACATCTTCATATGTTTACTGCACTGATCAAAAAACCGAACATCTTATAATATTAACATATTTATTTTTGACGTACAGTTACTTCGTTTATATATTCGATGTTCCACCTTTTCCAAAAATCTTATCGAATTTTAGAAATTAATTGCCATGCAGACAATCAATTCGAAAGTAAAGGCTGTTGCTAGCAAAGTTAAAAACGCTATCTTTAAACTCTTTTGATTTGAGAAGATCGTATAAATCATTGAGTTCGTTTCTTACACCTTGAAAATAAGTAGCATTGCCATAATATATTAACTCAGGTTTACCACGGCAAGCATTGAAAAGTCTCAACATACGAGGGTAGTTCAATAAGTCCTTAGAATGACCAACAGATGGCGCGCGAATCGCTCCAAATCATCTGTTTTCAGTCAGCACCACTCCCGACTAGAT
>NC_046659.1:6555271-6587448 GCF_010883055.1 Belonocnema kinseyi | reverse complement strand
GTAAGTGCTTATTTTGAGGAACTTCCGAAAACGCACTGTTCTGAAGGATTAAAAAAACTTGAAAAGCGATTGACCAAGTGTATAGAGCTCCAAGGAGATTATTTTGCAAAATAAAAAAAAATTTACCCAAAAAAAATTGTTTTTATACTTCATTCTAAGGACTTATTGAACTACCCTCGTACCTAAGAAACCTTCAGTACTCAAGTCGCTTACTACATCAATGAGAATTGCTTTTACAATCATACATATAAAAACAGCCCCGTATACCTTCGATTTCTTTTTATTTCTATATTTACGTTCTTTAATATAGAAGGGACCACGTTACGCGAGCGTTAGGCAAATCACCCATCTTGTACTCGGCCGATCTTGGTTTTGCACGAAAACAAATTACGCATTTTCTGATAATTTTTTGATTTGATTTCGTTCATCTATAGGCCAGTGCTTTTGACGCATAGCATATAAAGTAGTTTGTACTCCTGAATGATAGTGCACGGAATGATAATTTGTTATTATCAGATCGGTTATAATATTTGATCTAGGCAATATAACGGGATGCTGCTTGTCAAAAGAAAGATTAGCATTTTTTAAACGCCATCCGACTCGTAGTAAGCCTTCTGCCCAATAAACGGATCAAGGTTATAAATTCGATTTTTTTGCTTGATGCTTTTTCTTCAGTTAAACTCTCTATTTCTTTATGAAAACAGGATTTTTGAACAATTCGAATTATAAGAGTTTCAGCATTATTTAATTCTACAGTTTTCAAATGATTCTTACACTGAAGATACTCTGGTAAGAACCTATAACAAAGAGCAATTACTCGTTCCCATTTAGTATACCTTCACAACTTGCCTTAAATTCCGATTTCGGCAAAAATTCCTTAACTTGACTTAGCCAAGTAGGCCCTTGAAACCACAATTTACCCTTTGATGAAATTTTTAGGTAGTTGCCCCCGTGATAGTTCGTCAGCAGGATTATCGCTCGAACGAACATAGTACCATTGATTGATATCCGTTTTACTTTGTATTTCTGAGACTCGGTTTGCTAGAGATCTTTTCCAAGGGAGCTACACGAGACTTGGAACACAAAAGAGCGCATTGATTTTCTTTATTTTCGTTTCGTGACAGAACATATAAACAAGCTCCATATCCCTTCTCGCTTGCATCGCAAAACCGACATAATGCTGATACCAGTAGATTTTTGATTAAAACGTTTCTTGAGAGCAAAATATCATTTACTGATCCTAATTGATCGCAGTAATTTTTAATTAAATAATGACCAATTATAATGTATGGAAGAAGGTACAGACTCGTCCCACGTCACATTTGATTCCCATAGTTCTTGCATTATTAATTTTGCATATAAAATTATCGGACCGAGAAGACCTATAGGATCTAATAATTTTGCGATTTATGAAAGAATAACTCTTTAGCTGATCGTGTTATTGAAGTCGGGACTTTAAAAAAAATGCGTTAAGACAAGCTCGATTCAAAAGCTGAGTTATCTGACCGTACATTCCCAAGCCTCTTGAACTTTAATATATAGAAATAATAATAATAACAAAGAAATCATCATTATTTACGCTGCGAGAATCCACACAGGGCTACACTGAGCGTCACTGCAATTTTTCTCTAATGTTCTCTCCAATTTGACGATTAAACAAAAAATAAACATTTTATCTAAAAACCGGCTTCGCCCAAGCCGAGAGAGTAATATTTAGATGACGTATGCAAGTAATCAGACAAAAATATTCAAAATTGGGGACAGAGTCTTACATTCCTTTTTATAACTCCCCGTCAGTACAGAGTGTTTCGAGACCGAGAGTCACTTCTCTTCGAGTCCCTATCATGTGCACTTTAACGCTTGTTGAATAAGTGCGAGTTTTACCTTACCTCGCCTACCTTATTTGTGGACCCCCACCTTTAGCACTTGCAGGCCGCCTTCACGACAGCATCAGACCCGATCCCCCTTACAGAGAGGATTATTCTTGCATCGGTAACCATCTCCGACATCCCAAAAAATCGGAACGTTCCTCTAGATACCCAAAACACCCTTACCCTACCTTTAAGCAGACCCTGCTATGGAGAGGATCACTCCCTTATCGGCATTAATCGCTATCGCCGCAATGTCGCACTGGATACCCTCGGTAACCCTTCTATATTATCAAACAACAAGATCTACCCTCTGGAATTAAATAAAGTAATTCCCAACTTTTTAATTTTAAATAACTATTAAATCAGCCTCAACCCACAGAGTGACCTCATGTTAAAGGTACTTTTTATATCATATTAAATTAAGGAATATGTAATTATTGTGATGAATTGGAACTATTAAAGATCAGTAGAATCCCACTTTAAGAGAAATTTACGTTAAAGTGACAATGAATAAGAGTTGTACATCCGGAAATTGCATACAATCTGAAAATAAATGATATTCTCATATCACTAAATAAAAGAATAATAAATTTGGCCAAGATTTATTGATTTTCTGATCAATTTTATCTGTGACTTACCACCTACTTTGTTTCACTTTTTTGCATTTCTCGAGGAAGAAAGTACTCACGTATAACAAATTATTTATTATTCAACAAACATATAATATATTGATTACTTCACGCGATATAGTTATTTTGATTTCATCAAATTATATAGTGTAATTCAATTTCATAAATCCCTATAGATCAAAAGTATTCAAATCTTCTTTTAAATCTTTTTTTTTTTTTTATTACAAATGGTAAACCTTGAAATAACCAATTTTTTGGTCATGACCTATTACTGGAAAGAATATGGATCCAAACAAAATTCTTAAAAGTGACAGTAACGGTTTTAGCGTTACATCCATGTTTAAAAGGGATAAAAGCCGCGCCACATTGAGGGGGGAGAGGGCGTGCAAGTCTAAAAAAGTGATTCACGTTATAATTCCTTACAAATTTCAAATTTTCTTCCAAGATTCTTTAGAGTCGCTGTGAACCCTGAATTATGGAATTAACATATTGCATCCCTCGTGAAAAGAACCACCAATTTAATACCTTTTTAAGACGAGTTTCAAACGACTTTTGGTCTTTTTCCAGTATGAACCCTTCAACCTATACCTCCATCACTTTTAGGGCATTGATCATTTTGGAACAGCTTTAAGACAGGCCTATACCTGTCTGCACTATAGTCTTAATTTGATATTTCTTTTCACGCGGGATACTTATCATTTGTGTTTTTCAAGTACGTACCTTTCATTTCCGCACGTGTGTACCCTACATTTGGAAAGACATCGTTCAACAAACTAAATAACAGTGGAATATCTTCAGCCACTAGCTTTGGTACCATTGTTTCACATACGGATTGAATTAGAATTTCTTGCTCAGGTAAATTTTCGGCAATCGAAGCTTCATCTATATCTACATCGCCACGACTTCTCATACCCTCCTTAATTTTCTGAATTCTGTCACGCTTTACGTTTCCAGCAGAAATTAAAACAGACTTAAGTGCTCGCAGACCAAAGTCATAATGAGATTGATTGGATAATTGTTCGTCACATAATCTGAAAAAATGTGTATTTTATTTGAAAAGCTGATAAGAGCAACATCAAAACCACCGGAATTATCTTACTAAACATATACTAGAGGTCAAAAATCCAAATCACTCTCTTACATGTATTGTGGTATCTTGATAAGTAATTGACATAGGCCGGTTTTTAATAAACATTAAAAATATGAATAAATATGATTATGATGAAATCGATTAATTAGAACACATCGTTTTCAGTCTATTCGCGCAAAATTCCTAAAGGTTAAATTCATTTATAATGAATTTGTACCATTTTGAAGAGTATTCATTGCATGGTGGAAAACATTTAAATTTTACAGGCTGCACGAATATTCTCCTGCGGGATTTTGATGCATTCACATAAATTAGTAAAATTTAAGGGTTTTCAATGCTTTTTTTTTTAAATTGCTTCCATAAAACAAAATTTTATATATGTAGAAAATACAGCATTCTAAAAAGTCGCAGTTCACCATATTTTGAAACATTTCAGTTCATTCAAGAATATCATACAACTTATGATAATTATAACTTTTAGAAAAAATCAGGCTCAAGGAGAATATATTTTATGTGTATCGAAGTCCATAACTCAGTATTCAGGGAAGAGACGTGACGTTGTCGACACAGGACAAATATCTTCGAGACAGACAATTTCTAATTTCTATTAAGATTGTAGATTTCGAAAATGCAATGTTACGAAGACTTCTTTCACACTACTTTTTAAAACTTATGCCACATTTTTCTACTTTCCTACGTTTGACCGCAAAGAGAATATGACTCAAACAGTACAACTAACACCATCAGACACGATAATTTGAACAAAAAAGGTCTAAATGACTGAAAGAGGACAACTAACGGCATATGATAAAATGATTGGTAACTACAGTTATCTGAGACACTAGTTGAGAATTTTATGATTATGCTAAATTATGATTAGGTTTATTTATGATTATGATATTTACGATTTTTGATTATTCTAAATGATTTATAAATTAGTTTCTTAATCCATGTATACAGTTTCGGGCTTTTACGTATCTTAAATACCCCTTCAACAGAAGACCTATAGATGAGTTTGGATTTCACATTCACATCCCCACGTTGTTCATCGAATTTATTATATATATTATGATGTGCCAAAAAATGAGAATTTTCAAATGTCATGCCCACATAGGACTCGATTATACTTCAGGGTAACATAAACCTACTAGTTTTTTTAAATTTTGTTAACAAAAAAAATTCTCGGTGACCTGAGAGAGCAGCAGTATCGTTAATGAAACTTAAGTAAATACAATAGGAAACGGATACTTGTTGTATCGTTGAAATGCCAACATTATCTGGAATCGGATCTTTCCAATTTTCAATGAACGCAGAAGGCATGGTGGCACTGGCGAGCATGTATAACTTGACATTAACGAAAAATGAGGCGGAGAAGCAATGTTTGCTTCGCCTTATGTCAGATCAACGTAATTGTTTCTCCAATTGCAACAAAGAGTCTGTACGCATTTAAAGGATTTTAATGATAAACTCAACGATTTTGATTGTTTTCTATGTAAATGTAATACGACTTTTAAAAAACACAAATTATGATTATTTAGTCTGAACAAAATAATTATGCATGCTAACTATATTAAAAAATTAAAAAATTGATAATTGTCAACGAATGCTTATTAATTATTGTAACCATATTCAGGTGAAACACTCGGTGCAGAGACCCTCTATCCGCAACCTGAGGACGCATTTTGTGGCTTCATCATATCGTTGCACACTCGAGGCCTGACATCGTTCTTCAAGACTTTAAGAAACGAACTATATTCGTGTATCAAGACCTCAAAAGGGAGCTGCAATGACTGCACCCAAAATATTCGGTTAAAGTAATTGTCCTTGTGATCCTTTCTCTCGGAGCTATCACTGTTTCGTAACCTTAAAGCCATACCAACCAGCGTACAAAAAATATGCCAAGGTACTTGCGAGATGGATGCAGAAATCTGTCATCCTTGGATCGCTTCGCGTCCTCAAGACAAACCAGAGTTTCGCCGGTGTTTCGTAATTTCATCGTGCCCTATGACCCCCCATCTCACGGTCGTGAGATATGGTCATAAGTGTGACTTACCACAGTTCTACTGGAAGCCGGTGTCATTTTTAAGTGATATATGTTGATTGCCTGATGTTAATTTGCAGAAATTAACTTCTTCCACCAGGTGTTCTTAAAACCATCTGGTCCTGCAGCGGACAAGTTTTTCGTACCCTTAAGGGCGTTTTTCACCTCTTCATCAGTGATTAATGGGCATTCCTACTCACATGTTATGAGGTTGTCGCTTTTGTTTATGTGCATAACCTTTTTGTGTCCCGAAATCAAGAGATGTTGAGCTCGTCTTTCGTGCATGAAATCAGTCCAAATGAATAGAGTACTACCGGGACGGCAAGCATGTTTTTTGCAGATACTTTGTTTCTCGCTGGAAATTCGGAAGACCAAATCTGCTGGAAGAGACGTTTGAATCGGCTTCGGAAAGTATCCTTTATAGATCTTACGTCCTGAATACGATTCTGTGACACGCCCAGGTATGTATAGGTCTTTCCAGTGCCAAGTTGTCGTATGGTGTCCTCCAAATTGTCAGCGAAAAATGAAGTATCTGCCACAAACACACTTGCCATCCCAGTAGTACTCTATTCGTTTGAAGTGGTTTCATAGACAAAGGACGAGGTCTGATCTCTTGATATCCGGAGGCAAAGGTCATGCACATGAACAAAAACATGCACCTTAAGTCTTCTGTTCCACGACTCTACATTACATATATAGGGTACAGCACACATAGCCGCAAATGAATGGGACCTTCTTCTTAAAGTAATACTTCGTACTAATTGAGAATCGCCTGGATACCCCACTCGGTTAAGTATGTACTATTGGAAAAAATTTTAATCTGCGGAGGTGCAGGATTTAAAAAATGTTGGTGCCTTTTTTTAAATCTCACATCTTGGGTTGTAATTGACCGAAGTGAAGAATTGCAAATCTTTTTTACAAAAATCTACATTAACAATAGCCAATTTAAAATGGTGACTAGGATATAAAAGAAATATTTTGAACACAATATTTGGAATCTGAGACTCAAAGAACACTTTACGAAATTACGTTTAAACAAAGCAAAGAAATTTTAATGTCCTGCTCGCACCCTTGGATCCAATATTTTGAATTTGTATGCAATATTTGACTTTTTAAAATAAAAAATAACGCTAAAAAATTAGTTTTATAGGAGTGAGATCATACAAAAAAGTTCTTTAGCGACATTTTGGAACCACCATTTTGAATTTTTATTTTTTGATTAAATATTTGAAATCTGTAACTTAAAAGATCCTTAAGTAATTAGTTTTATACAACTCAGATTATTTTTCGGCTTTTCGCCAGTTTTTCCGACATTCTATCCCAATGTTGAACGGACAATCACGGACGTTTCATGGTGCCGGACGTTAGATGCGAATTTTTTCCCGAGAACAACTGTATGTACCTCTATGAAACTTACAGAACATGTAAAACAAATTTAGGACTTCATTAAACAAAAAATTTTGCAATAAAAGCTCATTTAAAAAAAAAACACATTTTAGTTTATGAGTTTCCCAATGGATCTTTGCCATTTATTCGAATTTTCCGAAAAATACTTTTTAGGGGTTTTCTTGCCTGCAAATGACTGAATACACCGAATTACAGCAAAATCCCATTCACAGACGAAAATCTTTGTGATAACTTGACATTAGGGTGGAGCGTAAAATAAAAATGTTCGAAGATAAAAGGGCCTGCTGGCCATTCTTTCCCTCTTTACGTCAAAGATGTATATGTTCTTAAAGGTTTCAAAAGATATGTTTTATGTTAAGGAAGTTTTTTTTACTGAAGCGACCATTTTCGAGAAAAATGAAAAAAATAGGGGAAAAAAGGTCAATTTTTTTTATATTCGCATGTGTTTTAAATCTTGCTTATTAGAAAAGCGCTTTGATATTAAAAACCCTACTTAATATTAAATAAGATTCCCATTCTACAAAATGAATAAAGGTCGGTTTTGAGTTATTATTTAAAATTGTCGGAAAACTATTTCCTTAAAAATTGCGCATATATCTGAAGCGTTCATGCAGCTCTTCGCTAGTTTTTGCTTTTTTGGCCTCTCGCGCTTTTCAAATCCGGAAATTTCTATCTCTGGTACTGCGTGCGCCTTAGCAGTTTCTCTGGCTTTCATAATGGGATTTCGGGCCTCCTGCTGCACTTCCAGTCTTTCATCAGTGATTATCGACAAAATAATGTTATGCGAGTGTCTGAAAAAGACCCTTTTTATATTGGCTTATTTACTACTGCCTTTAAATCATCGGTTAAGTATCTGGTCAGACGATTTAATTTTAACGAATTCCTAGCGCCATCTGCGATGAAGTTGTGCTCTTTCATTGTAAGCGACAGTGTGGTGTATACTCTGTAAAGGAAGGCAACGAGGGCTATCAATTTTGAAGAAGGATCTTCAGGGGAACCACAGAAGTTCGAAACGCGCGTGGCTAAAGTAAAAACTCTCATGGTTCAAGAATCCCGGGTCAAGATCGGACAAATTTTCGGGGCATTTTTCAGCATCTACAGCCGTCCATATATCTCTCATGATTCCACACTCAAGACTTTACAAATCGACTATCACAAATAGTCAATATCCCAATTTTTTTATTGCTTTTCCTATAGGCCCTGAAAATGATATCAGGCCCGACGTTGATCATATAAACTTTCGAAGAGATGACGAAAAGGAAACTCATTACGGGTATGTTATTTAATATTTTCGAGTGTTTTTCTAATAAGCAAGACTTAAAACAGTTGCGATTATAAAAAAGTGATATTTTTTTACCTATTTTTTAATTTCCCTTGAAAATAGTAACTTCAATCAAAAAATTCCTCAACGTAAAATATGTATTTTTTACATAACCAAGAATATTTGTAACGAGTTTTTTTTTAAATTTTGATACGACACATATTTGTAGAAATAATGGGAAAAAACTTATTTTTGGGTGTTTTTTAACATATTTTGTAATTTCATGAACAGAAAAAGAATGGCAGCCAAAGACCATTTATTTTAGAAAAAAACATGCATATAAAAACTATGTATTACCGTCTGTGATCCTGTTTATTCGAGTCAAAATACATATGTGTAACCAGAAAAACAATCGCTAAACATAATTTTATTTTATTTTTAATTCGCTTATCCCAATGATACGTATTTGAGTGAAGAGCGGATTACATAGGCACAAATCGCTCTTTATTGCACTGAAGTTTCCCAGTTTTTACTTCCGAAAAAGTGTAATTATTGGAAAGTTGGTGACTATACTCCCCCCCCCCAAACCTCCCCATCAGTCGTTTCGAGTGATACGCACTACAAAAGTGCAAAAACTATTGCGCATTATAGGTGTCAAATACGTACATCACAGCGTGAGGTACGTATTTGAGTGAAAAGCGGATTACATAGGCGCAAATCGATGTTTGTTGCACTCAAATTTCCCAGATTTGAATCTTTTTCTCTACACTGCTGATTAGTTTCATCCTGAACAATAAAAATGATTTCAATACATGTAATGGGTGCTCGGAGCATTTTAAAAGTGCTTCTAAAGACTACAAATGTGGTAAGTGCAATAACTAGTTCCATGAAAGATGTGTTCCGACGAGCCGCGTCTTTCTTAATAAAGAATGGATTAGCTGCTGTAGCGTATGCTCAGCTGTTTTTGCCACCTGAAATTAGTTGCATGACCACTAGATCTAGCAAATTTTCTAGTAATTCTGAAAGGTGCGATAAGGCTTCGAACCATTCTATTGGGGCCTCCTCACCGGGTAAATCAGATGCTACCCCTAAACTTCCCGCTGCCCCTTTGCAAACGGATAATCACCCTGCACCGCTCCCTTCTTCCATCCTTCTGCCCCATCCTTCTCCGAATGTCGATTTTGCTACTTATACTGCTATCTGCAAGCATCTCGCACGGCCTTTACATGCTATCCACGCCATGTTTTCTTCGATTAGTGAAAAATTGTGTGACGGGGGATTGGAAAGCCTACGGAATGACACTACTTCCAAGACTTATGCAGTTAACGATAGTTTAAAAAAGGGTTCAGAAGAAAATAGGGTAGTCGTCTCTAGACTTAATGAACTGGAAAAACGAATCGATAAGTTCAATCCTCTACGGGCCATGCATCCAATCAAGATAAGCTTGAATTAACGTCTAAGCTCAATGCTTGTACGCTGAAAACAAACAAGCTCGTACAATACGAAAGAAACCTCGAATTGGTCATAACAGGACTACCTGCCTCGCCTGCTGAAGATATATTGCAACGAATAATAGCTATTTCAAGCATACTCAATATCACTATCCAGACTTATGACATTGCTAACATCTACAGAATAGGTTCCTCTCGATAGTTTATCGTCCCCCAAATACTGGCCCTATCACTTATTTTAAAATGGCATTTTCTCTTCACTTCCCTCTGTATACTAATGTTATTATTGTCGGCGATTTTAATGCCGATCTGTGTAAAGACGCCTATTATGCTAACCATATCAGACGATTTTTCTTTTCCAATGACCTTTAGGTCGTACCGTACTCTCCTACACACCACACTGCCTCTTCTCACATATGGTTAGATATATGTGCTGTTTATGATAAGGATAAGATAGTAGAATATGGCCAAAGAGAGGTACCATTTCTATCCCAGCATGACCTAATTTATGTCAAGTATTGTTACCTGCTCCCTAAACAGGAAAACAGATTCCTATCTCATCGCCTCTTTTCGTAACATGAATGTTGACGATTTCTTGAGATATTTGGTGTCATGCAATTGGTCTGAATTATCTTCAATTGATCCTATTGAAAATAAAATTTCTGTGTTTTACTGCAATTGCAATCGATGCTAATGAAAAATTATCTACGCTTCGTATGTACCAACCTAGAAGCTTGCTTGCGCCGTGGATCACTCAGGAACTAAGGTCAATGATGAAGGAGAGAGATAGGCTATACAAAGTAGCTGTACGTAATAATTCTGATTATCTCGTGTCTAAGTTCTGCTCCCTAAGAAACCGAGTTCAATATAATTTGCTATCAAATAGAATTGCTTTTAATACAACCAAACTAACGAACAAAGATGACTCTTCTCGCCTTTGGAATGAATTCCGTATATTGGGCCTTATTAACCCTAAAAAGAATGAAGGATCTTTGCATATGTCTGTTGAAGATTTCAATACTTATTACCATTCTGTTTTGAATATATCCTCGTCCGATTCGTTTATCTCACCTACTACATCACAAGATGCACTCGAAACGGATTTCTCCTTTTCTCCTGCTTCTTTTATGGATATGAGTAAGGCCGTTCAATCTAGCAGCAGCGATTCCAAAGGCATTGATGGTATACCTATTAGCTATATAAAAAGGGATATGGAGGATTTTCTTCCTCACTTAGTGAACCTTTTCAAATATTTCATCAATTCATACATTTCCTGTCCTATGGAGAAAACCGATCATTCGTCCTGTACCTAAAGTTAAGAACCCGGTTTCTCGGAGTGATTATAGGCCTATCTCTCTCTCTCTTATGTTCAACCTCTAAGGTTTTCGAGACAACTATATCCAAGAAACTGACTGAATACCTTGGAACAATCTGTATGATACATACCAAACGGGATTCAGGCAGGGCTACAAGACTAACTGGCTTCCGGTAATTTCTGGAGTCCCTCAGGGATCGGTTTTAGGACCTATCCTGTTTATTATATACGTACCTGATCTTAAGCTTTTCCTTAAACTTATTAAATATTCATTTGATGCTGACGGCCTTCGAATATATATTCAGTGTCCTCCTCGTGATGTAACTTTGGCGATCGGGACTTTAAATCAAACGATTGAGGTTTAGACTACATGGGCCACAACTAACAAACTTTCCATTAACGTTTCTAAGACGAAGGCCATGATCCTCAGTAGTCCTGCCTATCTCAATAGCATCGATACGTCAGTCTTACCTCCGCTGATGTTAAATCGTTCTATTATTCAATACACTAACTCTGCTCGCAATTTGGGCGTCATCTTTAATCCTTCGCTTAACTGACAGGAACACGTCTGTCATATAGTCAATAAAATACATAGAGAATTGTATCCTCTTAAAGTTAACAGGAAAATATTAGATAAGTATGCGCATTAAATTAATATCTACGCTGATCTTCCCTCTCTTAGTTTACAGCTGTCTGGTTACCACGATATATCACTTGAACTCGATGTAAAACTACAGAGAGCACTAAATGAATGTATGCGATTTATTTACGGCTTGCCAAGATACACATCCATATCACCATATATCTAACCCCTGGAATTCACTACCCAATAATATAACAACTGCTGATTGTTTAGCTTCATTCAAGATCAGTATTTTCCGTCATTTAATACCTGAGCAAACCTCACTTTTATAGATTTATATAGGTTCCAACGGTTCTTCTTATTAATTATCAGTGGTTTTTTATTTTATTTTTTTATACTTACCTTGTTTTTATTATATAGCACTTATTTGTTCTCACACTAGTTCATACAACATATAGAATTCTGTAATTGATTATTTGATGTCACGTGATTAATGTATTTTCATTATTGTACTTATATTTTCTGCCTTAGGGGACATTATCCCAAGGCTTTAATAAACTCTAAACTAAAAGTAAACTAATTTAATCCTTCAAATGATGTTTTAAAAATTGACATCCTCTCGTAATACCGTAAATTAGTGAATTAAAAAAAAACTTACTTGAAAAAAGGTACAATTTTGCATGCTAATTTTTCGGCAGTCCGGAATCCTTGACTGAAGAGCATAACTTCGGCGATTAGCTGTCGATCGGGAGTAGTCATCGCTAGAGATCTAAACAATTTCTTTAAATTATCTGGTAAATTAGATCGTCCAGCATAACCTGGATTCATTGTGATGAAGATCGCCATATCAGTCGAAACTTTCACTTGCTTTCCGACCAACTCAACGCACAGTGTTCCTTCTTTTTTCCCTTCCATTTGACTCTTTAGAGCTTCTTGTATAGTTTGCACTTGCTGTGATACAGCAGACAGCATCCGTTCTTCTAAGCGATTGAATTCATCGAAACATCCCCAAGCACCAACTTGACAAAGACCCACAAATATACGTCCCATCGCCTATTAAATTCATTTAAAGAAGTGAATAATTTATAGACGTATTTTTGTGAAGAACGATTGATATGGACTGAAATCTGAAAATTTTGCTTTCAGTTTATTGCTGCTACTATTAAATATCACAGTTTTTCAAGTTAGGTATTACGCGGGGAATCCCGTGTAACAGCCCGCAAATTTGTGGTTTATAAAGGTACTCTAGAAGTATAAAACAAAAGAATTTCAGCTTGATACTTTATATTTTGATTTATAAGGCGGATTTTCGACATGTGCAAATTCGATATGTCAATTTGCCCGATTTCTAGTTCCTCACACATGAGTTTAAAGTAAACAAATCAAAACGTTTTTTTAAGTTTAGATCCTTAGTTAGCGGGCGAACCAAAAAAATCTCGAAAAATGTTCATACCTCACAAACTGGCATCAATTTGAAAAAAATCCGGTTTTTACCAAAAAATTTGCTTGGATTTGTTAACAAAAAAATTGTTGAATTTATTTTTCAATTTAGAGTGATTCAACGACAAATAACACATTTCAGCAATCTGTATATGCAACTCCAAGTCGCCCGGTCAAATTATTTTTGAGCTATTAATCGAAATGAAATTTTATAAATTGATAATGCGTTTTCCATTTATGGAAGACGCATTATCACTAGACATTTGCAAAAAAAATTCCATCGGATTTAAAACCGATGTTGAATGCGCTTTGAATGCTGAAACGCCAAATTTGATCCCTGCCACGATAGAATGCCAAGAAAATCTTTTTGAGCTATGAATCGGGCAATATTGAAAACTGAAAAACCGAGAAGAACGTGTTTAAAGATTTACATAGTGAAAATTGTCTTACGAGTATCAATCGTTACTCTGCCATTCCGAGAGCATATATTAAGCCCAGTTCTTCTTCGTGGAGCTGGTTTCTTTTCAAAATCGGATGTTTTCGGTATTACTGATTAATTGCGATTTTATTTACTTGCGCGTAGCTAGATTTTGTGTGGGTTGGATCATGGCCCGATCAGCGTCATCGTGCGCTGTTTCGGGGATAAAGAGCTCAGATAAGGCTCTGATATATTCACTGTATGTTTTTGGGATGGCAAGCTATCGTTTAAGCACAAAAAAAATCGATTCTTTGGACCCACTACACGGGATTTTCCCCTTAACTAGTGATGCGGTCCGAGATGAGGAATACAAAGCCTGGTTTCTCTGGTTTAATTTTTCCTCATCTCGTATCGTCATTTCTCGTTCTTGCCTCACATTTTCTAGCACTTCGAAGCAGATGTGCGCTAGCAGAGGGGACAGCTCGCTGGAATGTTCTTTTGCCACTCTGTCACTTTAAAAATCGAAAGAGCGTACCGATTTGAATCAGTTTGACTACTACATATTTTTAAAATTGTATGAAATTTGAATGTATAATAAGTAATAAGTGATGAATTGATTAGTCATAAAACTTATAAATTCTTAAGATCAACACACAGTCGATTTTAAAATTCACCCCTAACGAGATGCATGTATGTACCACATACTTAAATATTCATGTACGCATATTTATATAATCTAATATGCGACTAAAAACAGGAATTTAAGTTTTTAAATTATAATTATATTTCTAAAAATCTAAATCGATGCAATAGAATGCAAATTGCAGATTCAGAGAGATATAAAGACAATACTGTGATAATCTGCTGGTTAATATTACGCGACCTATATACAATCTAGCAATAAACAAAAAAGTGACGTTAATTTTTACTTTAGTAATTAAAATTTGTTATATGATTACATAGTAACTAGTAATAATAATTCCTCAGATGTTATTCATCTTAAAATTTGTAAAATGTTCGCTAAAGGTTTATAGGTTTATGATATTTACTTTTTTATTTAATATTTTCAAGCCAGAATTATAAAGAGGGATGATCGTTCCTGAATGTTAACTCAATATTGTGTTATTGCTTATTATCCTAGCTTTACTTATATTTTTTTCATCAAATAACAATTTAATAAATTTTATTCTAAATTTCTGGCGTTTGGATTAATATATTTGGAGAAGGAGAGATTTTAGGTAATATAAAATATATGTACCTTAAATTTTCAATAAGTTTTATAGTATAGAATTAAATTTATATCAATTGTATCATGGTTAAAATCAAATTGTAGGATCGCATTTTTATCACAAATTGGTTGTTGAACACTTTATCGTAACTTCTGTCTTTTATCCAAAAATTTAATTTGTTTATTTGTAATATGATTTTTCATTGCATTACAACCTATCATGAAATCGATGGGTTCTACGAATAATAGGCTATCTTTTCGTTACCGTTAAGAATTAGGCTAACTTCATTTAGTGTGAAATTTAGTAAACACATAGATGTGTTAAAAGAAATAAGAATCTTTTTAAATTTCTTGTTTTGAAAGTTATAGGAACCTAACTTACATCACAAACTGTAATACAAAATACTGGAGTTTTGAATTCGTAGGAAATGTTTCGCAAAAAAAGTATATGAATTATTCCTCCTGAAAACTTAGCTAAATGAAGTTAGCCTAATTCTTATCCGTAGCGGCAAGATAGGCTACTTCTTAATCTGCATGGTATGCCCAATTTTTTAATTTTTTCCCATATTTTTTTCAGTTATTATAGGAGAAATCAGATTTTTTTATGGAGTCCTGAAATAAAAAAATATAGAATTTCTAACAATTATAATCGTTTTATTTTTAAACGATCTGATCTTCTCAATTTCTCGAAAGTATATATGGCACACTGAGAGCAAAAGTGACATAAAGAAGACGTACGCACAAGCGAAGTAAGCACACGCGAGATCAAACGCTACCTACGAAATGGCGAGCGGTAAAACGCCACAAGAATGAAGAGAGAAGTCCCCCTCCCCACTTTGCTACTGCGAAGAACAGACTTGCCTAAAGCCGAAAATTCACGAACACGAACCCGAGCTCACCCGACTTCACGAATGACGATCTAATCAGCTGATCTTCAAATTTATTATGGTTTTAAAATCCTAAATTACCATAGAATCATTAGATTTATTTCTAAGAGTAAAATATCACTTACTGTATGTAAATATATATAGGAGACAAGATTTCAGGGCCTAAAGTAACTTATACATACCTTTTTTTACTGAAAATTTTAGTTTATACTTAAGTTTCCAAGTGAAAAAATTAATTTTCAACCCGAAAAAAAAAACGAATTTCCAACCAAAGACATGAATCCTATATTTGAAAGTTGGTCTATGCTTCCCATAGCTTGATCATTTTTGCGTTATACATAGACCCATAGATCGCTCTACTGCCTCAAGGCAAGTTCGATGCATCTGTTTACATTATCGATGTAAACATTCCTAGCGATTAAGTTAGAGAGATCATGCCGAATTCGATTGGGGCTCATTTTTGTTTTTAGCACATTTATTTAATCTACAAACATTGTAATTATTAAAAAATTTTGCATAAATGGCTATTTTTTAAATAGGTTCAATTTATTTCAATATTTCTAAAATTCGACTGGGGCTCTTTTTTTTAAACGTATATTTAATCTTCAAACATTGTGATTACTTCAACCATTTTCATAAAGATATTCAGAGTTTGGCTTTTTACAACGAAAAGGTACAATTTGTTTATGGAGTCAACTAAGAATATTTTTCCGATGCTTCTTTTTCTATGATGCTTTGCAAATTTACAAGAATATTAATTTTTTAAACTATTTCGATTAAGAAATTAAAAGTTTGGCCTTTTTTCTACAAGTCAATTTGTTTACGGAGTTTACCAATTTAGTCTATCCGATGACTCTTTTCTATGTTGCTTTGCAAATTTCATAGAACTATTAATTATTTGAACAATTTCGATTAAAAAATGAAGAGTTTGGCCTTTCTTCGACGAGTCAATTTGTTCACGAAGTCAACTAAGAATGTGTATCTGATGTCTGTTTTCTATGTTACATGGTAGATTTACAAGAAGTATTAAATATTTAAACATTTTCGATTGAAAATTTAAAGTTGGGTTTTCTTTTTACGAGTCAATGTGTTTACGGGATCCACTAAGAATGTCTTTCTAATGACTCTTTTCTGTGTTGCTTGATAGATTTACTAGAGGGGTTGATTATTTCAATATTTTGGATTCAAAATTAAGAGTTTGATCTTTTTTACGGATAAGCTTCATTTTTTAAAGATTAACTAAGAATATCTTTCCGATTCTTTTTTTCTATGAATTTCGATTAAAAAATTTAAAGTTTGTCCTTTTTCTACAAGTCAGTTTGTTTACGGAGTTTACCAATTTAGTCTATCCGATGACTCTTTTCTATGTTGCTTTGCAAATTTCATAGAACTATTAATTATTTGAACAATTTCGATTAAAAAATGAAGAGTTTGGCCTTTCTTCGACGACTCAATTTGTTCACTAAGTCAAGTAAGAATGTGTATCTGATGTCTGTTTTCTATGTTGCATGGTAGATTTACAAGAAGTATTGATTATTTAAACATTTTCGATTAAAAATTCAAAGTTGGGGTTTCTTTCTACGAGTCAATTTGTTAACAGGGTCTACTAAGAATTTCTCTCTGATAAATATTTTCTGTGTTGCTGGGTAGATTTACTAGAGGGATTGATTGTTTAAACATTTTTGATTACAAATTAAGAGTTTGGTCTTTTCTACGGATAAACTCAATTTTTTTAGAGTATTAACTAATAATATCTTTCCGATGCTGTTTTTTCTCTGATGCTTTACAAATGTACAAGAATATTGATTTTTTTAACTATTTGGATTAAAAAATTAAAAGTTTGGCCTTTTTTCTACAAGTCAATTTGTTTACGGAGTTTACCAATTATGCCTATCCGATGACTCTTTTCTATGTTGCTTTGTAAATTTACAAGAACTATTCATTATTTTAATAATTTATATTATAAATTAAGAGTTTGAGAAGCATTATTAATTATTTAAACAACTTCCATTCTAAATTCCGAATTTGGCTATATTTTAACGAATAGGGTCAGCTTTTTTAGAAATTTAACTAAGAAAGTCTTTGCGATTAATTATACTTATCAAATCTTTAAGATTTATTATTTAAAATACTTTCATAGGCAAATTAGGAGATTGGCCATTTTTCGAAGAATAGGATCAACTTGTTTAAGGAATCAATAAAGAATGTATTTCCAATCACTTCTGTCAATACAGCCCAGGCATCTGGTAGTTTGGTTCCCGAAAAAAACCTACTTTCAATGTGTTCAATAAGAAAGTTCCCTAAGATGTCCCTTTTGACAAACGAGTTTACTCAAAGTACTGCTATTTGCCTTAAAATTTGGCGAGATGATAGGAAAACTACAAAAAATTACCTCGCTAGTTTAGCCGGCTTTTCGAAATTCGAGTACACAAACCGGTCGTACGTCGCAAATGATCGCCCATCCAAGTGCTAGAAGACTTGGACTCTTCTCGAGTTGAGATCATACACTTTGTGATTCTAAGAAAATTTGTAAGCGCAGAAATTTTAGATGGTATTTTCCGAACTTCCATAAAAATGTTTGAAGCTGCACAGTGATTTATTCTGAATCGTGAGAGTGTACCCATGCGAAGCCGTGTACAAATTAAAGGTATTAAAGTAAAAATGTAAATCGTGGTATTTTATAGAACTTCATTTCCAAATAAAATAATTACCAGGAAAGGAGTTGCCCGCGCGCTAAGCGCGCGTATGACCTAGTTTTTGAATAAAACAGATGCATTTTTAAACAAGAAGAATAATTTTCTACCAAAGAAGATGAGTTTTCAACTAAAAATATAATTTCTCGAAAAAAAAAACTTTCCATCAAAATTGGTCAATTTTCAACTTCAGAAACGAATTTTAAGTTAGAGCAAAATATATTGAATAAAAAAGGACTAATTACATTTTTAGATAAAAAATGGAATTTTCAACAACATCATTCAACTGACAAACAAAGAAATTAATTTTCAAGTGAAAAAGATGAATTTTCAACCAAAAATGGGACACTTAAATTTTTAATTGGAAAATTAATTTTTAATAAATAAAACAATCGAATTTACAAGAAAAAAGGCAAATTTTCCAAAAAAGAAATAAATTTACTAACAAAAAGACTAATAATCTTCCAAAAAAGTGAATTTTCAACTAAATACATGAATTTTTAACCACATAGTTAAATTTTCAGTAAAAAATATATTACCTACAAAAAAATCAAAGTTTCAGAAAAATATTAAAATTTTCAAGCAACAAATTTTGTTTAAAAACAAATGATTCAATGTTCAAACCAATAATTTTCTGCCGAAAACATAAATTAAAATTTTTTTAAATCAAACTTGAAACAACAAAAAACGAATTTTGAACCATACAGATGAATTTTAAACTAAAAAAGATAATGTTTCAACCAAAAATGGAAGTTATATTTTCAGTAAAAATATGATTATTAACAGAAAAAATAGTTTCAACAAAATAATAAAATTTTGAACAAGAAGAAAATTAATTTTAAACGAAAGAGTGGAATTTACAACCCCACAACTGAATTTTTAACCACATTATATAACTTTTATAACGAGAAGAGTAATTTTCTATCAATCAAGATGAATTTTCAACTATATAGTTGAATTTCCAACCGAAAAGGATACATTTTGAACAAAACCGTTAAATTTCCAACCCAAATATATGAATTTCTAACAGGAAACTTCATCTTAAACTGTTGAAATTATCAATTATAATTGTTTGGTCCAACCTCGGATGTTCATCTGTCTATTATCAGTCAGTTGATTTCAGACCGCGTTACGTCAAACATCTTTTGTATTTTGCGTTAATAAATTATTTTGTTCTTCCTGTAATCTGCGTTTATTTCATATACGCGTGTTAACTAATGTTTGCTAAAAGGTTATTGGCCCAGAACGCATTGGAAAAACAGAAATTTTTGTTGAGATCAAGACTCGAGTTATATTCTTTTTTGAGGTTGACTTCAGTTGCGACAGGATTCGTAAGTAACTCGTCAGGATGAACGCGACCGGTTTAAGATTTGAAGTGCTCAATCAGGACAATTACGACACTTGGAAACTTCAAATGCGTGCAATTCTCATCAAGAACGACGCGTGGGGTTATGTGAGTGGCAGAATTGTTAAACCCGAGGTTGTGCAAGGCAATGCAGCATCCCAACAAGAAGCAGATAGTTGGGAAGAAGCTGATATGAAAGCGCAATCGGACATTGTGTTTCCAATCAGTCCAACGGAAATTAAGCAAATAAAAAGTTGTACATCCGCGCGAGAAATTTGGACCAAGTTGGAGAACATCTATCAACCTAAGGGTCCAGCGCGGAAAGTTGCGCTCTTAAATCACTTGATGTCCTTGAAAATGCGAGATGGTGACAATGTACAAGAACATTCTAGGGATTTTTTCGATACGGTAGATAAGTTGGCAGAATTAGAAGTTGAAATCAATAAGGATTTATTAGCTGTCTTGCTTCTGCGCAGCTTGCCGGAAAACAGAATTTTCGGTGCGCGATGTCGTCACGTGACGAATTGCCGTCTCTTGAAACGCTTCGAATCAAAATTTCGGAAGAATTCGATGCTCGAAAAGAAACAAGTCGAAATCCAGTACAGAATGCGATGGCTGTGAGAAAATTTAAAAACAGAAACAAACAAAACCAGCATAGTAAAGGAGATAAAGATGAAAATGTGAAAGGGGATTCGAAAATGAAGTGTTTTAAGTGCGGTGAAATAGGACATAGGGCGAAAAACTGCAAGAATGCGAACAAGCTAACAGGACATTCCGCGAAGGGTGCTGAAAATGTGAGTCTGTTTGCGTCACTGGACACGTCAGAAGTCAAAGTTTTTCAAACCGGAAATAGCATGAATTGTGATGCTTGCTGTTTTGACAGTGGGTGCACATCCCACATGTGCAAGGATGTCAATTCGTTCGCGGAAATCGATCAAGAATATGATCGAGGAAAGTTAGGTCTTGCTAGTAGCAGTGCATCTACTGAAATATTGGGAAAAGGCACTGTAAAAACCATGAAGAAATTGGATGGTGAGAGAAAAGTGATAACGTTGAGTGACACTTTGTACGTTCCAGACCTGCACACGAATCTCGTTTCAATTGGGAAAATTACTGATAAGGGACACAATGTCCTGTTCAGTAAAACCAAGGCCGAGGTCATTAATCGCGACGGGACCGTATTACTCACTGCCAATCGTGAAAACGATTTGTATTTTCTCCGAGATTTAACTGGTCCCGAGTGCAAAAACATTTTCGAAGCAGATGTCGCAGAGAGGATTCCGAAGAAAAATTCTCTAGAAGACTGGCACATTCGGATGGGGCACCTAAATGTTCAATCTCTTCGTCAGGTCATTAGGACAGGCTCCATTACAGGAATCGACGTCAAGGGCATCAATGCAGATTTTGAGTGCAGTGTTTGTCTCCAGGGGAAGATGTGTCGCGCTCCTTTTCCTACGGCATCCGAAAGAGTGACAGAAGTGGGAGAACTCATTCACTTTAACGTTTGCGGTCCGATGCGTGTTGCTTCACATGCAAAGAAGTGTTATTTTGTCACTTTCATTGGTGATTCATCCAGATGGTGTGAGGTAAAATTTATCAGCCACAAGAATCAGGTAATGAATGAATTTGACATTTTCAGAGCTTTGGTGAACACGCAGCAAGATAGGAAGGTAAAATGTTTGCAGTCGGATAACGGAAAGGAGTATGATAATAAAAGTTTCAACGGATTACTCCAAAAGCACGGAATATCACGACGGTTGACTGTACCTTACAATCCAGAGCAAAATGGCGTTGCTGAGAGGCGAAATAGAACGTTGATGGAAATAGCAAGGTGCTTACTGATACAATCAGGATTGCCACCAACGTTCTGGGCGGAAGCTGTCAATACAGCAAATTTCATTCGCAACAGATCACCAACGAATAAGCTAAATGGAAGAACTCCATATGAAGTTTGGTTTGGAAAACCTCCAAATGTGGCCGATTTAAAACGATTTGGGAGTGAAGTCTACCTTCTTGATAGATCTCCAGGTAAAGGAAAAATCGAGCCAAAATCAAGAAAAGGAATCTTCGTGGGATATAGCTTGGAATCGAAAGGATACAGGATTTGGGTTCCAGAAGAAAGAAGAGTCGAAATATCAAGAGACGTGAGTTCCCTGGATAAAATTCCTGTTCGTTTGATCGAGCACTATGAAGATTTCCGCCCAGAAGAGAACGATACTCGAAAGTCGTTAAATTCACCGAAAATGTCAACGAAATTGAGGGAAATGAAGCATTCATCGAGATTGATCTTGTTAATGAACAAGATTGTGGCAATCAGGCCAATGAAGAACAGCTGGAGATACCTAATGATGTCAACAATGAACAAGAATTGTCCGATGTTGGAGATTTTCTAGGTTTCCCTGCTGATGATCCGATGGTTGCTAGAAGACGAGGTAGGCCCCGCTTGGTGCGCACAGGACTTCCTGAAGACCGAGAAAGATCTATGGGATGACGTGCAGTGCAAACGAGGTCGAGACCGATTTCGCTTTCCTAACTGAGATTCCTGTTACTCAAGCAATGGATAGCCGAGAATCAGACGAATGGATGGCGGCCATGGCGGATGAAGTGAATTCGATTCTCATGAAGGACACATGGAGTCTGGTGGACAGATCTAAGGCCTCGAAGGTAATTGGCAGTCGTTTTGTATTACGAAATAAATATGGTACGAACGGTATCCTGGAAAAGAGAAAAGCCAGGATCGTGGCAAAGGGCTATTCTCAACAGTATGGTAAGGATTTCCACGAGACTTACGCATCAGTTGCAAGATTGAGCTCTATACGAACGACAATTGCTTTTGCAGTGAAAAACGGTATGCATATTCGACAGTACGATGTGGCAACTGCATATCTCAACGGCGAATTGGATGAGCAAGTTTTCATGGAGGTACCAGATTGGATGGAGAATGTTCTAAAATACATAATCAACGAAAAACAGAACCAGGATCAATTGTTCAACAAAGCCAAGACCATTTTGAACGAGTTGGCTCAAGGCAATAAAGTCTGTCTTGTGAGAAAAGCCTTGTACGGTCTCAAACAGGCTGGTCGCGCCTGGTACATACTGTTTGACAGGGAATTGCGGACTTTAGATGCGAATCCAAAGAGAGCGGATCCTTGTGTTTATTTAAGACACGGGAAGGAAGATTTAGTGATTATCGTCATTTATGTCGACGACATTCTGGTCATGTCTAAAGATCAGAAAGAAATTTCACGATTCGGACGTGAATTATCGGATCTTTTCGAAATAAAGGACGTTAGGGATCTCAAACGTTGTTTGGGATTGGACTTTGTCAGAAACGACGAGGGAATTTTTATCAACCAGAAGACGTACATTACAGACATTCTTAAACGATTCGGGATGGAACAGTGCAACTCTGTATCAACCCCTTTAGATGTTGGTACGAAGCTTGTCAGAGGTGACCCTTGGTTCGAGTCAGAAGGCGAGAAACCTCCTTATCGGGAATTAGTCGGAAGTTTGCTGTACCTGTCAGTGGCAACATGCACGGACATCGCTCACACAGCCAGTATGTTAAGTCAATTCAATGACTATTTCAACAAGACTCACTGGAATGCAGCGAAGAGGATACTTCGGTACTTAAAGGGCACAGATGATCACGGGATCTTCTACAGACGTGATGACAGTCCTCTGGTGGGCTATGTGGACGCGGATTGGGGAGGCTCTATTGACGATAGGCGCTCCTTTACAGGCTACGCTTTCTCTATGAGCGGTGGAGTAGTTGCTTGTGATTCAAGGAAGCAACGTACAGTGGCCTTGTCAACAACGTAGGCCGAATATATGGCAATGAGCGAAGCGACCAAGGAAGCCATTTATCTCAGACGTTTTCTATTGGAGCTTGGAGAGTTTGATAACAAGCCAATGAAGTTATTAGTTGACAACTACAGTGCACAAAAGCTAGCTACCAATCCAGTATACCACGCACGAACCAAACATATCGACATACGTCATCATTTTGTTCGTGAGATTGTGGAGTCGGGTGAGATAGTTTTGGAGCACGTCGCATCTAAAGAGATGCCTGCCGACGTCTTAACCAAGGCCTTAACGAAACCAAAACACGAACAGTGTGTTCGTCTCCTGGGACTATCGAAGATACCAATTTGAAATATAGAGGTTGTCTCAAGGGGAAGTGTTGAAATTATCAATTATAATTGTTTGGTCCAACCTCGGATGTTCATCTATTACCAGTCAGTTGATTTTAGACCGCGTTACGTCAAACATCTTTTGTATTTTGCGTTAATAAATTATTTTGTTCTTCCTGTAATCTGCATCTATTTCATATACGCGTGTTAACTAATCTTTGCTAAAATAAACCAAATAAAAAATTTTCAATACAAAAAGATGAATCCACAATCAAAAAAATATATTACTCGAAGTTTTAAACTAAAAAGAATTTTATTCAATAAAAAATGAGTTAGACTTTCTTATTTGTTTCTATTTATATTTATTCGTCTTTTCGGTAAAAACTTTTCCTTCTTGTTTGAAAATTGATATTTATGGTCAAACATTATATTTTGGTTAAAAACGATGTTTTCTTTCAGCTAAAAATTGAACCATTCCATTCCTTGTTGAAAAATTATATTTTTTTAGTTGACAAATTCAACTATCTGGTAAAATTTTTTTGGTAAACTCGTCTTTTTTTAATTATTTATTTTAATTGAAAATGTTAGTATAGAATTCATATTTGAACATTCACCTATTTTATGAAAAATTCGTTTTTTTTTTGTTTCAAATTAACTTTGTTGAAACTTTCTCTTTAAAAAAAAACTGTAGGAAAATTACTTTCCTTGATTGAAAATTCATTTTTTATTTGTTAAACTAGAATTTTTTTAGTTGAAATTTATTCTTTTTGGTTGAAAAATTATTTGTTTGAAAATTAATTTGTTTGGTTTTTTTATTAATCTTTTTTTACTATAAAATATAACAATACTATTTTTTGTAAAAAATTTATCTTTTTTAATTCAAATTTTTGCTCAAAATTTTATTTTCGGATTAAAAGTGTAACTGTTTTATTTTTTTAGTCAAATATATATTTTTCAGTTGAAAATTCATTATTTCCGTCGAAAATTACATTTTTAAACTGAAAAAGTAACTATTACATTTTTGGTTCAATACTTTTTTTTAGGTTCAATAATCATTTTTAAGTTGAAAATTTCCTTTAAAAATGTATATTTTTAGTACGAAATTCAATTATATGTTTGAAAATGCATGTATTTTGTTGGAAAATAATCCATGTTGCTAAAAAAACGTTTGGTAGTAAGTTTATTTTTTAAACTGATAATGTAAACGTTTTTCATTAAAGATTTATCTATTTTGTTAAAAAATTGGTTTTTTGTAACTATTCCATTTTGAGTTAAAGCTTTATCTTTTTTAGTTGAACGACTATCTGGTTAAAAATTTATGTACTTTGTTCAAAATTCATCTTTTTTTGGAGGAATATTAGTCTTTTTGTCCGTGAATTCATTTCTTTGTTTGAAAATTGCACTAGTTTGTTCTGAATTCGATTGTTTTAACATTTTTTAAATCAATTTTACAATTTAAAATTGAACTGTTCCATTTTTGGTTAAAGTTAATCCTTTTTACTTAAAAATTAATTTCTTTGGTTGAAAATTGAGCTATTTTGTTGAAAATCCATTTTTTATCCGAAAATTTAAATACTCCATTTTTCGTTTAATACTAACTTTTTTGGCTTAAAATTCGTTTCTAAAGGTATTTGGGCCCTGATGTCTTTCCTCCTACATATATTTACAATCAGTAAATTATATTTTCCTCTTCGTAGAAAATCTAATGATTCTATGACAATTCAGGATTTCAAACCAGAATAAATTTGAGGAGCAGCTAATTAGTTCGTCATTCGTGAAGTCGGGCGAGCTCATATTAGCAAAGTGGAGGGAATCTTCTCCCTTTATTCTTGTGTCGTTTTACCACTCGCCTTTTGTTAGGTCGATTTTGCTCTCGCGTGTTTTTACTCCGCTTTTTCGTACGTTTTTTTTTAGTTCGCTTTTGCTCTCAGCGTGTCATTTTGAACATAAGATAGTTTTTGTATGCCGCAAAAAATTATTTATACGCTGAGAGAATTTGTGGGAGATTAATTCACAACACTGCTCTTTAATTTTATCATTCTTTGGCGCGAGAACTAAAATCTCAGAACCCTTGCTTTTAAAGCATAGATCTCGAATTTTCAGGGATAAGTCCACATCCTTTTTCTCTCAGGCCTCAACTTAGATGCTTTTAAATCATAGAGTCCATGACTTTAAAGTACTTAAAAATTGTAGCTTCTGGTCTTTTTCTCATTTTCAGGTCCTTATAAAATATAAAATCTCTCCTGTATAAACCTAATTTGGAAATCTGAAAAATGGTGAAAGTGAGGCATATTATGCAAATTACGAAAAAAAATCAGTAGTTTTCCAAAACTGCCTTTGAAAAATTCTTTCATTTTATTTCCGCTTCGCCCAACCGCAAAATATTCATCGAATCATTAAAAATTCTATAAACGTTATGAGGGATCCAAAAGGCAAATTTTTTTCGATCCAGCCTAATATATGAATATATATTTTTTGTACCACCCTAGTATTCTACCACCCTAACTTTTTACCTTTCTTTTTCATATAGTAAGTTGTTATAATTAACAAAATAAATGTTTAATAATACCAAAATAACATACTAATGAAGTAAAGCTAAATCTTTGAAAAAATGGAAACATAGTCTTATTTGATATAAAATTAATAAGTAATTTACAAACAATTATTATATGCACTTATAATTTTACTTTAACTATTAATTAAAGAACGCTTATCTAGCCTTAGCGCGTCAGCGTGGCAAAATAACTTTCCCGCTAGTTGACCGCTTCGATAGCGCACATCTGTCATGAAGTGCTTGAAAACTCGAGACGAGAACGAAGGATGAAACGAGACGAGGCAGAACGGTAGGAGGAACACCCAGGCAGCAGGTATGTCCGATTCCCACCCCTTTTCGTTCTTCGGGTTTTTTCACTTGTCGACAACACTAGTATTAACTTAGCTCATGTGAAATTAAATTTATAGAATTAATCGATTTGTATATATTATGAAGGAAACAAAGATTACCTGAAAGTCAAAGGTTTCATCACAATTGAATACTAAGACAAATCTTCCGAGTTGATGTCCCAACGCCTTTACTGACTCGGTTTTTCCTGTTCCTGCAGGTCCGAATGGCGATCCTCCAAGACGAGCTTCTAAAGCCTGAGTCATTGTTAAATAGCACCTATCTGTTAATGGAGTCTGTACTAGCCTATCTTGTACCCCCAGATATTCAAAACCATAGTAGAATTTTGCATTGGCCATGTGTATCGTCAGTTGTTGAAGAACTTCTGTTTGTCTAGGATCAAAATAAAATCTCATTTCGCAAAGCCATTCGAAGGCTTTTGGATTAGATACTGTATTCGCTATAAGTCTTCTAGTAACTGTACGCTTATGTACAAATTCGTTGATTAAATGTTCCAATTTTTTTCGTCTGAGTGAAGGTTGCTCTTGCAGTACAGAATCCGCTAAAACATTTAAAGTTCCTTCAACTTGATATAAAACTTTTTCCAAAGGATTGTTAGACACATCAGCTTGAGCTTCATGCAACGCTGCTTCAACATCTTCGGACCATAAAATTTGAGCGGCCAATACAATTATTTGTGCTTGATAGTTATCACACCATGTCATAAACGCTTGTGCATTAATGTTCCCTTCCTTGAACTGCTTGATATCTTGTACGGCTTTAGCAAGACTGGAAGCAAGTGTTACTCGCATTTCCTTTTCGACAAGAGTTAACCATTCATTGATCTTTGGATATTCAGTAGTTGATACAGAATTTTGAAATTTTACTTCTTCCCCTTCACGAGATGCGATTCCAGTGATAACTGTGTTATCTTCATTCAAAAGAATAGCAGCTACTCCAGCGAACATCTTTTTGAAATGTTTTTGTAATCTGGCGACATTTTTACTATTTCCGATAATTTCAAGCAAGTCTTCATCACCAACAAAGTAAAACCTTGGAAAAGATGTTCTTTCTCTTTCAAGGTACTCTCCAAGAGCTTTTTGTATTTTACCAAGAAGATCAGCAAGGCGTTCTAATGCTCTCTGGACACCGGGAATATTTAGGACGTCCATAACCATTGGAGATTTTGATACTTTTTTCATTAGACCAAGAAATTCAGAACTGATACTTTGAAATCGCGAAGTTTCTACTGGGAGTAGTGTTTTTATATCCGCACTACCGGAAAATATACCTTCTAAATAAACCCAACGACGTTGAACATCAATCCACACGTCAAAGAGAGCGTTTATTCTGTTCAACTTTTCTTCCCACGTCAAAGCTTCTTCTTCAAAGACTTTATAATATGGGGATAACTTCATAGCGGCAACAGAATTGATGTGTTCCTTGACCTTGTTAAACAAATCGTCCCAGCCTCGAATTAGACGACATTTGTTTTGATAGTTTATTAGGTCCAATTCATACGATTGCCATGATTCGCGAACTTGTTTCAAGAACTCTTCCAAAGCCATTTCTCCTTGAGCCACTAATATAATATCTTTGACGGTTCCTTCATTTTTTTGTAAGTTAACATCCCACACTTGACCAAGAGTAAGTTCGCTAAGGACCCAGTTGACTCTTAGTTGTTTTGTCAGTTGTTTCCAATGCCTCTCCTTTAAAGCATCGGACTTGAGTTCAACAATCAGCATATTAACTTTTGTATAACTTTGTAACATTTTCTTCACGTACTCATAGGAGGAATATTGTCTCAGCCTCGCCGGAAGCTCTTTTAATTGGCTCATCATAGTATCTAGTTGTTGACGTAACTTCCGGGGTTGGACAGACAACCACGGTTTCTCTCTTGTTTCATCAATCTGTGTCCAAATTCTTGATAATTCTGACCATACTCCTCTTAAATCTTGTAGTTCTTCAAAGACTACTTGCATTCTATCTTCGCTTACAGATACGGTTCCGGGTTCTTGTAATTCCAGAGCCTCTTTCGCTTTCGCGACATTATCCCTCTCTTCTTTCAGCCTAGCAAATTTACTCTCAAATAATTGTAACTGCTGCAATGCATCATCGGGTCGTAAATGACCTTCGACAGGTTTTCCTTTTTCCCAATCATTTAGGAAATCCGTAGTTCTTGTTTCCACTGCTTTGTCTTCTGCAACAATTTTGATCTGCAAAGAAGCTACCTGAGTTTGTATACTCGTATCTTTTCGCTTGATAATTTCATTAAACGCTCCCCATTCCCCTTCTATGTTATCAACATGTAACCACGAAGTAGGGAACTGAAATCTTTGTCGCTCTAAAATCCTCTGACCCTCTCGGTATATGTCAACTTGCTTCTCCCATGCTTTCATTTTCCGCTTGAGAGATTGAACATAGGTTATGAAGCCAACAGCGTCAGATGTACTTGCAGCTTCAATCGATTGTTGTTCGAGATCGCTTCGGGATTTTGAAACTTGTGCATGGAAAGTAGTCATTTCGTTTCCAAGAAGCGTTCCAAATTTTCCTAGAGTTTCTTTATGCCAGGAATCATATTTTAATGAAACTTTACTTTGAACTTTGGCAAAATCAATTACAACTGGGCCAAATTCTCTTCTTGTATCTGAAGTGTCAAAGGTAGTCCTTGTCTTTTTTATATCATTGAGGCATTTCATCCATAAATTGATATCTTCTCCAAGTTTGCCGTACAGATTGTCAGGCTGGAGGTCCCACAGTGCTTGGTATCTTAACCACTGATCTACATAGTCAGCAACATCTTTCATTTTAGATTCTATGGCATCATAAGCAGCTTCTAGTGGTTGCTTTCCAATAGGTAATTTTGTAAGTAGATTTCTGTACGTTCCAGATTCGGGCTTATCAAGACCCACATGATATCTCGAACTCTGAAGTCGTACTTGTGATGTAACAATTGCTTGCCATGCAAATAATTGCTGCATTATCTGAAATCTAGCATCTTCGATACTCGGATACAAGTACATCGTTTGGTTTGTGATTCGAACTTCATGGATTTGATTTTGAATTTTTGGATCCCCGCCTGGTTTATGCGTTGGTTGCGTAGGAGCATCTGTGTCCATACTTAAGTCAATTTCTTTTTTCTGTCCCATAAGAGCATCTGTCCATGCCTTTATGCCAGCTTCTAAACGAGCAGCTAAATTTCTCTCTACTTCTTCATCGAGCTTAGCCACCCAAATATGCAAATTTGAGTAATTCTTCAAAGACAATTCGTCCACAGATTTTTGAATTTTAGACAAAATATCAGCAAATGTATTTGCAGAATATGGGCATGTTTCCAAGGACCTAACATCAATGTCTAACTGCTCTTCAACGACCAAAAGATCTTCAACTTTTTCTTGAAATGAAACTACAACATCAGAAAGACGCTGCACATACTGGTCTAGTTTGTAGCTTTCCCACACGAGCGCTATGCCCTGTAAAATCAAAAAATAATTGAGAATATAAATGTTCTAATAATGGATTCAAATTTTTGAGAACCACACAGAAATGTAAGCTGAATAAGCTGCATTGCCGTGTTTCTTTTGGTAAAAATACGCTAACAAACATTTTTTGTGTCTTACTGAAAGAATATAAGAGTAATGACTCATAAGAAAATATAAAGACGAGGATATTAAAAAGATACACCGAGAAAATTTATTATGAGATCACTGAAAAATGAGTCAAGAGGAGATAAAGCCGCATTTTGGGAACATTTATTTATTTTTGTGCGCATTCTATAATAACCTTTAAATAATAAAAGAACAGTTGGATAAACCCTGAAATCTTAGTAAAAAAGCTGGTGGCAATATGCAACATTTGTTTTAAAAATACAATTTGTAACTTTGTTTTTCCTTTCGGAGTTTCTGAGCTCGGTTTCTTATGAATTACTGGACAGAAGAAGCCTCAGATGCATATCCCATACGTCAGGACTCCAACAGGATTAAAGACTAAATTCAAGTTCCCAGTCGTCACTTTATAATAGAACGAATCCATTTCAAATCAGGCAGGTTTTAAACTTAAAGTTTCAGAATCTCGCGGGGATACATGGCATATGCCGAAGTCGTATGAGGTAACATTTCCTTTCTTAAAGTCATCTGGATTAGAGTCGAGCATGGAGGGTTTTATTTTAGCATGTAAAAAAGAAGTTAATTGCGCTTTAGAAAACCGTCGCCACATTTTGAGTCAAGAATTTCCCGATGATAGCCGCAGAACTGGGCATGCACACCCCGAGCATAGGCATAAGGACTTTATAAGGAAGTTGCAACGGACATCCCCACTATCTGTATTTATGTTGTTAGTATGATAATTTTCGACATTTCAGTATATTCCATTTAAAAATTTTTATTTAACCTACTATAATATTAGCTCTTACGATGTTCATCTGTAGGAAAAAATATACAGAAGGAACGTGATCGAGCTAGCTTGAGCCCCCTTACCTTTGAAATTTTGTTTCTTAATTCATGAAAAATATGACACGATATATAATGATTAAGGCGACTGATTAAGAGGGACTTACACCTTGTAGGCCAATTTCGAGACAATTTTCAGAAATTTAGTGTGCAAAAAGTAAACAAGATTTAAATACGGGACTTTATCTATTCTATTGTAGCTTTATTGAGCTTCACACGTGATTTTTTTCACATGTCAACGTTGGCTTCGAAAAAGTAGTGATGGCATTGATAGTGCTCCAGTCAAAAATGCAGGGTAAAACGGTGTGCAGGATTGGGTCAAAAATGAACAATCGGCACCTCGCCAAGCATTTTCTGTGAATTTAAAAAAAAAATCTATCGCGAAACGTTGAGTTGTTCTTCCGTTAGCGTGCACACCAATTTGAAAAATTCAACTTTTGGAAAGCACGTTTACAGTTTTAGAACATTATAACATGTGAATTATGGGACATACGTTGGGTCTGCAATGCCTGGTCCGTAGAGTTCGCCTGTCTGGCCAAGGAAAAAATTGAGATAAATTTCACAAAAAAAATCACGAAAAATATCAGTCGAGATGGAAAACAATTCAAATTCCAGTAGCGCTAAAGCGATGCAAGGGCGCGCGGTTTTGACGTACACCATCATGTTCGACGAGCTGTAACTCTCGAACTAGAGAGAATTCTGCCTAACCCTTTCAGAAGCTCATTTCTAAGACCATTTAGATTAGAAAAATGCAAAAAATAAAAACAGAGAGAAATAGAGAGTCACAATGCATTAGAAATGTCAGTTGATAGAAACATGGCTCCCCCTACTCGCCCGTATACCCGTGATGGTCATTTGATTGATATATATATATATATCCGTTTTAAATCCACGAGTGATTCCAGGACTCGGTCGGTGTGCAAAGAAACTGCACCACCGACAATTACCGACATGAGGTAAATGAAAGTGGCCCTCAACCCTTAACATGTGTGCGTCGCGTGGCCATCGTAGGTATATCGCACGTACACAACTTGATATCGGCTTTAACTCAGGCAG
>NC_046659.1:6549730-6555171 GCF_010883055.1 Belonocnema kinseyi | reverse complement strand
CAAAGTCAACTATATTGATGAACACTCGTCTATTTCGAACAGCTAGTTCGATCTTTTAGATCTTTTGGGTTTTAAATTAGAAACAGTTAAATTCATTCAAAATATACGAATTTTCAACGAAATACTTAAATTCTCAACTAAGAAAAAGTAATTTGAAGAACAAACAGTTGAATATTCAGTTAAAAAAATTAATGAAAAAAAAAGATTTTTCAACAAAAGAAATTAATTTTGAACTCATTGTAAGATTACAAATCTTTTACAAATAAAATGAATTTTAAAGAAATTAGTTCAACTTTCAACCAGCAAGTTGAATTTTCAACAAAATACTTGAATTATCAACTAAAACAAATTAGTTTTCAGCCAAACAGTTCAATTTTTAACCAAATAGTTAAATTTTCATTTAAAAAATTGAGTTTTAACCCAGAATATAAATTTTCAACAAAAGAGATGAATTATGAAGAAAGTAGTTCAACTTTCAACCAAAAAGTTGAATTTACAATCTAAGAAGTTGATTTTTTAACGAAAAATCTAATATTTGATATTACAAACAAAAAAAGATTTTGTTTTAAATTAGAAACAGTTAAATTCATTCAAAAAATACGAATTTTCAACGATATTCTTGAATTCTCAACTTAGAAAAATTAATTTTAAAACAAACAGTTAAATATTCAATTAAAAAAATAATTAAAAGAAATTTTTTTTACTAAAATAAATAAATTTTTAACTAATTTTAGTTCAATCTTCAACCAAATAGTTCAATTTTCAGTTTAAAGTTGAGTTTTAATCCAGAATATAAATTTAAAAAAAAAATTAATTTTCAACTGAGAATATGAATCTTCAACCAAAAAGATGAATTTTGAAGGAATTAGTTCAACTTTCAACCAAAAAGTTAAATTTACAATCTAATAAGATGATCTTTCAACAAAAAATGTAATATTTGATATTACAAACAAAAAAAGATTTTGTTTTAAATTAGAAACAGTTAAATTCATTCACAAAATAAGAATTTTCAATGAAATATTTAAATTCTCAACTAGGAAAAATTAATTTAAAAACAAACAATTGAATATTCAGTTACAAAAATTAATTAACGAAAAATGTTTCACTAAAAGAAAGAAATTTTTAACTAATTTTAGTTCAATTTTTAACCAAAAACTTAAATTTTCAGTTAAAAAATTGAGTTTTAACCCAGAATATAAATTAAAAAAAAAAACAGAAGTTTAAACTGAGATTATGAATCATTAACCAAAAAGATGAATTTTGAAGAAATTAGTTCAACTTTCAACCAAAAAGGTGAATTTACAATCTAAGAAGATGATTTTTTAACGAAAAATCTAATATTTGATATTACCAACAAAAAAAATTTTGTTTTAAATTAGAAACAGTTAAATACATTCAAAAAATACGAATTTTCAACGATATTCTTGAATTCTCAACTTAGAAAAATTAATTTTAACACAAACAATTAAATATTCAGTTAAAAAACTAATTAAAAAATTTTTTTTTACTAAAATAAATAAATTTTGAACTAAAAGTAAGATTATGAATCTTTAACCAACAGACTGAATTTTAAAGAAAGTAGTCCAACTTTTAACAGAGTTTAATTTTCTACCTAAAAGGTTGAATTTTCAATGAAATACTTAAATTCTCAACTAAAACAAATTATTTTTCAACCAAACAATTCGATTTTTAACCAAATTGATAAATATTCAGTTAAAAAATTGAGTTTTAACCCAGAATATAAATTTTCAACAAAGATTATGAACCTTTAATAAAAAATAAATGATGAAGAAACAGTTATATGTATATGAAGTATACGAATTTTCAACAAAACGCTAGAATCCTTAACTAACAAAATTAATTTTCAACTTAACAGTTTAATTTTCTGCCAAATAGTTAAATTTCCAGTTTAAAAAATTAATTTTAAACAAAAAAATATTTCCACAAAGAAGTATCGTTTTCAACCAAAAAGACGTATTTTCAACTAAAATTATGAATCTTTAACAAACAAAAATATATGAATTTTAAAGAAAGTAGTTCAAATTTTAACCAAATATTTAACTTTAAATCAAAAACAGTTGAATTTTCAGCCAAATAGTTAAATTATCAATGAAAAAATAAACGTTAAACAAAAAAAAAAAAAAATTTTTAGCAAAGTAGTTTTATTTTAAGCAAAAGAGATGAATTTTCACCTAAGATTATGAAACTTTAACCAAAACAATTAATTTTAAAGAAAATAGTTTACTTTTCAACCAATAACTTGAAGTTATAATCTAAATGAATTAATTTTTAACAAATAGTTTCATAATTCATATTTCAACCAAAAAATATTTAACTTTAAATCAGAAACAGTTGAATTTATAAAAAAAATTGAAATTTTTAATAAAATATTTGAATCCTCATTTAAAAAAGACTAATTTTCCGCCAAACGGTTGCATTGTTATTTAAAAAAACGCGATTTTGTAACCAAAAATACATCTTCTCAATAAATATCATGCATTTTTCAATTAAAAAGTTAAATTTTCAGCCCAGAGGATTAATTTTCTACCAAAAAGTCAAATTTTTAACAAAATACATGAATTTTCAACCAAATAATTAAGACTTTAATTAAAAAATATACATTTATAAACAAAAGTTAAATAGTTAAATTTACAATAGAAAAATTAACTATAAAAAAACGATTTATCAACAAAATAGTTGAATTTTTAAAAAATAAAATGAATTTTTATCTGAAATTACGAATCTTTAACTGAAAAATCACTGCATTTTTGAGGCGAAAATACAAATTTTCAAACCCGAAATTGTGAATTTTCAACATAAACGTTAATTTGGAACCGAAACAGATTAGTTTTTAATCATAAGGATGAAGTTCTAATCAAATATTTCCAGTTTTAAACAAGAAAGATGAA
Source organism: Belonocnema kinseyi (assembly GCF_010883055.1). Taxonomy (NCBI): domain Eukaryota; kingdom Metazoa; phylum Arthropoda; class Insecta; order Hymenoptera; family Cynipidae; genus Belonocnema; species Belonocnema kinseyi. The sequence goes on along the minus strand of NC_046659.1, from coordinate 6,552,262 downwards.
ATTTCTACAAAAAAAAAATGAATTTTTAAGTCAAAAAACGAATTTTCAAGAAAACAATTGAATTTTCAATCAAAAAGGATGACTTAATGTATGCATGGCCCCTAAACAGAATTAGGATTCATTTACCTACAAAAAAACATTAAATTTTCTTCTTTTCAGACATAAACTTGTGTAGATTCCCAAATCAGATCCGATTCAAGATATCTTACGAAAACCTAGTTTGTACAAGTGGAGCCAGTTTTATCTCAGCAATGCCACTTATCATCATACTGTCAATTTTATATGCATTTAGACACTATCATTAGTTTAATTTTACGTCGATTAATCTTCATAAAAGTCGATTAATCTCACACTCTATAAGTACAAAATTGCCTTCATTTAAATTTCGACTCTTGGCCAAAGTTTCTACATTTTTTAGCTTTTTCCATTTTGTATTGCTATTTAATCAAGTAAAAGTATTGAAAGCTTTTTCATACTGAAGAATCATATTTTATTTTAAGCTATCCTTTTTCCATCCTGGACTATTCATCAAATCCAAAGTTATTTGGATTTTTGTAATAACTTGTAATAATTATTAATTGTAAGCTGCTGCCATTTTGAAAATATTTTATAGATGTATATTTTTCCGGTCAAATTAAAAATCGAGTTTTTCATTTCAAAGATGACAGCTTCTGTCGAAAATGGAATAATGTTCAAGAAAATAGTTGAATTTTTAAACGAAAGAGATTAATTCTGATTGCGAAATTTATTAGTAAAAATTTTCAAATTAAAAATCGAGTTTTTAATTTAACTGGTGAAAGTTTCTGTCGAAATTGGAATAATCTGCAACAAAATAGTTGAATTTTTAAACGAAAGAGCTAAAATTTGAACTACTTTCTTTAAAATTCATATATTTTTGTTTGTTAAAGATTCATAATTTTAGTTGAAAATACGTCTTTTTGGTTGAAAACGATGCTTCTTTGTGGAAATATTTTTTTGGTTAAGGATTCTAGTGTTTTGTTGAAAATTCGTATACTTCATATACATTTAACTGTTTCTTCATAATTTATTTTTTATTAAAGGTTCATAATCTTTGTTGAAAATTTATATTCTGGGTTAAAACTCAATTTTTTAACTGAAAATTTAACAATTTGGTTAAAAATCGAATTGTTTGGTTGAAAAATAATTTGTTTTAGTAAAAAAATTTTTTTAATTAGTTCTTTAACTGAATATTTAATTGTTTGTTTTAAAATTAATTTTCCTAAGTTGAGAATTCAAGAATATCGTTGAAAATTCGTATTTTTTGAATGTATTTAACTGTTTCTAATTTAAAACAACATTTTTTTTGTTGCTAATATCAAATATTAGATTTTTCGTTAAAAAATCATCTTCTTAGATTGTAAATTCAACTTTTTGGTTAAAAGTTGAACTAATTCCTTCAAAATTCATCTTTTTGGTTGAAGATTCATATTCTCAGTTGAAAATTCATTTTTTTTTAAATTTATATTCTGGGTTAAAACTCAACTTTAAACTAAAAATTGAACTATTTGGTTAAAAATTGAACTAAAATTAGTTTATAATTTATTTATTTTAGTAAAAAATTTTTTTTTAAATTAGTTTTTTTAATTGAACATTTAACTGTTTGTTTTAAAATTAATTTTTCTAAGTTAAGAATTCACGAATATCGTTGAAAATTCGTATTTTTTGAATGAATTTAACTGTTTCTAATTTAAAACAAAATCTTTTTTTGTTTGTAATATTAAATATTAGATTTTTCGTTAAAAAATCATCTTCTTAGATTGTAAATTCAACTTTTTGGTTGAAAGTTGAACTATTTTCTTTAAAATTCATTGTTTCGGTTGAAGATTCTTAATCTTAGTTGAAAATTCAACGTTTGTTAAAAATTAATTTTTTATTAAATTATAATTTAAAATCTTCTTTGGCTGAAATATCAAATATTGCGTTTTTTGTAAAAAATTGATATTCTTTGATTGAAAATTCCACTCTTTGGTTGAAAGTTAAACTAATTTCTTCATAATTCATCTCTTTTGTTGAAAATTTATATTCTGGGTTAAAATAAAAATTGTACAATCTTATTCAGATTTTTAAGGATCACAGAAACTAGACTGTTTAAGAATTTTGAAATATTTGGTCATTTTCAGTAACTATTTGGTTAAAAATTGGAACTGTTTGGTTGAAAACTAATTTGTTTTAGTTGAGAATTCAAGTATTTTGTTGAAAATTCAACTTGCTGGTTGAAAGTTGAACTAATTTCTTTAAAATTCATTTTATTTGTAAAAGATTCGTAATCCTACAATTAGTTCAAAATCAATTTCTTTTGTTGAAAAATCTTTTTTTTCATTAATTTTTTTAACTGAATATTCAACTGTTTGTTCTTCAAATTACTTTTTCTTAGTTGAGAATTTAAGTATTTCGTTGAAAATTCGTATTTTTTGAATGAATTTAACTGTTTCTAATTTAAAACCCAAAAGATCTAAAAGATCGAACTAGCTGTTCGAAATAGACGAGTGTTCATCAATATAGTTGACTTTG
>NC_046659.1:6489857-6549630 GCF_010883055.1 Belonocnema kinseyi | reverse complement strand
TAATGCATTGTGACTCTCTATTTCTCTCTGATAAAAAAATCCATTTTTTTAAACCAACAAGGTTAATTCCCCTGTAAGTAATAAAAAAATTTTAAACTAAGGGTTCAGGATACGTCGATAAATACAATGACAAAAATTAGCATACTAACAACATGAATACAAGTGGTGTAGATGACCGTTGCAACTTCCTTATAAGGTTTATGCCTCTCTTCACTTTCTTCTATCTTGGCTGTGGTTCTCTTGTCGGCTAGTACCGCAAATTCGATAAAGAAAATTGCTCGTTTCTCGAAGTCCAGGAGAACTGTCAGGCCTCGAGTTTCCCACAGAAAAAATTGTGGAGAATATGGAATTCCAGTATATTCAAGAATTTTGATTTTCGACAATTGACTTATTTTCTCAGGAGTGTTTGGTAGAGCGATAAAGGGCTAATGAAATAGAACTTACAGAGATGGTAATAAAGTACTTTTAGTACCACATTTTACATTTGGATGTACATAGTTCCCGCGTTAGTTGAACATCTAGACAGAAGGTGTCCTAAGTGCTCGGGATGTGCATGACACGCTCTGCGGCTATCGTCAGGAGTGTCTTGATTCAAAATGTGGCGACAGTATGGTAAAGCGAAAATAACTTGGTTTTGACACGCTTAAATGAAACCGTCCATGTTCGACTCCTGGTATGTGAAAATGAAACCCTCTTCATTTTATATATCTATGAAAATTCCCCTGCATTTGTTGTCAAGCAGCTTTTGAAAGAATTGTTTTAACCTGTTTCGGGACATTCAGGCCAAGGGTATCGACTGTCTGCTCCACGGCTTTGTAAAGAAACACTTCTTTCCCAATTATCTCGTGTTTCCTGGCCATTTGTAAAAAAGGATCTCTGCCATTTGTGCATGTGATCTGCACTCAAAACCAATTCGGTTATAAAGACATTGGAAATTCAGAAGTCCGCGTCCGCCTTGACGGCGTGAAATGTATAATAGCGGAACGAAAGAATTGATATGCAAGCTCTTATGCATGTGCATGATCTTACACGTGGTGATATCAAGGGCCTTAAGCTCATTCTTCATCCGCTGAACCAAACCCTAATGAGTAGAGTAGAACACTTATTATCATAACGCCAGTAATCCTTCTTTTCTTCAAATTAATCTTGGCACACTTGTTTAATCGAAAGTCCATACCATCTCTACTGTGTGCCCCTTAACGATATTCAAAGCAAGTTAAATTTTTCTTGTACCAGAAGCATAAATCTTCGGGTCATCCATGTGAAATACATAACTGATAGTTGGCCACGACTCTGCCATGCCGAAAGCTGCGAGAGAGATAGAGTCAATTATAAAAAAAGAGAACTGCCAAATTTTCTGGAACTACAATTTTTGGACAGCAGTCCCCATTGCATATTCGAGATCTGACATCGTTCTCCAGGACCTCGAGAAACAAACTATATTTTTGATCGAATTCTCGGCTCCGACCGGCTACAACAGCACTTCCAAGGAGAAGGAAAAGTAGGAGAGGTATCAAGACCATAAAAGGGATCTGCAGCGACTCATGATAAAGGACTTAAATGCTAATTTTGCAGAAAGATATCAACTGTTCTTGCTGACGATGCTTTGGTTAGCGTTAGCGATTGGGAGCCAATAACCTAAACAGAAATACCGTGGGAGAGCATCAAGTTCGATGCCACAATAAAAGAGAAATTAGTGCGCCTTTATTATGATAGTACAAGTATGAAACGAACAACAAAAAGAGATATAAACTCAGGACAAACTTTGCTGCAAAAGTATCTTTACATACATGAAGTTTCAGAAAGAGATTTTATCGCTAAGGTGAAGGACGTCAGGAATAATCTACTTATCTCAAAATAACAAACAATGTAGATTGAACGACTGGTCGATTTGTCGTGGAAAAACGTTGATAATGAACATCAGTTAAGAAAGCTGCACCAAACGATAAACTAGTGTCTATTGACGTTTTTGCGCAGTCTGATGATGATCTAATACCAACACATGCCCCAGAGGCACATGGTCGAATTCAACTTTTAGAAACCGTAGCAGACGTTCAGCAACTTAAACGGCGATTGAAAAGGCAACTTATGAACAAAGATGTTAATGCACCTTTATTTTTGCACAAAGAAAAGTTGTCACAATGAGAGAGGAGAAAATCATCGACTCTTCTTCCTTCAGTATCCAGAGCTAGCGGTGAGAATAAACTAGCAAAATTTGGCAGACCAAAAAACTCAATATCTGTAAACAGATTGCTTTTGGCTGTTAAAACAACTCCCAACAAAATGAACGTGGAACAGCAGCTTACTATTGATGAACTCCCTTTGGAAGGCGTAGATAACGAAGCCCTGATTGAAGCTGATGGGATATGTGCTAGGGATAATAAAGATCAAGTACCCGATTTACTAGAAGCACATCCGGACAATAGTAACATTGATGTAAACAACATAAGATTAGAAAAACTACTAAAACACCTTGAAAAGAATTTTGGTTGTGCTTTACTAGAGTTCAGAAAGTTAGAACCAACACAAAGGCATTTTCTATATCTGACCATTTGCATCTAGCTTTGGAAATAAAATCTAAAATGAAAACGCGTATTAACACCTATGTTCCCACCTGCTCAGGTGTGAAATCTTTTAATTCTGAAAAATTTGTCATCATATCCGGAATTTCTGTACAAATTTTTCATGGATGTACATAGAAAATGAACATGAAAAACGAAAGGTACAAACTGATGAAAAAGGCGATACAAATTCACAAAGATTGCGCAAAGATCCATATCGCTGTCCAAGACGTTTACACGTCGAAAACCCTAAATTAAAAAGTCAAAGATAGAGATGCAGAAAATATTTATGGTCTTCAGAAATTCCTGGTTCCATGTTCGATCGAGTGTTCGATCACGGTAAAAACTACGGAAAATGTATTTCAGGGGCAAAATTGCCCAAAAAATCTTGAAGAACAATATCATTTAAGTAAAGAGGTTATTAAATGGAAGAAATTAACAAAGAGAAAGACAGAACTTTATACAAAGACAAATTTTTATCATTTTAAAAGTTGTATTGCTTATCTGAATTCTTATTACAGACATATAGTACAGATTAATAGTACAATATATGGTACAACTAACATCCTTACTAATTAGTCTAATGTTTCCCATCTGTGTTATACTATGTGAACCATAATTGAATGGAAGGAACATACGAAAGTTTGAAACATGCATGAGAGATCTCTAACATGGGTAATGGGGGGTTAGTTAGAGTTGACGAGGATACATGTTAAGATAAGAACTAGGAAGGGAAAAATGGTAACTAGACCCATTAAGAAAGCGTGGAGGTTTGAAGAGAAGCTCAAAAGAGGAGAGCAGAATAACAGAAGTATGCTTGGATGAAATGCGGAAAAAGAAGGCGAGAGGCAATTTGGGAAACACAAGATGGGAAGAAGAAAAGACAAAAAATTAGGAGGGTTCATGATATAAGATAAGGAGTCGTGGGCAGAACATAGAGTTAAAGCTATTAGTAAGACAAGGAGAAGAGAGATGAAAAAATATTATGGATTCGAAGTAAAACAGATGTTATACGATGGTCAAGGGGTTTACGGAACCAAAATATCTGCAAAAAATAAAATAGGAAGACAAATGGAGTAGGGTGCCGAGGTTTAGAATGGAAAATGAGTGAGAGTGTGTAGATATTGGATGGATAAAGAGAAGAATCTCTGTAACGAAATAGAGCCATGAGCACGTATTAGAGAGGAGTCACGTGGATGAGGAAATTAGAAGAAGTAAGAGAAAGCAAGGAAATAGGGCCGGTCAAAACGGGTTATCGTATTAAAGGAATATAACTAGTAAAAAGTTTTATTTTAAAATAATGAATATACTATTTTTAAGGTAATAGGAAACGGAAAAGAGTCCCGGTGGCGCAGAAGATAGCGCGCCAGGCTTCCAAGCAGGAGGACTGGGATTCGATCCCTGTGCCGGTACCAATAGAAATTTTTCTATGTACTTTAAACAGGGGCTCTGGTGGTTCGGAACGCAACTTAAACTGTAGGTCCCCTCAAAAGAGTTCAGTGTGCTCCCAGAGAAGAGGCTCCATATCGAGGGGACTGTTCCTTGGGAATCACTGAGCGACTTTGAGAGACTCGAAAAAGAATCAGCGATTTCCGTGCGAAATCGCCACGGTTGTGGCACAATAGACTTCTTCGTTTGAGCGCCAGGGGGGGGGGAGCCTCACGGGCTCCACCGCCCAACAAAATAATAACAATACCAATAGGAAACGGAAACCCTGGAAGATCGCTCTTTTTATCATTTTAGAATTACTACATTAATATAGTTATTTTTGAGTAAGAAGAAACATTAGAATATAAGTAGCGCTTAAGTCAGATTAAGGATAGAATGTAAACATATGTACAGGGAGCAGAGGCCCTAAAATCCGTAAAAGGGAGATATTAAATATACGTTCATACATATATGGCACATAATTATTTTAATATTTTAGGAAATTTTATTTTTATAAGAACAATTTATTTTCTAAAGACAGAATATATAAGTAAAGGAGCCAATCATCGAGTACACTCCTGTTGTCCATTTCAAAGAATTAATTCTATCTATGTTCACTATTTTTTTATTTTTTCATTTTCTGTTTGTTTTAGTGTGTTAGTTAGGATATACTCAATGCATTTTACTTACAAAAACACATATTAATTGCTCAGATTAGAATAAGCCAATTTGTTTGGAGAAAAATGGTTGTGACGTTGTAGAGTTTATGCAACTCACAAATTCGAATTTACGTAAAAATTACTTTGATTAAATTACTGTTGTGTTAACACGAAGAGTATGGAAATTCAGTACTCCTCCCTTTTGTTATATTATATTTTATTGTCTTTGTATTTTTAATTTAAATTTTAGGAATTTAGGGCTGTTTTAATTTTTATTATCTAATTTCTTAATTCCGCGGTCCCGAAACGACAACGATGGGGACCACCTTCACCGTCGCCATCACTGTCGACATATCTTCGGACCCATAGTCCCCTCATAATTTCTGGATGTTAGATCGCTAATCCTTCTGACATCCAAGGCTGGATACCATATTCATCCATTAGGGATAGAACAGATGATCTCTTTTGTTATCTCTTATCCTTCTGACATCCAAGGCGAAATACAAGATTCTTCCATGAAGGATAGAACGGATTATATCTCTTATTTTCGCATATCTCTCTGACATCCAGAGTAGGATGGTTGAATCTACCCATAAGGACAGTATGGATAATTATTTTCTTGTCATTTGAGACCCAAGGAACGTTCCTAGTGAAGATGGACCGGGCAGTTACCACCAAAAATTAATTTATGCTACATTTGTTTCTGTTGTTAACATGCATTTGTTGGCACTTTTTTCTTTTTTTGTGTGCGTACTTTCTCTTATCGGGAGCATCGGAGAGCCCTAATCGAGCCTTCAGTAAAGAATTAGGGGGCCCCTCGTTTTGCAACTCGAAACCAGAATACAGTCGACACTTCCCCTTATCGAACAATTTTACTACCCCCGCATTTACCCCGTTTGCTTGTAACGTTTGCGATTCTTTTTAACTATCTTTATAATTTCAAGAAACCCCACCCCCCTTTTGTACCCATATTGCAAATCCTCCTGCAATAATCTTTGCAAACACTCCTGTTTACCTAAATTGTAAGACTCTTTTATACTGATTTTAAGAACCCCAGTTAATGTCTATTTTCAAGAACCCCTTTGATATGAACTTTTAGAACTCCTCATTCTTTCGAAACTCTCTTTTTTTGTACTTACCTACAGACGAACCCTTTTGTTTAGCAAGCTTTTTTAAACCCCTTGTCTAATTTTCAGGACCATCCCTTATACCCATTTAAAAGAACCCCTATCGCATTTGTATTGAAAACCTCATTCCGGCTTTACTTTTAAGAAACCCTTTTTATAAACCCCTCATATAATCTAAAAAACCCCTTTTACCATCGAATTATATTAAGTGCGCTTCTTTTAATTTTTCTTATTTATATTTGTTTTACCTGTAAGGTATTTTTCGTTAATTTTACTTTCGCGAGAATAATTATTTTTGTTTCGAAAACATTGCGTTCAGTAATGAAGTAATAGCCATACGAACTTGTATTTAAGTGAATTTATCAGTCAAAGCTGAACAACGCGCGTATTATATGAGCCTCGATGCCAAAACTGACCATTCCTCCTTGTTCTCTCGTCACCCCGCGCTCCTCGTTAAACTCTAAACACCTAAGTCGGCGAGAGTATATTGTTTGTAATGGGACACCTGCCATACCTTCGTAATATCTCTAGTATAATGACCACGCATACTGACATACGTTCGTTCTCAAACATTCTCCCCCCTTTGAGAGTGAAACATGAGATATAATTGTGTATTACATTATTCATTATTTTCTATGGGTAATACAGCAACTTACGTCGCTGGTCTTTTTTTCATGGCGTTTTTTGTGTCAACGATAACCGTTCTTGCATTACCGACATCTGCTGTTTCAATCTCCGTGATGCTGCCAATATACCATTTCATAGTAGGCACATTGTCTTCTTTGATTAATACCATCATCCCTACTTGCAACCCTGAATCGTAACCTTTCTAATTAGCAGGAACATTCAAACTGGTCGAATACTCTTTTTGCCATCGTGCCCAAAATAATTGTTTAACTTTGTCAATGTTTTCCCACGCATTCAAACGATTTAAAGATACCTTCTTAAAATTGCATTCTGGGAGGCTTATCATGGGATCACCTATCACAAAATGCTCTGCTGTATGGACAGCAAAGTCGTTTGGATCGTCCGACACTGATGTCAGTGGCCGAGAATTTAATATTGCCTCTACCTCATGAGCGAATGTCGAAAATTCAACGAAAGTAAAACGCTTATCGTATGCGACGCGTTTGAAGTGGTGCTTGAACTGTTTTACTGCAGCTTCCCACAGACCACCGAAATTAGGTGTGTTTGGTGGAATAAAATGCCATTCGATTTTATTAATGCTTGTAAAGTCGTGTATTTTTTCTTTCAACGTTTAACTTTGCATTAGGTCGTACAATTCTTTCAAAGAATTTTTGCACCTTGAAAATTCGTGCCGTTATCCGAAAGTATTGTTTGCGGTATACCTCGTCTAGCAACAAAATGTCTTGAAGCTCCAAAGAACGCGTCAGCAGTCATCTTCGACAACCTTGATATGAATCGCTTTACTCACCATACATATGAAGATAGAACAGTAAAGTTTTATGAATGTTTTATTTCTGTATCGTTTTTCCTTTATGTAAAAAGGTCCGCAATAATCAACTCCAACGTAATTAAGAACTCGGGCTTCACGTATTTGAATGCTTGGCAAATTACCCATCTTATAATCAATCATGCGTAGTCTGGCTGGAAAGCACGTAACGCATTTATGTATGAAAGCTCTTACTTGACTTAGACCATTCATTGGCCATTAATAATACCGTTTTCGTCAAAAAAGGGATCTAAAGACGCTAATTTGTTTTTCTCTGACAGTGGTTCGTTATTTAATAAACTTCTGATTTCGCTATTAAAAACTGGCTCTTGCACAATTTTGATCACGATATTTTTTACACCAACGAAAGCATATAGCAATAGCTCGAATCAGTCTCCAAAATGAAGAATGGTAATTTAAAAAACTCAAAATATGTTTTTATGCATATTAATCAAAAAGACTTGAACTTTTTGTCTTTCTGGTAAATTTCTAATACCAAGTATGTTTTTTCAGGCCATAAGTCTTTATCGTATTGAAGGCAGGAATAGCCTTTCAGCCACATCATATTTTTCAAAAAATCGAGAGGTAGTTGTCCTCGAGATAACCCATCCGCAGGATTATCAGCGGAACAAATATAATTCCAATTTTCATCGTTATTTTTAGCATAAACGTCAGCAACGCGATTCGCAACAAAAACTTGTAATAAACTAGGTTGCATTCTTATCCAACTCAAGGCTACCGTCGAATCTGATCAAAGTACAGTTCAAAATAGATCAAGGTATAGTTCTCTTTTTTCATAAGGCGACGCGTGATTTCGAATCAGTTTTTGATTGCCAGATATCTTGCATAATTTTCATTGTCAATAGTATTATTGCACCGAGAAGAAAGAGAGGATCGAAATTTTTTGCTATATCTAACCAGATTTTACGTTTTCTAACTTTTTCATCAACCTTAATATTTCAAATTTCATAAATGAAAGTATCGTTTTTTTCTTTTCAACAAATAGTTAGCGTTTTCAAAGAGTTATCTTTGTCGAGATCAAAATTTTCATCCAAGTATTGGTCAGCAATGCCTTTGAGAATACTATTGTCGTTGGAAGCACATTGACGCATATTCAAACAAGCCGTTTTTAATATACGGATTATTTGCCGACAGATCTTGCGTGCTTCTTTTTGCGAGTTAGTACCTGTCTACATATTGTCTACGAACAATAACGATTTTAAGAATTTCTGCCGCTAACGGAAATCGATCTCTGTCATCGTCCGAGAGTTAATGTAAGCAAAGTATATCTAATTAAGGGGCTGACTTGAGACCAAACGTCACTGTGTTTAGACTCCTATCGCGTATTTCGTCATTCAATAGCCAAAGCCTTTTCAGAAAAATGCTGTCTTCAAGACATGCCCAAAGTTTTCTAAACAGTTTTTCTAGATCTCCGATTAAAACATACTTATGCTTTCGAAAACGCAATAAAATAGTAAATAAATCGTCTTGAATAATAGGGCCTTCACGAAGATAATCATTTAATGAAATACCGTTTGTTGATTTCGCTGAAGCGTCAAATACAATTCTAAACTTCGTCGTGTTACTCAATTCTTTTATTACTGGAAGATGTGGAATGTAAAAACCGTTAGTGTTTTCATTTTCTTTTTCTATCAAAGTCATGTGAGAAGTGTTTATGTACTCATTCATTCCCTTTTCGTACTGTTTTGCAAATTCTTGATCGTTTTTTGAATTTTCTTTGCAGAAAGCTACAATGCATCTACAGTTTTCGTCTTGAGTAACATGTTTTTTGACAATTTCTTCATACCGTGATTCTTTGTTCGATTTTGTTGATTTTATATGGCAAATTTCTTCCACAGTCCAAAACTTTTGAATATCGAAATTCAAATCGGTTAAATGCAATGCGATTTCTTTTTGATGTTATTGAAATTTAAATGACCTCCGACGATCCAACCCAATCGAGTCTTTTGCAAAATCAGATCTTCGTTTTCATCAATCTTGACGGTTTGTAAAACTCCGGATCAGCTAACTTTATATTATTCGGTATATCACAATTCTCTCTAGAGAAACTTTCACTCGGTACTGACTTCGCTATAACCGGTACTACAAAATATACCAGGGACTTTTGAAATGACGAATTGATCAACTTCAAAGTTACTTTCGAAAAATAATCTGCAGTAGTGCTTAATTCGTTCTTTGCGCCGATTGTTAATGAGCAACGCGTTTTTGGTATTTTCAATATCTTTATCAATATCTCTGCTTTAATATTCGTCATGGAGTAAGTGTCGAGTAAAGCCTTGCATGTTAGTTGATTACCGTCTTTGTCGGTGACTCTCACAAGTGCGGTGGTCATTAAGTCAAACATAAGTGCAGCAGTAGAAAAACAAAAGCTAGTATTTGACTGTTTAGTCTCTAGTCATACCGATTTCTCGGAATTTTAATCGGTTTTGCTGTCATTTTTTATCGGTTTCGGGTAATGCAATAAAGTGATGTGTTTCTTGCCACGTATTTTGCAATTTCCAAATCTACATTCAGATTTTCCATGATATTTCATGCAATTAACAAATAATTTACAGTTTTTGATTAATTTAACTCTATCGTTTACCGACGTTTCTCTGAATTTACTGCATTGATAAAGCGCGCGTTGTTCTTCAGAGCAAACTATGCATTTTTTACCCGACGTAGTAAAAGATCGTGCAGAGTTTTCATTGTCAGTTTTTCGCATTTTAACAGGCAAAATTTGAAGGAAAATTTCAGTCGATAACTTGACGCCTTGGCTAGTCAGTGACTCCACATTCAAAATCGCCTTGTCTGCGAGAATTTCAAGGCATTTAGGATTGTCTTTGTCTTCTTTTGGCAAATTTAAAAGCGATGACAAATAACGTCCAATGTGTAAGCGACGATTTTCATAAACTCTTTTCAAGATATCCCATGCCTTTCGACAGTTTTCTTCAGAGATTGAAAAAACTTTAATTTTTTGCAACACCTCACTACGTAGAGCTGATTGCAAGTACTAAAGCTTTTCTACATTCGAGATATCATCGTGTTTATTAATAAGTGCAACAAAAGAGTTGCAATCAATGCATAAAGAGTTTATCAATAAGTGCAACAAAAGAGAGCCAATTTTCAAGTTGTCCATTAAAAGAGGGAAGCGACGCTTGTGGAAGTTTTAGTTTTCATTTCAACGCACCAGGCGTGCTGCGTCCCTCATCGCGCGAGTGGGTCACACTCGGAGTACCTGATACACTAGCTTGAGTTATTTGAACTGCTGCAATGTTATGCTCGGCGAAAGTTTCGGAAATTAATTGTTGCGCTTTACTAGTTACTTCGAAATAAGTGTCTAACACCGTGAATCTTTCATTCTTGCTCGCATCTAAAACATCCAGCACCTCTAGATTGTCACAAACCAAATCGAATTGTTCGAAAACTGCATTAAATCGTTCTAATCTAAATTGCAACTGAATCTCTCAGTCTCTTTATTGTAATTAGTCAAAAAGATTCTTGATGAATTTAGTTGACCTTTTAATGTGATTTAGTTATTAGAGATTAGAGATGCATGTGATTTAGTGATTCCAGGAAGCACTTACCAATTATCCTATAGAGCATTGACCTACTCGCATCAACGTATTGTTCTTACAATAAAGAAGGGACTTGCCGTTTGTATCTCGAATGCTGCATGAAGGTATGACGTGATGACTCAATCTTGACGCTCGCAGATTTCTCGTGCAAACCTGCTAGATTTTTGTGTCGTTCTTGTTGATTGTGAGCAGTCACAATTTTGTATATTGTCACAATCGTCTTGCGGTAATATAGCATTGCACAAATGCCCACAAGTTCACTTTTCGCTATTGTCTGTAAGTTCGTTGACACAAACACAACGTATTAAATTATATGTTTTCCGAACGCACGTGTAATGTTTAAAAAAGAAAACTAGTAAACTAGACATCCGGTTCGAAGGAACATGATTTACCTGTAAGGTATTTCTCGTTAATTTTACTTTCACGAGGATAATTATGTTCCTTTCGAATATATTTCGTTCAATAATGAAGTAATAGACGTATGAACTTGCATTTAAATGAATTTATTAATCAAAGCTGAACAACGTGTGTATCGTATGAGCCTCGATGCCAAAACTGACCATTTCTCCTTGTTCTCTCGTCTCCCATCGCTTCTCATTAAACTCTGAACACCTAAGACGACGAGAGTACAAGACCCTTGTACCTGATCGTGAATTCCAAGAATTAAATACAGTAGGGAATATTCGTAGTTTTACAATTGTTTGTAATCGGACCCCTGCCATACCTTCGTAATATCTCTAGTATAATAACCACGCATGCTGACATACGTTCATTCTCAAAAATATCTATGTTTTTATATATTCATTTTATACTTTTTTTTATTGTTTCCTACATATTTACTTTAAATGACAAATTGTGAAATTTTTATTTTTATCAGGCGAAAACTTGCTATTTAAATATTAATTGAAAACCCTTATTTTTGACCTACATTTCAATTTTTTATAGATTTTATTTGATTTTATTGTTTTCTCTTTACCCCTATATATATATATATTTTGGTCTTTTGTTGTACTTTTCCGAAGTATTGAGTAAATTGTTGCTATTAGCTCTGATGAGAAATTTGAGCTTGTTAATTATGAATCACCCCCCCCCCCCTACAATTTTAAGGTTAGACTGAGTAGCAGTTTTTGTCCACCCTAATGTTTTCTTTTTAAATTTTGGTTTACCTTTTTCTTGGTTTGACATCTTTTGCCTTTTGTTATCTTTTTTTGCTGTTGTTATTGTTTTTTTCTTTTAGATTTTGGATTGCTTTATCTTTTGGACACCATTTATCTTTTCTTTTTGATTGTCATGTACTTTAAGTTAAGCTTTACCCTTTTAATTGGAGTCCGTGAGTTTTCCCCTTTTATCGTTTAGCCTGAAACGCTTAGCGTTCAGTGAGGTTCCCTTTTCCCGTTTTAAATATAGATTCCGCATGTCTTTTGGTTTCTCAGTCACCTTGATTGAATGGATTTGCCTTTGTCCCAAGCAAGGACTGACGCCCAAAAATCTAGATTATCTTTTTTTTTTGTCTAACTGTTGGTTGAAAAATTATTTAAATAATTATCCGTGTTGAAGTTCAATTTACCTGATTAGGATGTAATGTGCACTACTGAGAGACCGTCAAATTTAATTTTCTTTCTATTTGAAAAAGTAGAGTCACAATGTTGAAAACTAGTAATACGTTCCTTTACCTCATTATCACCTAGAAAACTTATAATTTCAGTGGTCTTGTCTTTTTTCTGTTCGTTAATTGCTATCAGTACTTTAAATAATTCTTGAATTGGATAAAATAATGCTACTTTACAATTTTGTAAACTAATTAATTGCTACTGGAAGTAAAAAGATAGATATTATCTTACTATTAATCATCATTTTCATTTTTTATGAATCAAAATATATCAAATAAAATCCGTATATTTTGTACTTAAGTGTTCAATGTGTTACGAAGGCTAAATTTATCCAAGTTCATATATTCAATAATTCAATATATATAGTAATCATCAACTGGATTCACCATGCTTTGTTCGCTTACGCCTGAATTGATTTACCCCAGCCTATCTCTCGTCTTTTCATATTCCACCTGCAAATCTTTCTATCAATTGCATATCTGGAATTCCTTTAGTTATGCCTGCATATTCCTCGCATATCCTAGCCTGTCTTCTTCGACCTCTTTGCCAATATAGTTCTAATACTATGCCTTTTACTTCCCACTTCTATATTCCTCACCTATTCCCGTCTATACTTTTCTATCTATTTATCATTCCAGATTGATAACTGGCTATTTGCACTGCTGGCTATTTATATCATTACATTTTGACTGATTCAAATTGAGAGAAACCTTTCAATCCACTTCTCTTTACCTGCATTATCCCTTTTTGTTGCCTGTCTACGTCTATTGCTTTCTATCTCTTGGTGAATTGAGCCCTTTCGCCTTTCTCTTTTAATTCCCAGTTTTTCTATGTGCTTCTATCCCTTATCTATTACGCTAGTACTTATTTAGAAATATGGTTTTGGAAATCGTTTAATCGCCATATTGATTTAAATGGCCAAACATAGAAAGCCCTCAAAATTTAAGTCAAATCTTTTACTACTTACACAGCGCTTCATTCACTTAAAGTTTTGATTTTTAATCTAAAACATTCTTTTGATTTGGAAGTTGTTTTCTAAATAAAGGATTTTTTAAGTTCGAAATCATTTGTGCTTTCACTTTTTATAAATAACATGGTTAATTTTTTATTTAACGGCAAAGTTTATTTTTGTAACTTTTCATAAGTTCCATTGTATTAAAGATTTTCAGATTTATCACAAAAGGTCTTATGGCTGCACTAATAATATCTAGAAATAATTTATAGTGGTTGAAACTAATTTGAAAAAAATTTTATTACTTTATAAACAAAGTAACTCACAAAAGTTATTTTTCACGATTTAAAATGTTTAGATCATTAAAATGTCCAGAGTTTTTCTAAAAAATGTAGGGCCAATCTCTGAATTTTATTTATTAAAATTATTCAAATAAGTAATAATTCTGGTAACTTTGCAAATTACCACAGCAAACAGTTATCGGAAAGACGCTTCTAGTTGATTCCGAAAACAAAATTTTTTTTGCAGTAGAATTCAAAAAATGGTTAAAAACCTGGAATGTCTGCATAAATTTCGTCCCCAAGCCTACAAACCCCAAATTAACAAGCCCCAAATCCACAAACTAGCAACCCCCAAACGCACAGGCTCCATATCAACAAACCCACAAACCCCAAATCAAAAAGCTCCAAACCCATACACCTTAAATCCACAAGCTCCAAAACTACAAGCCCCAAACCACAAACCTAAAAGCTCCGTATCCACAAACATACGAACCCCAAATCCAAAAAGCTCCATATCCACTAATGTACAAACCCCAAACCCACGAACCACAAACTAACAAACCATAAAACCCACCAACTCCAAATTATACCCCAACTTCTCAATTGGTATTATAAGATGTGAGGTATTTGAGTTTGTGGAATTGAGGTTAGTGCGTTTGGGGTTTGTAGGTTTGTGAATGTGGATCTTGTGTTTTTAATCATTTTTTGAATTTAACTGCAAATCCTGACATGCAGGCTCAATTCTGCGAATGGGTTCGTGTTCAGCGACCCCAAAAACATAAAGTGCGCCTATTAGAATCCCAGTAGATTCCAAAAACCATTTTGTGGTCCTGTGTAATTAATAATTCTTGGGAACTTGATCGCTGATCAGCTGGCGGTAACTCAAACTACAATTTAATATGGGATCCACAAAACAGTGCACTTCGCCAGAGAAGAATTAGGGGCCGCAGAGTAAAATAACGGGAATGATATCGAGGTAATAGCTGAGGGCGACTCATTTAAATACCTGGGTATTCTTGAATCTCAGGATCAAGTTGTCAGGATCAATTTGACATCAGAGAAGGCCCTGAAGCACGTGTCACATCGAAACGTTTTTGACAGGCGCCGAGTGGAGATATCAACAAATCTATGGAGCATATTATTGACGGTTGTCTTGTAAATGAGTCATAGAGAATATAGGCACAGACATAATGATCTGACGGGCGTTATGCATAAACAACTTGCCCTATGGCTAGATGCCTTTCTATAGATATATTCCAGTACATTCAGAAAAAAAGTCGAGAATTCTAAGTCGCCGACATTGCTTGTACTGGTACCGGCCGCTTAGAATCTGGTTTTATGAAACACCTTTCACATTGTAAGATAGTTTGTAGACCATCAGGAAGCAGGCAACCAAAAACTTGTGGAGCAGCAGATGGTAGCTCTAAAAAAGCATCCAGAGGAAAAAGACCAACTTCAAACTACACCGTTTTCCTAATTTTGTACCTACTACAATATTCTTGCAAAATACTTTAAACATCATATTAAGTTTATTTATAACATCTTCATGTCATCAGGCACTTGGCTTAGTCTGGTCGATGACGAAAAACCGGCAGGACAAGATGGTATCAAGACCTGCTGGTGGAAGAAGTTTACACATATACACCAACATCTGACCTGTATCTCCATCTCACATAGAAAGCCGAAGACTCCTAAAAAAAGGCGACTTGTCCATCTCAGGGAACTACAAGCCAATAATTTGTTTTATTACGTTGAAGAATGCGCCAGAAATAAGAAATTTATAAAGAAACTGATTTTCTATAGTATTACATAAATTTAAAAGGGTTAGACATACCTTTTGTCATTAAATACTTAGGAAAATTTTTTTTGCAAATCAAACTAAACGTTTAAGGCAAATATATCTTTTTTTTAGAGCAGAGGTTTAAAAATAACTGTTTAAAAAAGTGAGAAACTAAAATATATTAAAAGGCCATGAAACGATACCTTTGTCTTCAGACTTAAAATAATCGGGGGGGGGGGGGGCAAAAATTATCTGCACTTACGACCGGATGGTGTTAAAATAATGTTAAATAAAAAAATGGTCTCCTATTTCTGCGTTCACTGTAAAAAATGCTGTGTTATTTTACATCGAAATACGTTGGAAACTAATGAACCCATATAATATGTACTGAAGTTACAAGAGTCTGCGTGAATGAACGACTCTTGCTTAAAAAAAACGAACGACACTGAAAAAAACACACTGCCTGTAAATTCACAGCCACTTGCGTTGAAAAAGATTGTGCTTGTCACTTGACAAGAAAAACGTTAATTACCCAAAGCAGACCCAGTAATACTGCTAATAGAAAACTTAATTATTTTTTCATTGTAAGTTAGGCGCTGACTAATATTACGAAATTTCCCATAACTTTAGCCCTGGATGAGCTGGAAAAAGGGTTAGTCTTACGGAAAAATCCGTAACGGTAGACAGTTCGTAAAATTTATTCAAAATAACATTATTTTCGCCATCAAACAGACCGTCGTATATAATAAAGAATATCTTGTAAACAAATGAAGGTAGAATAACCGAACACTCCTTTTTCCGGCCTAGGCCTGGCCGTCTGTAACAATAACATACTGCATGTAATTTCGCTTTCTATCAAGGACTTCTACATTCCGTCAATTTAAATTACACAGACAAATTGTAACTACGCTGTTATTTGTAAATTCATAGTGTCATGTAAATGCAATGCTGTATGTATTTTTACAGCGTATCAAATAGGTCAAATAGTTTCCAGTGTAATAAGATGCAAGTTTACACATCGACTGTCAAATTACCGCGGTCGCGGTTTTATCACAATGTTCCTTTCAGTTTAATTACACCACAATGCTAATTAGTCTTGAGGTCTTAACAATTTACTACTTTCTTCACAGTCAAGTTCTAAATGTCCGATAGGTTAAATTACGGTCGACTGTGATTTTCAACATAATATTTTTTACAGTTTGGTTGAGTATTATGAGTGAATATTTTACTTACCTCTGAAATAAGTCCCAATACTTCTTTTCGCATTCCAGCCACTAAAGGGATGATACTAGCCTTATCTTCAATCTGAAAATATATAAATTAATAGATAAACGGAGTAATTTACACAGGATGTTCCGCGAGTTACCTTTACCCTTGTAGAGGCGGGCAGTACAACAAAAACAAAAATAAGTCAAAAATCCTATAAACTTTTTGGGCCCGATAAGTATTTTGGAATATACAGAGCTTTGCAACTGAATGCAGGTGAGCGGGTTTTGTGAGTGTGCGTACTTTCAGTATAGCGATCGTCAGCACCACTTCCCCTCTAGAGCTAAGTTTATGACGTTAAAAGTTTACAAAAAAATAAAATATACGTTTGTTCGAGATGTTCAAACTTTCACAAATTCATTAAATAAATTAATAAAATATGATTAACTGTACTTTAAGTAATTTGAATCCAACTGTGCACGCCGCAGATGGCATTTGTACAACTGCACATGCGCACAATTGTGCGAAATGTCTTACTTCAGGTTGCTTAGATTATAAAAAATCATAAGAGCTTTGACTATTATGGAAATTTCTAGATTTTCGTAAGTTTGTGATATAAAAGTATCCCTAATACACCTGGAGGAAGATTCAGACACATGCACCCGTTTGGTTGATTTTCTGGGGATGTTTGAACATCATCTTCAAGAGCATTTGGTTGATAAAAAAATCAATAGGACACATCACTTTGAGGATTGCATTTTTGTTCGATTTTCCGAAACAAGACTGTGCACGTGTACAGTTGTACAAATGTCATCTAGACATGTGCACAACTGGATAGAAATTACTAAAAGTGGAATTGATTTTATTTTATTATTTTCATAAATCAATTGGTAAAAGTTTGAAGCTTCGATTTCGCTTTTTCGTACACCTCGAACACTGCGAACTTGGCACTAGAGGAGAAGTGGTGCTGAGGATCGCTGGTCTCCATGCATGCACACTGTCACAAAAGCAGCTCACCAACATACAATTTAAAAAATGTACATGTCCCAAAATACGTATCGGGCCCAAAAATTTTATGAGACTTTTCAAAGTATTTTTTTCTGTTTTACCCGCCCCTACAAGGATAAGGAGATCAAAAAGAGTGACAGCAGTGGCATAAATTTTGAAAAATAGTGACTGAGATGCTTTTAAAAAAATCACATAAGCGACATAATCGTGAGTCGGGTGAAATTTCGAAAAATGTATTTCTTTATGAATACAAAGTAAAAAGATTCACAGAAGAACTCCTATTTGTATTGAATAATTTACGAGCTGATGCCAGAAATTTCTCAATGTAAGAAAAAAATACGCGTTCTATGTACGTTTTTGTCTATAGTTGTCTGTGGTGAACCTTACCCTACCTGCCACGAGCTTGGCTTTCTTACATCGCGTAGTGACCGTTGTGCACCATAGATACTTTGATAAATTTAATTGTATATCACTTGAATTTTACAATGTACAATTCTGACACTGAAACAGAATGTACACCGCCAGATATACGACTAGCAGTTGAAAGTGCCACAAATAATGTACTGCCCGGAATATTTATGTCATTATGCGAAACCGTTTATAAGAAGATTGTGTCATGGAAAATGCAAGAGAAGCTATTTCAAAGTAAAGAAGCCAATGTTTTTACTACAGAAAATGTCCAGAATCATTTGTCCGAGGCACCTAACGACGCTTATTTAACAAAGAAGGTAAGCCCTGGCTATTGAAAATTATACATTTACATTTCTTTATGTACATTTACATTTACACATTATACATTTCAAGTGTTTTTACAAAATTACCTAAACTCTAAAATTTTTAATAAAAAAAATCGAATTTTATATTTAAACTACACTTCATATTCTTCTGTTCCTAAAACTTGGTAATTGTATTGATTATAGGTTGTTCTCACGTTCGGCGTTGCAAGTGCGTGCGGAGGGGAGGAACTCATAAACGTAAACCAGGAGCAGAATGATCGTCTTACAATAAGTCCTGCTGCGGAAAAGTTCTTTGTATGCCCAAGTGCTTTCTGCACCTCTTCGGCAGTAATTGATGAACATTCGGTGGCAAATTTGGATGGATTTTTGACAGAAACAGGGAGATCGCTGAAGATACGCGATTCGTCAGCGAGAAACTGTGCAGCTTTATCGACCATATTAAGATGTACTTTGTTAGAGGAAGCCGACCACGTTAACATGATGAGATTGGAGTTTTCTTGCTTTCTATTTCAGCTTATCGTAAACCTAATTTTGTTTGTTTGTTTTATAATATCAACGTCCCTACCGGTAATGTCTTGTTAATGATTTTCTATGCAATTTAATGTCGGGACACTTACAATGGATAATGGTCACGTAAAATTGTAGAAACTTTTTTCTTAAACTTTAATTTCAGTTTTCTTGAATAAATTACTTAGTTTAATCAGTTTAGTTATAACGAATGAAGGAATCAAAAACATTAAAAGAAAATAAAAGAAAATTAAGAGGACTCACGAGTTTTTTTCTTTGAAACGATTTAGAGCGAAGAGTGTACCTTGCGTGGATAATACAAATAAAGTTGTAAGAATTCAATTTATTTTGGTGAGGAGAAAATCTTTAGATTTTTCTAGTAGAGCTCAGTCTGACAATCATTGTAGTTGCCAGAAAAATCAGTGCTCCAAACGTTCAATTTAATTGCGAGATTTATGCATTTTCAATTTTAAATTGACTAGAAAACTGTTCGAAATTTCTACACTAATTATTTCATGGTTGAGCACCTTGGCTTTATTTTTCAGGAAAAAATCATAATTCCGAAACCAATATTGCATAAAAAAAGAATGTTATGGATTCCGATGACTGCGAAATATTTAACAAAGGAATTTTGGGTGAGCCAGTAGACGGGCGAAATATCTCAAGCAAAGCATAAGGTTCACTTGTTAAATACCTAGCTACTATTGCGCACTAAAGTAAGAGAAGGCAGGTTTTAACCTTTATTTACATAACCTTACGAGCCAAAATGCGGGCGAACCAACATTGCGGAATGAAAGGTCATTGTGAATTCACATAATTTCGAATAATTTACATCTGAATCTTTGACGAGCCCGGTGACGGGCGAACCAATAATCAAGAAAGCTCCCAATTCAATTGCGAATTACCTGCGTACCTACCGTTATTCTCTTTTAAAATTTAAAAATAAAGTTCAAATGCGTAAAAAGAAGCTTCCTCATTTAATTAAACAACAGTTTAAAACACTAACTTCACTACACAGCACTACGAAATTGAAGCATTATGTTTATCTGCATCCACCTATTGCAAGTGACGGTACCTCTATAGTTATAACGAGACCGCTCTCCTCTGAAGCGTAACCACTACACGATCCCGTCAGAATGAGCATCGAAGCCGAAGTGTCGAGTTCAGTGGGAGCCGTCTCGCGGTGAAGTGGCTCTCCCGTGCCAGTTAAGTGTGCTATGCCGTCTTTAGCAGTCTTTCTGCCGTTCGTTTTTTGTTATATTTTCAGCTTAAGGTGATTGACTAAAGAATGCTGATTTAGGTGTGTAGTTACGAGAGTTCGTACTATACTTCTTAAAGTAGATAATATTCGCGTTTTTATAAGTTGGAAATGGCGAAGTTTAAGAAATAGCGTCAATAATATGAAGGGAAAGAGGAATAGAATATCAGGAAAAAGTGGCTGTCCACCCTCGGACTACTCCGAATGCCAGAATCACAGTGCAAACTCGTAGACATCGCCCGGTATAACAGACTTACCACTTAAGATACCTCACCCAGGTATCAAACCGAAGGGCCTCTGGCAAAGCCACCGAAGGCGTCCTCGGGTTGCGGATAGAGGGTCCATGTAGCAAAGGTTTCTGCTGAATATGGTTACAAAAATAAATAGGCAGTTGCGGATAATTGTCCACGGATGGTCCCGAAAGCATTAACCCCCAAGGGCAGGTGTGAAAACCGTGCAGAAAGCTGAATGGCACCTGGATAAGGTGTCTAGAACGGTGACTCTGAGACATCGGGCGACCTCTCAGAGTACGCAGCCTTATCCTTGCATGCGGGACTCTAAGATGGATGAAATCCTTTCCCTAGCTTCTCGTGGGAACAACAATGACAACACCCAACATAGCTGTAGTAAGTGCGGATTAAAGCAACAGAACGCAAAAGCCTCCCAACAATAGGTCGGTCAACAATGCCAACTTGCTACTTGCCACTTGCTAGAGCCCTACAATGAGAGTGTGGCCCCTGAAAGGGGTCACATGGCACGGCTGCATGCTCTGTGGTGCGTGAAACACCCGGAGCTATCGCACTTTTCGCAACAAAGTCTGCGAAACCATGCCGAACTACTCCAAAAAAAGGGCTATGTAAGCGGAACGCCTACTCTACCACAGTTAGAAGAAGCCGACAACAAAGAAAGAGAGGCGCGGAGAAACATCAACACCAAGATTTCTCTCAAGCCTAAAGATCTGGCTGAAATGGATGACGAGCTTCGTCGACATTTTTCCGAAGAATCCGACCTCTGGGCTATTAATTATTGTGTGTATAATGCAGCGAGAGCTTTGGCCGATGTGAACCGGAAAACAAAACTAACGGTTCACCATAAGATTAGAAAATTTCCGCGCGAACTCCGGACCCGTTATCACACACTTAACAAGTTAATGCTGATAATCATCAGGCAGGATTTTGTTGAGAGAATACGGATACTATCTGACGCTAAGAGAAGTATAGAGAGGAGAGAGGTAGGTCAGAGATAATCAACAGTTTCTGACCCATCTCGACTCTTCCAAGACCCTCCAGTTACTGCCGACCACCCGCCCAAACCAGAGGACGTCGAAGTATTTTGGAGAGAAGTCTACGAAGTGCAGCATAGACTGGGTGAAGACTCAGAGAACATAAATAGTTTCCAGGTACTGTTTAATGCCCTCGTAACAACTGATCAGGAATGCCCACCCATCACTAACGAGGTGATGAAAAAAGTATTAAGAGTGAAAAAGAACTATTCCACTCCGGGACCAAATGGTATCAAGACCTTCTGGTGGAAGAAGTTTCCTTCAACCCATCAGAATTTGGCCCGTATTTTCACCTCATATTTAAAGTCGGAAGAGCGAATTCCGGAGTGGTTGGTGGAAGGGCGCACCATACTCCTGCCGAAAATAGCCAACTTTGCTGACCCAAAGAATTACAGTATAATCACTTGTCTGAACACACTGTATAAGATATTCGCAGATATCCTAAATGATAGAACTGTTCGGGTAATTGAATCTGTGTGCCAAGAAATTTATTAACAACGCGGCTCAAAGAAAGGCGTAGCAGAATGAAAAGTAGAAGGTCACTCATGTATTTTACATGGACGATCTTAACATCTATGCTAAAAACAATGAGCAAGGTGCTATACGTCACCTTTGCGCTGGAGAGAATTATATGTACCTGGCACATGAACAAAAGCATGCACCTTAAATCTTTTGTTCCGCAACTCTACATCTCTACATCTCACAAAGGGCAAAGGAGCGTTTATGTACAAAGCAGCGGAAGAGACTGCTGAAACACTCGGACTTAACTTCAGTATTAGGAGTGAGAAAAATGCATCAAATCTTATCTATCTGGAGCACTCACTCCTGAAAGCCCAGATTAAGAAAGCACAAGAGAAAAACTTCCGTGAACAGTTCCTCGATAAGAGGATGCACGGCATCTTCCACAAAAATGTGGAGGACTAGTCACTGTCGTGTGAGCTATCTTTTGCTTTCCTTAAATCACCCTGATTGAAGTCGGGCACGAAGGGTTTCATTTTGGCATGTCAAGAAGGGGTCATTTCCACCGTAACATACCGTCGCCACATTTAGAGCCAAGACATTCCCAATGATAGCTGCAGGGCGTGCCATGTACACACCAAGCATTTAGCACACATACTATCTAATTGTCCAGCTCATGCGGGTACAACCTACATCCAAAGGCACAATGTGGCACTAAGAGAGCTTTATTACCATATCTGTCACTCTTACGGCATTAACCTTAATATCGCTCGTCTAAATGCTCCTAGTGAAATAGAGTCAATTGTCGAGAATGAGAAGTGCCGCATATACTGGAACTTTATGTTCTCGACAATTGTTTCTGTTGCACACTCGAGGCCTGACATAGTTCTTCTTGACTTCAAAAAGCGAATCATGTTCGTTATTGAATTTTCGACACCAGCTGACAAAAACTTCACTACCCAAAGAGAATGAAAAGAAATCGAGATACAAAGACCGTATACGGCAGTTGCGACGATTGTACCCGGAATATTCTGTTAAACTAATCGTCCTTATCAACGGCGCTCTTGGAGGTGCCAAGCTTTCACTAGTTAGTAGCCTGAAAAGCATCCCTGCGTTTGAAAAATATGCTAAAACAGGCGCGGGAAAAATGCAGAAGGCGGTCGTCCTTGGGTCGCTCCGTGTCCTCAGGGTGCACGCAACTTTTGCCGGATCGTCGTATTGATTCCGATTCAGACTGTAACCACCTATCTCACGGTCGTGAGACGTGGTTATGGCTTAAATTTTACCGCGATTTCGCTGGGATCGGGTGCAGTTTTTCAGATTAGCACCCGCTAATCTATATATAAACTATACAAGAACTCTTTGAGAAAGTATTTTATTAATTCATTTTGGAACGTTTTTATAATTATGGTGAAAAAAAACCACATTAACTGTTTTAAATTAGAATTAGTATCCTATAGTATACACTACTTAACAACATGTCAATAATCTTAAAACTAAAATTAGTTAATTAACTTTCGTGAAAACAGTAAAATAATAATGGTATAAAATAGGTTTTTAAAAGCCCTGTATAAATTATATAATAAATTATACATTATTTTTCATTTCATTGTTACAATATTCAGCAATCAATGTTCAGTATATGAAAACTGCTTTGAAAAAAAGCTGAATCCCAAGGAACACTTGTACCAGAGAAGGATTTGCGGGGTAGTCATAAAAACAGACCTCATGCATATCCGCTCGAAGTAACAAATCTGATTATTTCTCACTTTAAAATATTTCCTGCAATTGAGTCACATTACGTGCGAGCAGATAGTGAAAAAAATTATTTACCATCCGGTTTACGTATTTCTAAAATGCACAGAATGTTGCTTGAAGAATTAAAGAAGGCTGAAGTAAATGATCTCTACATTTCTCGAAAATATTATGCTAAGTTCTTCAACGAAAACTTTAATGTTGGTTTCCATAAACCAAAAAAAGACAAGTACGTATACATTTTTCAATAATATTGTAACAATACTTGATTAATTTTTTTCGCGGTTCGGTTATCAAAGGCATCTATAGAAAAATAATACCTTATATTGTGTGTTATACAGAACAATTTTAATGTGTTTAATAAATAAATATTTCTAAATTTGTTGTACTTTTAATGCAGGTGTGCCTTTTGTCATCAATATCAACATTCAACAGCTAAACAAAAACTACTTTTAGAAGAACAGAGAGCGAAACATTTAAAAAATAAGAAACTTACTCGCAAGCTCGTGAATGAATCTATAGAAACAGCTAAGACATATTCATCGATAGCTGTTTTACACTTTGAATTGCAAAAAGTGGTGACAACACCAATATGTTAAGTTTTAAATATGTATCACTTGTCCAAACTTTAGTGATGAATTTTACGTTTTATTATCTAGTAACTCACCAGGACCCCTGCAATATTTGGAACGAAACAACAGCCAATACATGTTTAAATAAAATAGCGTATATACTGATGAGTCATATTCAAAGAATACAATTAAAAAGAGTAGAACTGCGAGAAGTACAGTCTGTCTCTAATAATCCGTAATCGTGACTCAAAGGGGGCTCAATGTGTTTCATTGAGATCAAACCTTATTAAGGGCCTTTATAAGTCATTTTCCTATTTTCGTACCCACTTTTTAGAAATAAATTCTATTAAATCGCTGTTTTGGAATACTTGAAAGTGTTATAGGTAAAAACTGATGGTATAGATCAAAACAGTGCAAGATTTCCTTTAAATTAATGTGTATACTTTTTATGAAAAGTCATTAATTAAGGCCCTTATTAAGGGTAAAAAAAGAACCATTTTTCGCAAAATTTACTTTTTTTTTTGTCTAGCTTTTAAACGCTTAATAGATGGGGAATGATATTGCATTACGAAAGAATAGAATTTCATTCATAATCGTAGCCAGATTAAGCTTCAATATTTTTAATTGACATCAGACCTTATTTAGGGCTTTTATCGAATTATTATATTTAAACAATTTTAAATGAATAATTTGAAAAAATGTATAGGAAGCTAAGTGCCAATTGTTGGCAGCGTATTTCATTTTTAGTCACTTTTTTATGTATTTTTTATATGTAAGGCAAAATAAAATAGTGTGACTCATTTTTACGCTTCTAAATTCAAGAATATTAAATAAAAAACTCATTTTTGCCGGTCTAAAGGACTTCAATTGCGAAAATTGGCACCCTACAATAAAGACAATTTATTATTCACTTTTTAGCCTTTTCTGCTTACTTTATCAAAGTTTTACCAAATTTATATATTATTCGTTAATTATAGATTCCTCGAAGTTGGTCACATACAAAGTGCGGGGGATTCAATGCACAGCGCAGTCGAATCTTTCTCCAAACATAGAAAGTTTTCACTCAAGACTAATGGGCACAAAATATGGAAGAAGCGTGCTGCCGTAAACCACACATCGTCAAGCAAATTCAACGAAGTGACATATTTGATTTCAGTGAAATCGCTAAACAATTTAATTGGGACAAGTGGAACAGAAAAGGGGTGAGAGAAAACCAGGTTGAGGGTAAAACACGATTTCAGAGAGAAGAATTATACAAAACCAAAAATTCTCAAAAATGGTATCAATTACATCGAAATGATAAAACATTATGTACTTCCAAAAGCGTACCAACATAAGATTAAACTAACGGAATGAAAAAAAATATTTCGCAAGAATGTTGGAACATTTGTGGATAACGGCAAGGTACCATGACTTTTACAACAAACTTATGGAATAATCACTATTTCTATGTCTATAAAGATCTTCATGCTCTTTGCACATTAGTTTTAAAATGTACAATAACATATGTCTAGTTAGGTTGATTCAAATAATTTAAATACTTTTTTTTATTAATGTCGTCCGACGTTTCGACAATTTGATTTTATCAGTATGACGAACAATTTTTACAATAGTAAGCAGTGAATATAACAATTTACATATTAATTATTTTACTAAACCAAAGTTCATAAATATTGCAAAGTTCTTAAATATTGTTAAGAAAAACTCGACACGTTCAAATATTCATGAAATAAATATTTTTGTTAGAGCATAATCAAAGTTTAAAAGTGCGCCTTGCATTGTGATTGAAAGAACCCTGCCAATTTTTACATGGGTTTTGGGCCCTGCGCGAACAGTGACGGGACACCCCTAGGAATGTAGGGCTCTAATAGAGGAACAAATTGTTTCATATGATCAATGCTCAAAAATAAGTCCTTCAAAAGTTAGAACTTCGTGAAGTCAATCAATTTTACTTATATCAATAAGGCATTGTTGAACACTTTTTCTGAGTTTCTTTTATAATAACTTTAGTGTATCTTATAATATTGCAAAATACGTAAATTCAAATCTTTACAACTCACATCGCGATTTTTTATGAAGTATTTTCTTCGCAATTGCCTTTCAATGCAAAAATTCTGAAAAATATAAACGTATTTAATATGAATAGGTACATAAAATTCAAACTTAAAAAGATAAAAAATACTCTAATTCTTAATAAAAACACGTTTTAGAATAAGTTATTGTCAAATATGTTTTCTTTAGTAGCCCGTATGCTCAGGTATACTTCTAAAGCCATCAAGAGCTATGGTCTGTAAGTTGAAAAATGTCATTAGTCATATTAGATATCATTTTACAACTCTTACAATAAATATTTGGCAATCCTACTCGTCAATCTAGAAATTGGTCACTGGTAAACAAACCGGAAGAAAATCTCTCTGTGTCCAGAGCACCAGTGATCCCAACTTTGGCATGGTGAGCTACTGCACTTGACCGGCACAGCGCACCTCATTGGTCGCTGTTGGCGCGCGATTTAAACCGGGTTTAATTGACAAAATATACTTATTATAAATTCCCTATAAATATCAGAAATGACGTAAATTGTGATT
The DNA here is from genome assembly GCF_010883055.1 of Belonocnema kinseyi. Taxonomy (NCBI): domain Eukaryota; kingdom Metazoa; phylum Arthropoda; class Insecta; order Hymenoptera; family Cynipidae; genus Belonocnema; species Belonocnema kinseyi. The sequence goes on along the minus strand of NC_046659.1, from coordinate 6,522,832 downwards.
CAAGGTAAGAAACAAATAATTAGGCGTACATTTTGTAATTAATAGTTTCTTTTGGTTTTAAAGACTAACTTACATTTCACCATATAATTTATTAATCAATATATTTCTAACGTTTAATATAATATGGATAAATATGGGCTAAATTGCATGTAAAAATTTCATTTGAAAAAAAGGAACAAAAATCATCATGGCTTATAATAGAAATCGAACCAGGGTCTACTTGCAGCAAAAAAATCGCCTATTTTCAGCAAAATTTCGGTATAGATTCGCCTAGTTAAATAAACATTTTTTCCCCTCAAAAACCTTTTTTAATGAAATATAAATTCATCTTTCGAATTGAAAGAGAATGCGCTATTATTTACAAAATATACGCATCGGTATTTTATTCTAACCTTATATCATAAATTACGTAATTTCTGATACTAATGTACAATTTATAATAATGATCTATCTTAATTTCAATCATTGTTAATCATACCCGGTTTGAATCACGCGCCAAACGCGACCAATCAGAGTCACTGCGCCGGGCAAGCGCAGTAGCTTAACATGCCACAGTTGGGATCACTGCAGGGCACCTCCACGTGGTCGACGGTGGTAACGATAGTATCTAAGCTTAGGCATACCTAGTGTATTCTTTAGAGTTAGATACTTACCGGCTAAGTCCCTGGGTATGAAATTATAAGCCGTCATGGCAGAGAGAAAAAGATCTCGTCGTGAAAATGCCTCTGGAATTCGCCCTGGAGGGGAAGACATGCGAGCGGCGAATGTATCAGTTGGGAGACGTCAGCCACTGGTACGGGGTCACCCCGAAGCAGATACTGATCATTGTTGTTCCTGTAGAAAGAACGAAAGCACTGCCTCTCGAAAGATGAAAGGGCTTTTAACTACTTTCATGAACAAGCTTCTCATGAAGCTGGAATTCAAATAGAACGCACTGACTTCGTTTGTTACGCATGCTGGTGCCGTTTTCTCCGATTTTTAGAAAAATCGATGCCAACCCAAACAGAAGAAAGTGTGAACATCATAGAATCAGAAAGAGCTACTTGCAGTAAAAAAATGCATTTTTGGTTGTGATGAAGGTCGTTTCCGTGTTTGAGAAAATACTAGAGCTTAAGTACTAAACGACCATCGCTTTTACATACCTGATGGTGCACGGGTTTGTTTTCATCACAATAAAGTACATTGGGATGAAATACCTCAAAAATCGTATACTTTTCAACCTGAGCAAATAACGGACATGATCGATTTACTTGATGGCTTCTTGAAAAATAAAAAAAGTAATACTATCAATTTTGACTTTTTTGAAGATCTTGATGATGCAGTTATCCATCGATATACTGGTCTACATAAAACTCAATTTTCTGAATTGTTGAATGAGATTCCGACATTGAAAGAAGTAGAGAAACGTCATCCGGAAACGGCTTTAGCTTGTTACATTTGTAAACTAAAGAAAGGTTGCCCTGACCTAGAGATTGCGGATACATTTGTTAACGGAAAACGCAGCACTGCTGAGTATCTCTCATGGTCAAGGCTAGAGAGGCGCTTACGAAAGATTTTGTTCCAAAACACTTAGGTTTTACTCACATGACAACGCAACAGATCCTTAATAAGCGCACTAAAATATCGTGCAAACTAATACTTCGAAAAGGAACCTTTTCTATGATAACAATCTGGGACGAGACCTACGTGTATACATTTAAAAGTAGTAATAACGTATTTCAAAGAAAGTTGTTTAATTTGCATAAGCACCATTGTTTCGTGAAGCCAATGATATGTATTGCCCCCAATGGATACATTATTAACGTCTTCCGCCCATTTCCAGGGTCGAAAAATGACGCTTCCATAATGCAAAAAATATTCAATCATTTTCCAGAAGTTAAGAATTTGTTTAGAACTCGAGATATTTTTCTTCTTGACAAAGGTCGTGAAAATGCCTGAAAATATTCTTCAGGGTGAAACACAGATTAGTGACAAATCTGCCAATTACTCGCGTTTAGTTACTAAATGTCGGTTCGCAGTAAAAGTTATTAATGGACATTTCAAAAATTGCTACAAATATTTTAATAACGTGTGGCAAATTCAATCTTTACCACATATAATGGAAGACTTTAGAATTGCGGCTGCCCTTCACAATGTCTTCCACTCCGCTATAGTAAATGATGACGATGATGACGAACTAATAGCTCAATACATGTTAGATAGATTGTCTAAGCCAAATATAATGGCTGTAATTGTTAATGACTTGAACCTTAATCGTCAAGAGAAATCTTTTTTTCTTTAGGATCAGAAGATCTAGATGGATTTCCTATTTTGTCGAAAGACGACATACAAAAAATAGCATTAGGATCCTATCAAATAAGGCAAGATCATATTATGCAGAACACGTACAGGAAACAGGCCGATATGTAGTCGAAGTAGCTTGTGACACTATGTTTCAAAATCTTGAAAAATATGGTGTTTTAATTGAAGATCCTCTTCTCGTAAGAAGCCGGATAAAAAGTCGTCATCGAAACAAAATCCGATACTATGTTTACGTTCTAAGTGAAAAAAATGGCAATGGAGCAAACTCAATCAAAGAATACTACTGTTCTTGTAAAAATGGCTGGCGAACCGTGGGGTGATGTGTCCACATGATGACCATTCTTTGGTATCTTGGATATGAACAACACCAAAGTCATGATACACGTTTTCCTGCCGAACACATCACTGACATTTTTCTCCAATTAGAAAGCTCTAATGAAGAATCTGAATAGTAAGTTTTTCATTTAATTTCAATATATATACAGCCAAGAATTAGATTTTTCAATGACATTATTTTGCTCATCCTCGAAGGTGGGAAAAGTAATGCAAAATTGTTAGGTTATATCTACCAGAGTTAAAAAAGAGACATAAAATCATGAAATTATTAATCAACTCTTCCTACCGGTTCTTTCGATATAGGACTCGTCTCTGTTCGGACAGGGCCCAAAATTGGCAAGGTTCTTTTATCATTTATAATATTTATGATTGTTTAAATATATAAACAAGTTTAGAAAATAGCAGTGAGTTTTCATTATTTCCGCTCAGCCTATCTGGCCGAGCGCTATCCACCCAGTACTTTTCTCCTCTTTCCTATTACGAACTATGTGTTCTACGAATACCCGGTAAGTAGAGAAAAATAGAGAAAAATTAATATTTTCAGATTTAAATGAAAGCGTGCGCATTTTCTAATTTTTTTAATGTGCTAATTTGCCATCGGGACTAGTGATCAACGAAAGAATAGTTTTATCTCCGAAATCAATTCTTTTTTATTTTCTTAACGATTGACATTTGTGTTGTATTTCATGCAAGCGAATATATTTTTCACTTTTTCAATTCCTATTAATATATTATTTAAACAAAATTAATTTATCTTTAAACAGGCTTATGAAAATATTCTTTGACAGTACTATAAATTATTTTTATAAACATAATTATTTTATATTTATGACTGATCTATTAAAAGGACTAGGTTTTTCGTCTTCAAAGTGGCATTATTTTCTGTCTTTCTATTCTTTCTATTGCCTTATTTTCATTTTTTAATCCCTCTCAATACCTTTCCATGCATGTTTCCAAGTCTATTAAAAAGAATAGATTTTGCTTTTTTTTCTACTCCTTGGTGGAACTTTCGACGGAGGAAAATGAACGTATTAATGGGAGTTCAGATTCTGAATTTTTCCGGATTCTTCTCTTCTTACCGGGTGTCTATAGATTCACGCGCTCTAGCGCTCTATATTAAACATACATTTATAACCACAACACTTAAACTCAGAAAATAAGCGGCTGGTAGCGTAAAACACATGATTTTAACTTGATATTTATTTATAGTTCTTTTCATAGTCCACCAATAATACTTTTTTACGACAAAATGATCATTATAGTTTTTTCCTTGAAATAAAACAGTTTAATTAAAAGTTTTAACGAATACGGTCTTTTTTCATAGCTTTTTCAAAAATAAGGTTTTTTCACGGTTTTTTAATGAGTAAGGTCTCTTTTCACGGCGCTTATAGGAATAAGGTTTTTTCTGAGCATTTACCGAAATACATTTTTTTCGTAGCATTTTACTGAGATGTGTTCTTTTTCACGGTTCATAGCTTTATTTTACAGGTTTTTTTCATAGGCACCGGCGATATATGACATCATATATATGTATTATATGTGCTCCATTTAGATCCTAGTCCAAAAAGCAAACTTTAGTTTTTCTCAAACCATCATGGCCTAATTCATGTACAGAGGGTTTCATTTTGAATATGGTTACAATAATTAATCAATCGCGGACAATTGTCCAGGGTGGTCCCCAGAGGAATGGTACCTGGGCGAGTTGTCTTAAATGGCGACTCTAGGATAGCGCGCGAACTCTCAGAGTATGCGTCCTTATCCTTACATGCGGGGCTCCACAAGGACGGGTGGACCCTTTTGCGACACCGCCAAAACACTATATAATTTAGATGAAAATACACCGGCGCAACGCCCACATTGAGTGGACGAATCAACTCAAGGATAACTTACTAGACTGCTACGACGCTAGAATTATCCCTATTCAGAGACTCTATGGCACGTATGCTACAGTGATTTTAGGAGAAGGAGAAACATTAAAATGCATGTGCCGCTTCAGCCCCAAGATCTAGCTGAAATGGATCCCTTCCTTCGTGAGGATATCTTGGAGGAGTCCGACCTCTGGACAATCGATTTTTCAGTCTTTGGTGCTGCGGGAGCTTTGGCCGTTCACGAAAAGGGTCCAAAAGTTTGCCCACCAGAGGATCTATCATCACACACTAACAGATTTAAAGCTGCTGACAATAAAGCTGCACTTTGTTCACAAAATACGGGTGTTGTCTGATGCAAGGAGTATACAAAAGAGGGAGAGATGAATCACCGAGAATCAACAGTTTCTTTCTAACCCATCGCGCCTCTTCAGCGTTCCCCATAGAACAGCTCCAAATTAAGAGTACTACCGGGACGGCAAGCGTATTCACATGTTCGTTTGCATATGCATGACTTAACGTGTAGTAATATGAAGAGCCGTAAGCTCGTTCTTCTACCATTGCACCACCCAAACTAGTAAAGTAGACCCAGGAAGGCAAGCATGTTAGTCGCAGATACCATGTTAGATAGCATGTTACAGCATGCTAGTCGTTCATACATTTCATATATATATATATATATATATACATATATATTAAAAATTTGACATAAGGACAACCGCAGGGTTTCACCAGGATCGGGTGCTTATCTGAAAAATTGCACCCGCTCCCAGCGAAAACGCGGTAAAATTTCAGCCACAACCAGGGATGCTTTTCAGGCAATCAACGAGTGAAGGCTTGACACCTCCAAGAGCGCCGATGATAAGGACGATTATTTTAACAGAATATTCGGGGTACAATCGTTGCAACTCCCTTATAAGGTCTCTATACGTCTCCTTCTTTTCATTCTCCTTGACTATGATGTTTTTGTCAGCTGGTGCCGAACATTCGATATCGAACATGGTTCGCTTCTCGAAGTCAAGAAGAACCATGTCAGGCCTCGAGTGTGCAACAAAAACAATTGTCGAGAATATAAAGTTCCAGTATATGCGGCACTTCCTATTCTCGACAATTCACTCGATTTCCCTAGGAGTGCTTAGAGGAGTGATATTAAGGTTGATGCCATCGGAAATGTCTTGGCTCAAAATGTGGCGACGGTAGGTTAAGGTGGAAATGACACCGTCTTGGCATGCCAAAATGAAACCCTCCATACCAGACTTCAATCCGGGCGATTTAAGGAAATCAAACGTTAGCTCACACGACATTGACTGAACCTCCACATTTCTGTGGAAGATACCGTGCATCCTCTTATCGAGGAGCTGTTCACGAAAGCTTTTCTCTTGTGCTTTCTTAATCCAGGCTTTCAGGAGTGAGTACTCGAGATAGATAAGACTTGACGCGTTTTGCTCACCCCTAATACTGAAGTTAAGTCCAAGTGTTTCAGCAGCTTCCTCCGCTGCTTTGTACAGAAACGCTCCTTTGCCCACTTCTTCGTGCTTCCTGACCATTTTAAGAATAGGGTCTCTTCCATTTGCGACTCTATGTGCTGTACCGAGAATAATCCTGTTTTGAAGACATTTAAGACTCAATTTTCCGCAACCGCCTTGACGGCGTGAGATGTACAGTCGCGGAACAGAAGACTTAAGATGCATGCTTTTGTTCATGTGTATAACCTTTCTTGTCCCGATATCAAGGGATCTGAGTTCGTTCTTCGTCCATGGAACTACTCCAAATGAATAGAGTACCACCGCAACGGCAAGCATGTTCGTTGCAGATACTTTGTGCCTCACCGACAGTGCGGAAGACCAAATTTGCCGGATGAGACGTTTGTATCTGCGTCGGAGAGTATCCTTTATAGATGTAAAGTCCAGAATGCGGCTCTGTGGCACGCCCAGGTATGTATAAGTCTCTTCGGCGCAAAGGTGTCGTGTAGCGCTTCTATCAACGACCTCAGGATATTCAGGGATGCCATTAAGTTTTCCTTGCTTCAAATAAACCTAGGCGCATTTCTCCATCCCAGATTCCATTCCATTGTCCTTAGTATATCGTTCGACAATCCCTAGAGATATATGTAGTTGCTCTTTGTTTTTAGCATAGATATTAAGATCGCCCATTTAAAATAAATGAGTGACCTTGTACTTTCGATCTGCAGGTTTGCCGCACAAGTAACCGTCGGAATGGCGAAGTGTCACAGATAGTGGCAATAATGTAAGGCGAAAGAGGAGTGGGCTCATGGTGTCGTCCTAAAAGACACCTCTCTGAAAGGTGACCTTGTTAGTTGTCACACAATTTTTTTCCAGATAAGATAGTAAATCTGGTTTTCCAAAGCGGCATCAATCTCTCTATGCACCAAACGATTTGCGAATGAACCTTTACGCTTTTCAAAAGACAAATGATACGATCATGAGAGATGGAATCGAAAGCTTTCCGATAATCAAACCAGGCCACCGATAGGTCACGCTGGTAGAATGCTGCATCTTTACAGACACATCTATCGATGAGCATGTTCTCCCGACATCCCGCTACGCCTTTCTTCGAGCCTCGTTGTTCATACATTTCTTGCCACGCAGGTTCAATTGCCCGTACAATCCTATTATTTATGATAGCTGCGAATATCTTATACAGTGTGTTCAGACAAGTGATTGGCCTGTAATTCTTCGGGTCAGCTAAGTTGCCTATTTTCAGCAGGAGAATTGTGCGCCCTTCCACCAACCACTGCGGAATCGGCTCTTCCGACTTTAAATATGAGGTGAAAATACGGGCCAAATACTGATGGGTTGAAGGAAGGTTCTTCCACCAGAAGGTTTTGATACAATCTGGTCCCGGTGAGGAATAGTTCTTCATCCCTCTTGATACCTTTTTTACCTCCTCGGTAGTGATGGGTGGGTATTTTTGATCAGGTGCTATGCGGACATCACACAGCTCCTTTTGAAGCTATTTATATTTTGTGAATCTTCGCCCAGATTATGCTGCACTTCGTAGACTTTTCTCCAAAATACTTCGACCTCTTCTGGCTTGGGCGGGTGGTCGCAGTAACTGGAGAGTAAGAGTCGAGATGGGTCAGAGAGAAACTGCTGATTTTCTCTGCCCATCTCTCCCTCCCTCTCCCCCCGCTCTAGACTCTAGAGTTCGCGCGCGAACTTTCGAACCTGAGCGGTGAAATTCCTATCAAATCTGATGTAGTTAATCACACACTGAATGCGGGACGCGTACTCTCTATCCAAGCCTATATTTATGGCAAATTGATGTATTCGCCTTTTGGTCATATGATCAACCGTTGGTTTTGTTTTACAGTTCGCATCTGCCAAAGCTCTCGGTGCATTATACACACAATAATTGACAGCCCAAAGGTCGGATTCTTTGGAAAAATGTATACGAAGCTCATCATCCATTTCAGCCAGATCTTTAGGCTTGAGAGGAACCTTGGTGTTGATGCTTCGCCGGGTCGTAAAGCATCGCTCTTCCTCTACTGGATGCCTGCCCGCGGTTGGTCTTAGTATCACCTCTCTTTCTCTGTTGCTGGCTTGTTCTAGATGTGGTAGAGTAGGCGTATCAAGGGTTTCTGCTGAATATGGTTACAAAAATAAATAGGCAGTCGCGCACAATTGTCCAGGGGTGGTCCCAAAGGAATTAACACCCAAGTGGAGGTGTGAAAACCGTGCCGAAAGCTGAATGGCACCTGGGTGAGGTGTATAGAACGGTGACTCTGGGATACCGGGCGACCTCTCAGAGTACGTAGCCTTATCCTTGCATGCGGGGCTCTACAGGGATGGACGAACCCCTCTTCCTAGCTTCTCGTGGGAACAACAATGACAACACCAAACACAGTTGTAGTAAGTGCGGTTCAAAACAACAGAACGCGCAGGGCTCCCGACAACGGGTCGGCCAACAATGCCGACCAATCTAGAGCTATGGGAGCCAATGAAAATGGATTCAATGTGATAAATCGGCGGGACACCTGGAGCTATCGCACTTTTCGCAGCAACGTCTGCGGAACCATGCTGAACTACTCCGAGAAAGGGGCTATGTAAGCGGAACGCATACTCTACCACAGCTAGAACAAGCCGGCAACAGAGAAAGAGAGGCGAAACTAAGACCAACCGCGGGCAGGCATCCAATAGAGGAAGAGCGATGCTTTACGACCCGGAGAAACATTAACACCAAGGTTTCACTCAAGCCTAAAGATCTGGCTGAAATGGATGACGAGCTTCGTGGACATTTTTCCGGAGAATCTGACCTCTGGGCTATCTATTATTGTGCGTACAATGCAGCGCGAGCTTTGGCCGATGCGAACCGTAAAACAAAACCAACGGTTTGTTCATAAGACCAAAAACACTGCATGCGGGATTCAGTGTGTGATTGACTATATCACATCTGGCAGGAATTTTAACGCCAAGGTTCGAAAGTTCGCGCGCGAACTTCGAACCCGTTTTCACACACTTAACAAGTCAAAGCTGCTGACCATCAGGCAGCATATTGTTGAGAGAATACGGATGCTATCTGACGCAAAGAGAAGTCTAGAGCGGAGGGAGAGGTGGGTCAGAGAAAATCAACAGTTTCTCTCTGACCCATCTCGACTCTTCCAAGACCCTCCGGTTACTTTCGAACATCCGCCCAAACCAGAGGAGGTCGAAGTATTTTGGAGAGAAGTCTACGAAGTGCAGTATAGACTGGATGAAGACTCAGAAAATATAAATAGCTTCAAGGAGTTATGTGTTGCCCTCATAACACCTGATAAAGAATGCCCACCCATCACTACCGAGGAGGTGAAAAAAGTATTAAGAGGGATGAAGAACTATTCCGCACCGGGACCAGATTGTATCAAAACCTTCTGGTGGAAGAAGTTTCCTTCAACCCATCAGCATTTGGCCCGTATTTTCACCTCATATTTGAAGTCGGAAGAGCCGATTCCGGAGTGGTTGGTGGAAGGGCGCACAATACTCCTGCCGAAAATAGGCAACTTAGCTGACCCGACGAATTACAGGCGAATAACTTGTCTGAACACACTTTATAAGATATTTACAGCTATCCTAAATGATAAGATTGTTCGGACAATTGAACCTGTGTAGCAAGAAATGTATGAACAACGAAGCTCAAAGAAAGGCGTAGCCGGGTGTCGGGAGAACCTGAACATCGATAGGTGTGTCTGTAAAGATGCAGCATTCTACCAGCGTGACCTATCGATGGCCTGGATTGATTATTGGAAAGCTTTCGATTCGACCTCCCATAGACTTATCATCTGTCTTTTGGAAATCTTAAAGGTTCAACCGCATATAGTTAGGTGCATAGAGAGATTGATGCCGCTTTGGAAAACCAGATTTACTATCTCATCGGGAAAAAATCATGTGACAACTAACAAGGTCACCTTTCAGAGAGGTGTGTTTCAGGGCGACACCAGAAGCCCACTCCTCTTTTATGTTACATTATTGCCACTATCTCTAGCACTTCGCCATTCCGACGGGCACTTTTGCGGCAAACCTGCAGATCGAAAGTACAAGGTCACTCATGTATTTTACATGGGCGATCTTAAGATCTGTGCTAAAAACAAAGAGCAACTATATCTAGCTCTAGGGATTGTCGAACGATATACTGAGGAAATTGGAATGGAATTTGGATTACACAAATGCGCCAAGGTTTATTTGAAACGAGAAAAATTTAATGGCATCCCTGAATATCCTGAGCTCGTTGATAGAAGCGCTATACGACACTTTTGTGCTCGACAGACTTATACATACCTGGGCTTGCCACAAAGCCGCATACAGGATGTGACATCTATAAAGGATACTCTCTGAAGCAGATACGAACGTCTCATCAGACAGATTTGGTCTTCCGAACTGTGGGCGAGGAACAAAGTATCTTGCAACGAACATGCTTGCCGTCCCAGTAGTACTCTATTCATTTGGAGTAGTTCCATGGACGAAGAACGAACTCAGATCCCTTGATATCCGGACAAGAAAGGTTATGCAGATGAACAAAAGCATGCATATTAAGTCTTCCGTTCCGCGACTGTACATCTCTTGCCGTCAAGGTGGTCGCGGAATATTGAGTCTTGAATGTCTTCACAACAGGATTATTCTGGGTACAGCACATAGAGTTGCAAATGGAAGAGACCCTCTTCTTAAAATGGTCAGGAATCACGAAGAAGTGGGCAAAGCAGCGTTTCTGTACAAAGCAGCGGAGGAGGCTGCTGAAACACTCGGACTTGACTTCAGTATTAGGGATGAGCAAAATGCTTCAAATCTTATCTATCTCGAGTACTCACTCCTGAAAGCCCGGATTAAGAAAGCACAAGAGAAAAACTTTCGTGAACAGCTCCTCCATAAGAGGATGCACGATATCTTCCACAGAAATGTGGAGGATCAGTCAATGTCGTGTGAGCTAACGTTTGCTTTCCTTAAATCGCCCGGATTGAAGTCTGGTACGGAGGGTTTCATTTTGGCATTCCAAGACGGTGTCATTTTCACATACCATCTAGTTGCCCAACTCATGCGGGAACGACCTACATCCAAAGGCACAATACGGCACTAAGAGTTCTTTATTACCATCTTTGTCACTCTTACGGCATTAACCTTAATATCGCTCCTCTAAATGCTCCTAGGGAAATCGAGTCAATTGTCGAGAATGGGAAGTGCCATATATACTGGAACTTTATATTCACGACAATTGTTTCTGTTGCTCATTTGAAGCTTGACATGGTTCTTCTTGACTTCGAGAAGCGAACCATGTTCGTTATCGAATTTTTGGCACCAGCTGACAAAAACATCATAACCATGGAGAATAAAAAGAAAGAAAGGTATTGAGACCTTATAAGGGAGTTGCAAAGATTGTACTCGGAATATTCTGTTAAAATAATGGTCCTTATCTTCGACGCTCTTGAAGGTGCCAAGCTTTCACTTGCTAATGGCCTAAAAAGCATCCCTGCGCGTCAAAAATATGCTAAAACACTTGCGGGAAAAATGCGGAAGGCGGTAGTCCTTGGGTCGCTCCGTGTTCTTAGGGTGCGCGAGGCTTTTGCTGGATCGTCGTATTGATTCCTTTACAGACTGTAACCACCTATCTCACGGTCGTGAGACGTGGTTGTGGCTGAAATTTTACCGCGATTTCGCTGGGAGCGCGTGCAATTTTCCAGATTAGCAGCTATTGCTATTTTACCAGCGAAATTGCGGTAAAATTTTAGCTATAACCACGTCTCACCACCGTGAGATAGGTGGTTACAGTCAGTAACAGAATCAATACGACGACCGGGGAAAAGTCTCGTGCACCCTCAGGACACGAAGCGACCCAAGGACGACTGCCTTCTGCATTTTTCCCGCACGTGTTTTCGCATACTGTTCACAGGCAGGTATGCTTTTCAAGCTATTAACCAGTGAAAGCTTGGCACCTCCAAGAATATTCCGGGTACAATCGTCTTAACTCGCTTATAAGGTCTTTACACCTCTCTTTCTTTTCATTCTCCTTGGCTATGATGTTTTTGTAAGCTGGTGTTGAAAATGCGATAACGAACATGGTTCGCTTTTTGATGTCAAGAAGAACTATGTCAGGCCTCGAGTGTGCAACAGAAACAATTGTCGAGAATATAAAGTTCCAGTATATGCGGCACTTCACATTCTCGACAATTGACTCTATTTCACTAGGAGCATTTACAGGAGCGAAATTAAGGTTAATGCCGTAAGAGTGACAGATATGGTAATAAAGCACTCTTAGTGCCACATTGTGCCTTTGGATGTAGGTTGTTCCCGCATGAGTTGGAAACTATGTAGTATATGTGCTAAATGTTCGGGGTGTACATGGCACGCCCTGCAGCTATCATTGGGAATGTCTTGGCTCAAAATGTGACGACGGTATGTTACGAGGGAAATGACACCATCTTGACATACCAAAATGAAACCCTCCGTGCCAGACTTCAATCCGGGTGACTGAAGGAAAGCAAAAGCTAGCTCACACGGCATTGACTAATCCTCCACATTTTTGTGGAAGATGCCGTGCATCCTCTTATCGAGGAGCTGTTCTCGGAAGTTTTTTCTCTTGTGCTTTCTTAATCCGGGCTTTCAGGAGTGAGTAATCGAGATAGATAAGATTTGATGCATTTTGCTCACCCCTAATACTTAAGTGTCCGAGTTTTTCAGCAGTTTCTTACGCTTTTTCAAATTTTTCCTATTATTTTTTCAATAAAAAACTATGCTTCAAGTACACTGTTTTTAAAAGTTATCAAATTTCCTTGCTTTCAATCAGATTTTCAGATCTGTCAGCTACAAAATTTTTTTTGGAATATTACTTTTCGTCTCATTAACGTACAACATTTGCACCCTTAAAATGAAAGTTCTTTCATAAACCTACCGTTTTTTCTTTACTTACTTTTTCAACGTCAAAGTCAGAGGACTAGAATTTTCTCGCCGATAGTAGAGTTCATCATCCCTGCTGGAGGCTTTCTGGCATGTACACAATCTATAGTGCCAGAAACACCCAGAGTTCCAGCATATCTCGCATCAGGACAAGTAGGACAAGTAGGAACATTAACATGCAGGTTGCACCTAAGCCACAATATCTGGCTGAAACTGATGCCTCCCTTCGTGACAATATCTCAGAAGAGTCCGACCTATAGGCAATCAATTGTTCAGTTTATCTACAATCGCACACTGAACAAGTCAGAGCTGCTGACAGTTACGCAGCATATTGTTGTCAAAATACGGATGTTATCTGACGCAAGAAGAAATATACAGAAGACGGCAAGATTTGTCAGGTAGAATCGATAGTTTCTCGCTGACCAATCACGCCTCTTCAGCATCTCCCAGTTTCTATGAAAAATTCATTTAAGCCCACCGAGGTAGATACTTTTTGGAGAGAGGTATACAAGATCCCAAAAAAGATGGAGTTAAAAGAAGATACTAATAATATCAACCCATTGCGCAGTGGCGTGTCCTCTCAATGATCAGGATTCACTGACAGAAAGCTTTCGATTTAACATCCAATAGACTTTTCGCTGTCTGTTGAAAAGCTTGAAGGTGCATACACACATAGAGAGACGCATAGAGAGATTGATGTCCCTTTGCGTAACGAGACTTACTATCACATCTGAAAATTACCGTGTTGCCACTAACAACGTCACCTTCTAGAAGGGAGCCTTTCAGCGCGATACCATGATCCCTTTGCTTTTGGTAAAAAAAATTCAACTTGCACTTTTGTGGATATAAGTGGTATGAGACACCTTGACACTGCAGAGACCTATAAATACGTCGACGTGCCTCTAGGACGCATTCTGACTGGAGCATCAGTGAAGAAAACTCTCCGAAGCTGATACAAGCATTGTTTTCGACAGATTTGATCTGTAAATCTGTCGGTGTTAAACAAGGTATCTACGACTAACATGCTTATCGTCCCGGTTCCACTCTATTCGTCGGGGCGAGGTCAATGGACGAAAAACTAACTTACGTCCCTTAATATCACCACACGTAAGATCATATTGGACGGGGTAGAAAACGATGCGTGGCTGTTTCGCAAACAAGAGGTAACGGAGAGGCTGAAGAAGTAGTGAAAAAATGATAGATGGTGGATGGATTCCTAACAGGGTGGAGGGAGGGGTTGAACATCCCACTGTATAAAAAAGAGAATAGGAATAGTTTAGGAAACAAGGTGGGAGGGAGAAGAGATGGGAGTAGAAGGGAAAGGCGGTCTAGCAAATGAAGGAGTTTGTGCCCCTGGGCCTTCTGTTTGGGAGGAACACTGGAGTTAATGGTCATACAGAAGAGAGAGGGAGAAAGACAAATGTAATGATGAGAGACGGTGGCACTTCCCAGCTCTTACAGACCGACCTGCCCGTTGTACATCGAATGGAAGCGGTTAAAACGACTAATCCTGATCAAGCTGAAGGACAAACTATTGTGTACAGGGGGCCTATCACATAGCCAGTATGGGTTTAGAGAAGGTAAGCAAACAGTTGATGCCGTGAATAAGCTGATAAGCATAGCACCGAAAATAAAGGCATATTCAACAGTGCATCCTGGCAATACATACTCGACGCCCTTAGAGAACGTGGAATAGACGAGAGCCTGATTAGTGTGATAGCTTCATACTTATCAGAAAAAGAGATCGTGTCAGAAGCAGAAGGAACGACTAGTGTCAAGGGAGTGAATAGCGGAATCCCTCAGGGATCAGTGCTTTACCCTTCGCTCTGGAACGTTAAGTACGACGAACTACTGGACCTGGACATGCCTTGAAACCTTGAAACCGACGGGAGTGTGGTTAGATACCAAGACCACGTTCGCAGTTCAAATCGAGGAGATTGTGGAAAAAGCCGAGATAACGATGTCAGCTCTAGCTAGCCTGATGCATAACGTAGGTGGAACCGCTGAGGGTCGTTGCGTGGATACCAAACATATACCTACTGTCCAAAGAAAGAACTGAAAACTATTAAAGCAAGGAGAAGCAAGAGTCTAGGAAAGATCTGATGGTCAAATGGAAAGAAGAGTAGTTAACCGGAAGACACGGGCATCGGGCGTATCAACTGCTCCCGGACATCGCAGTATGGTTAAGTCGTCCATGTGGGGAGGTCGACAATTACTTGACACAGGCGCTTTCGGGACATGACTGATCACGTAAGTTTCTGTTTCATCAGAATCGATTCAGAGCAGTGTTCTCTAGGAAACCGAGAAAACCCTTCAACGCGAGGAACCTGATGACGAGCCTAGTCACATCAAAGGAAGGATGGAAATGCGCTTATAAAGCAATCAGGACTTTTATCCAAACAAAAGGAAAAAGAAAGGAGATAGCTGTACTGAGAAGAGCGCAGAGGCAGCCCCCGCATTGAAGTAATGCTAACGCGGTTCCGATGGGGTGGGGCGACGTCTTATATTTCTATCTTTTTCACTTAATTTAATAAGTTTTTCGCTTCGGGTATTTGTCATGTTTCCCATTATACACGAAATAGGAATCACCTTTCTTTTTCTATGTATTTATAGAGTATATTTAAGTATACTGAAGCTTCTCTCTTATATTAATGCATAACATAAACATTTGCTATATCCCCCCATTTGCCTAACCCGCTGACGTGGCGAGAGGCTCATGCGTGTTTGTACTGCCGAGGTGTCAACCACACTATGGGATCTGAGACCATTCCCTTCGTGCATTCATCAGGAAGTGCGTAGTGGCTGCAAAGATCGGAATCTGCAGTGTTCCGGTCCATCCATGTTTTTCGGGACCGATTAAACGAAGGCTGGGCCCCCAGGAACTGGGGTAGGATAGAGTTTTGAGCGTATACCCGTTCCCAGTTATTTCGGTCCACCCCTCCACGCACGTAGCGCTGGTAAAACTTCATTGCAACTCCGATTCAGACAGATCTAAAAGTAACCTACAGGAAATGGATGAGGACTGCACAAACACAGAATTTAACCCATTTTCAGATAGAAGCTCAATCTCGAGATTCCCGCTGAGGTAGAGATTTTAAGTTACCGGAAATATGGCAAGCAGGAACTAGTCAAATGAAAAAGGACGCGATTAAAACGAATGCAACTGAAAGAAGTACAAAGGGTAGCACACTTGAAGGGGAAATTCTAGAAAGCGAGAAAAACGCAAGTGTCTACCTGTCTGCTGTAAAAGAGTGAAAATTTTAAGAAAAATACTCATAAAGACGTTGCGATGCAAAAACATGAAACCTACCTACGTACCTACATACATACCAACCTAAAATGAAGTCTACCCAGGTGGAAATACACGACTGGCGCAGTACCGGTTTGTAATGCTCCGCAGTATTGGCGTACGGTACTTCACACTATTACTGGTTCTGTACTGGCGAAACCGCTGGCGTACAAAAATGCCAGAGTTAATTTTTAAAATTATAAATAAATAATAACGTATCTAATAAGGCGAACATGGATTATTAAAAACTTTTGGACCTTCATAAAATTGCGGTAACGGTTCAGCTGTAACCACGTTTCAAGGCCATGAGATAGTTGGTTACAGTTTGTGAGGAACTCAATACGGCGCAGCCGCAAAAGTCTCATGCACCCTGAGGACACGGAGCAACGCAAGTATGACCTTCTTCTGTATTTCTCTCGAAAGTATCATGCCATTTCGTTGACATGCAGGGAATCTTTTCAGGTTATTATCCAGTTAAAGCTTAGCTCTTTCATGAGTAATAATGATCAGGGTAACTGGCTTACCACAATATTCTGAATGTAACTATCAGAACTGTCAAAAACTGTTTCGATAATTGACTCTATTTTCGTAGGAGCGTTTAGCGTCGCAATACCAGGGCTAATGTCGCGAGTTGGGAATAAGCCATTCTTAGTTCCGCATTGTGCATATGGATGGACGTTGTTCTTAACGCATCTCGAGTGAGTACTTGAGATGGATGTTTGATATATTTAGCTCACCCCTGATATTGAAGTCAAGGCCAAGAGTTTCAGCAGGCTCCTCCGCTTCGTTGTACAGAAACGCTCCTTTGCCCACACTTAGTATTTTTCCTGATAACTTTAAGAAGAGAATCTCGGCAATTTAAGACTATGTGTGCTATACCTAGAATGATTCTGTTGTGAAAACATTCAAGAATTAGTAATCCGCTACCACCTTGATAACGTGAGATGTAAAGTTAATGCAACTCCGTGTCATATCCAAGTATGTGTAAGTCTCTCTAGTGCCAAGGTGTCGACTAGCGCCTCTTTCGACGGGCGCAGGGTCTCCGGGAATGCCAGTAACTTCTCCTCGATTCAAATGAATCTTGGCGCATTTTTCTAACCCAAGCTCCATTCCAATCTCCTGAGTATACTCCTCGACAATCCTTACATTATCTATGTAAAACAGATAAGTGAGATTATGATTTCGACATGCGGATTTGTCACCGAAGTAACTTTGGACATTGCGAAGGACCGAAGATAGTGGCAGCTGTGTGAGAAGAAAGAGGAGAGGGCTCATGATGTCACGCTAAAAGACACATTTCTGAAAGGTGGTGTTGTTAGTTGTCACACAATATTTTCAAGATAAGATAGTGAATTTAGGTTTCCAAAGAAAATCCAGACAAAAGCTTTCCTTTATTCAATCTAGGCCTTCGATAGGCAGCGATAGTAAGATTCAGTGTTTTTGCAAACACATTTCTCGTTGAGCAGGTTCTCTTGTCACATTGGTCCGATATTCCGAAAAATGATATCTACCTTTTTCACCTCCTCGGTTGTGATGGGTGGGCATTATTCCTCAGGTATTATGAGGGTGTTACACAGCTCTTTGAAGCTATTTACCTTCTTTGAGTCTTCTTTCAGTGACAGACGAACTACGTAGACTTCTCTCTAAAATGATTCAACATCCACTGGTTTGGGCACATGATCAAAAGTAAGTGGAGGGTCTTCGAGAACATGATCTCTTTTTTTAACCCTATTTCACTACACCTTTTTATTTTTGATATAAGCTCTTTTTCAATTAAAATCGATCAAATTTCTTCAAAATTTTAAGATTATGTTATATTCAGAACATACTCTATAAGGCATACACGCAAGCAACGTTTAATTTCCCCCACATTGCGAGTTTATAATTATAAGATTGCCAATAACAAATTATTCATTTATTATAAACCCTAAGTTAATATTTTGCGTATCTGCATCATTCCCAAACTTTATAGATATCAAACTAATGCACATTTAAAAATTGTTCGTTTTTATAAGTCATTCAATTTAGAAAACTCATGTTTCAAAATGATCCCCACTTGATTGAATAACACAGTTCCAGCGATGTTTCCACTTCTCGAAACAGTCCCGGAACTCACTTTTAGGGATGGCCTTGAGTACGCTCGTCGCATTCTTTTCAACCGTCGTTTTGTCATCGAATCGCTGTCCTTTGAGTGGTTTTTTGAGTTTTGGAAACCGCCAAAAGTCACTGGGGACTCTGTCGGGACTGTACGGAGGTTATCGAAGCAATGCGATACTGTATTTACTCAGAAACTGCTGCACAAGATTCGATAAATGCGCTGGGGCATTATCGTGATGGAGAAGACAGTCACCAATTGACCAAAACTGCGGGCGTTTTCTTCTCACAGCTTCACGCAAACGTTACAAAATTTGAACGTAATATTCTTTATTGATTGTCTGATCTTTCGGTGCATATTCGTGATGCACAGCACCTTCATTATCGAAGAAAACCATCAACATTGACTTCACACTGCTCCAACTTTGACGTGCTTTTTTCGGTCTTGGCGATCTAGAATGCTTCCACTGTGAAGGCTGTTGTTTTGTTTCAGGATCATAACCATAAACCCATGATTCATCACCAGTAATAACCTTTTTAAGCACAGTATCATCGTTATTGATCATTTCTAAGTTGTCCTGAGCGATTTTTAAGCGTTTTTGGCATTCCAAGGTCTTCTTCTAGTTCCCGCACAGCCATACGACGATCTTATTCGATCGCAAGTCGCACCCGCTCCATAGTTATCCAATGTTTTTGTCGTCGAAGGTCGGCCTCCTTTGAAACATCATACCTCTCTTTTATTCATGTTTTGCTCATACACTCATTCCTAAAAGCCCTCTGCATCATCTGAGTAGTTTTTCGGACTCGTTTTTCCGAGTTCAAAACAAAATTTGATGCAAATTCGTTGATCTTGTTTTTCAGTCATTTTTAACAATCACAAAATTCGCCGAAATAAAAAATGGCTTTGAAAACAAAAACACGCTACGCATGAACTATACGTCCGGCAAGTATGAGCAAGCTACCGATAGGTTCGTGAGGCTTTACTGTTGACGTTCATGCCCCACAAAGGTCGCTCGAACCCTATGGCGTGGAGATATAAAGGTAGGCCCGATACTTTACGGACAGTAGTTCTAGAAGCCTCAGTGAATCTTGCTTTGCGACAATCTCAAATTGGAGCTGGTTGTTAATTCGTGTAAATTCGCAAAAAACTTTTAGGGGACCTTATTAATTTGAATTCGTCAGCACGAATTAATTTCAGTGTCCACCAATTCATTTTAATTTGCGATAGTTAAACCCTTAAATTATACAACTCCTTTTTATTGCGCAAATGGCACAACAGGTGTTTTTTACCTCACATATTCAAACATTTCCCGCGCAGCCGCTATTGAATATGTTTGCAAAAACAAATTATATTATGACCCAAATTTTTAAGAAAAACAAACGAGAATGTAAATTTTTTTAAATTAAAAATTAATAACTTACGTAATTTTTAATAATTTTACCCAAAAATGTGGAGTTATACTCTTATAGCTCATTGATCAGCCTCTTGACTCATACATACCATTTTTATTAATTTTTTAAAATGAAATGGACCAAGAGTTAAGGCGAATTGACACGCATTCAATTCACTTGACATGAAATTTCTGCACATAATATGCGGAAAAATTCTGATGGGCAAAGAGAGTAACGAGATAATTCTCAAAGAATGTGGTGCAGAAGAAACACAAGTTGACACATGGGGAAAAATGGTTAAGATAGTTCGGGCATGTTGAGAGAATGAAATATGAACGACTAACGAAAGAAATGTATCAAGATAAAGTAAATGGCAGCATACATAGAGGCAGACTACGTAAACAATGGTTAGAATGCGCAAATGATACCCTATTTAGAAGAGACTTCAGAAGCCACAGAAACACGAGAGTTTGCATAAGAAATGCATGGACTTGAAGGAAGCTAGAGAAGTATGCTAGGACAGAAAAGTATGGCGAAAAATATTTAACAAAAAAGAGTGAAACAATAGACCTTGGATACTAATGGGCCCGAGGGGGAACCTCACATGACGACTATGTAAAGTAACATATTTAAAAAGGGCGAACGATTCTGTGGCACGAAGCTGCATGATCTGAAATGGTTTCGGACCTGACAACTTATTTTTATTTTCTTAAAATTGAAATTTTTTATTATTAGCCATCATAAGAAAGTATAACGAACTTGAAATTTCGTGCGATTTTTTCGCCACCAAACAGCGGTGGTTAGAAACGTCTCTAAACAATGCCATCCGATATTTGACCGTCACACCTCCTGCATATATTCCGACGGACGAAATAAGATACCTTTCTTAAAGGGTTACATAGATTTTGAAAAGGCTAATAAAAGAATACTATCTAATTTTTGTAAATATAATAAAATATTTGTTTTACTCAAACTTTTAAATATATAAAATAACCAAATTTTAACAATATTTTCCGAAATTTTCATTAAAAAGTTGTGAAAATTCGTCTGTTGTGACCTGGTTTTCAAACACCCATTGGAAACTAAAAAACCAAATATTTTCTTTTAGCAGGTGAATATAGCTCGATATTGAGCGAAGGATAAAAAAAAATCGAAGTTTGCATTTTTGGCAGAGTTTTATACAAAAAAGTACCATTTAGGGTAACATTTTCACCACATATTGTCTTGTGAAATAAGTTGTCATCAAATAAAAAAAATTCGTTCAACCACTATTCTATCCTACCTAGAATTGTTCCAAATTTCAATAGAATTGTGAAAACTGCCTAAACCTAAAATATTTAAAAAGAGTGACCCTTAGAAAGCGAGAGAATCAAGCGAGAAATACAGGCAAACAATAGGTATACAGGTGCCTCGATATACTTGCGATACTCCTCGCCGGCGGAATCTAATGATACGAATTTCGAAAGGGAACATCTCCGATCGACTTGAAAATTTGGGAGAATATTCTTGACTTATTGTACTCTATAAGATAAAAAATTTGATTTTTTTAGATTTCAAAAACCCATGTGACCCCTTAATAGAGTTGTCATCTATTTCTATTCGTATCATTTCTAATAGTAAACGCTTATCAAGATTAGACTCCAATTCTAAAATTTCAACGTTATTTAAATTGAAATAAAAGTTATGTGAAAAGTAATAAGCAGTTTAAGCAATTGTAAGCATCGACGTTGATAACCTTGTTTTTAAAACTAGTTAATAATGCAGTTATATTCAGGGGTTTGAACAAAAATAAGGGGGGGGGGGGGCGTTAATTCGTGCAAAAAAGGCCCATTTTTGCGATTTTTCTTACGACACAGTTAAAATCTATTCATTAAACCTGTGGTACATTAAAATATAGCATTCGAAGAATATTTTATGAAATTTGTATGTAGAAATATTAAAAAATACGGCAATGACAGCAATTATTTGGAAGCGGCTCCTGAAAAAGTAGAATTGCGATGCCCCTCATAACTCGGTGCTGCATCATCATAAATCAAAAAATCAAAGTTCGTTCGTTAGATAATTGCTTTCCCCAAGTAACGTACAGATCGTCAAAATTTCAAAATGATCGGTGCAGTAGTTTTTAAGTTATGAGGGGCACCGACTTTAAAAACGTGAGTTGTGGGGAAAGCGCAACTTAACACTAAGAAATTTGGAATAAAACATAATCGATTCATAATCGATGCCAGGTCCATAAATAATGTTGCTATCATCCATGATGTCTAAAGCATCTTTTTGCTCCTGTCTCCGACGAATCCTGCATTCTTTTGTCTGTTTTTCAGCTCCGAGTCGTGTTGTCCTGCACTGAGTCGTGTATAAGGCGCGGTTGCTAAAATCGCTGTATCCTCGTTAGTTTTGCTCCGATTCATTTCAAATTTTCACACAATATTCTTTAAAGGTTCCCCATTCAGAAAATCAAATACAAAAAGAGCAAAAAATGATTTTTTTCACGTTATCCCCCCCCCCCCCCTTAAAGGAAATTTTCTGATATCTTAGAATTAATATATGTAAATTCTATGCAATTTACTTGAAAACTATTTGAAGTATGAAACGTTAATAAAAAATAATTAAGCCGCGGACGCACCTTGCCAAAATTATGTTTCTGCAAAGTTTTATGACGAAAGATACAAAAAGGAACGTAAAGAAATTTTAGCTGCATTTCTTTTCGTTCTTTTTTTATATAAAATACGACTACCACATAGTTTTGAAACTTTGCTTTCGTAGCCTCATTATCATTTAATACTTTTTTGGACGGAAACTTTTAATTAAACAATAATATATTACATCACAAGTAACCCTACGAGTGATGTAAGATATTTTTTTCAAAACAAGCATATATTACGAGCCTATGGAGTCCCCTTAGAAGTAAGCGTCCGAAAGCCTTTTTTATTATTATATTATACATTATATTGTATCTATATTGTGTTTTTTCTTCTGACTAGTGTTTTTTTTAAATTAAAATTACAACGAACATATGTATTCACTTGTAATTACTGTTTGTTCTATTTATACTGCTTTTCACTAAAGAATTGTACATTTTTTACTGAATGTTTAATGTGATCGTAGTATTGAAGGAATTTCAAAGTAATTTCTTTTAAATATTATTGGGTAATAAATTAAGTGTATTATTGAATATTAATTTGTATTATTGTTTAATAAAAATAATAAAAATGAAGTGTTTTTACTGCAAAAAAGGCAACGAATCATCAGGCAGAAGCTTAAAAAAAAGCTGAGTCGAATAGAAAAAGAAAAATAAGCAATATAGATTACATAAATTTTAGTTGCATATGATATTTCTCAATACTTCGTTGTAAGTATAATAAAACGATAATATATTTTCTTTCAAGTGTTTAATTTACCAACTGTTATATTCTAAATAGTAAGGATATAGTTTTAGTATCATGAGAATTGAAGGCTAAGAAACAATCGTTCTTCTTTAATCGAAAGTATTCAAAAGGATTTTACAGAATTGAAATCACACGTACATCTTAATTCACTGGCAGTAAAAACGCCGATCTAGACTAAATAATTTGAAAAGAGTGTTTATTCTTTTCAAATTATGCAGTGCAGTGGATTTAAAGAATTCGGAGAATTCAGAAAAGCTTAAAAGAATCCAGGGGATTCAAAAGACTTAACATTCAAAATATTTCAAGGTGTATTCGCAGAAAAACGTTATGTAACTGCTCCTTAAAAAAGGGTTGACATTGTTATATCTAGTTATATAACGAATATTACTATTCAGTGACGTACTTGTTCTATAACTACAAGGTAACAATTTTGAGTAACATTTTACCGAATGAAGATGTACCAGTTCCATACAATAGTTTGTAAAAATGTTATAGCAGTGTGATGTAAGTATTACAGAAGAGGAATGTAACTTTTGTTCTATAATTTGGTTAACGCATAAGCTATAAACAAATTTTATAGTTTTACGTAAGTAAACTTTTAGAGCTTTACGATGTAGTGTATGAAAAAGTCTACGGAAGGAAAGGTTACGATGTAGTGCTGTAAGTTGTGTATAATATACATTTTTAACGGCGATGTAAGAATGTGCCATACCTGTTGTGTAATAATCGAAACTTTTCTAAATTATAGTACGAGTGGTGGCCGCAGTATTTTATCTCTAATTTCCCATTCGTTGACAAAAAATAAAAACCAGTACATATTTTATTATAATCTGGGCCTCATTTCAAAAAGGAGATTTCAGATTTTTATTTCGTGTAGTTTTAATTTTTTATAAATGATTGCCTAGATTATTGAGATTACCCGACTATGGAAATCCAGGAAAAGGTTTTTCTCTTATATAGGATTCTTTATGCTGAAATCCCAAAAGTGGTAAGCCGTATGCGAGTGGACAAAACAAACGATAGGAATATTAAAGCTTAAAAGCAACAAGATTCAAAGTTCGAGAATAGAATCATTTTCAATTTTTATTCATCTTACAAAGACAATATTGTCCAAAAATTTCACCAATGACTATTTTAACAAAAACTTTTAAGTATCACTTCGACGCAATAAGGGTTTTTTTTATTCGCATTTTTTTAAGAATGAACTTCCTCGTGTGTTTTGCTGGGCACGGTGATATAATTTCAAATTTACTTTTTTTATTTTTAATACACACAGTTTTCAAATACGATTCGAAAAACTCGTTCCCTATCGGTGACAAATATTGTAGCAAAGATTTCAGGTATTTTTCTTTTTCATACGTTATTACTTGAGCTTCGGCGATCGGAAAATTTTTGAGGCTCGGAAAATAACTTTTCGATCAACATAAAATTTTAGAACTTCCCCCGAGCTGTATCCGTAATGCGCTTGGATATTTCCGTTTGGGTGATATAGAAACTTCACCGCTTTACTAATTTACAGGGGTTTTTTTCTTAAATCGTCGATAAAATCTTTAATTTTCAATTCGAAATCCAAAACTTTATAATCTTTTTCTTGAACAATCATAAAAGGGTCAGATCGAGCAGATCTGATGATGTCCAGATATTCTTCAGCACTTTCTATTTCTTCTTTCGCGTTTTTCTTTTTACCATACGTGCCAAAATTTCGATCGCATTGGCAATACGAATGAACGCGTACAGGAAATAAGTGCACGATTTCGACTTGAAAATGATTTGACAATATTGAAAAAAAAGCTACCATGGTATAATTTTTGTTTTGCCCTCCGCAAGCATCGGAAAAAAGATAAATTTTGTTGCAACAATCAAGCTTTGTTTCTTCTTTTTAAACATGGAGTAATAAGTTTCAAACAGTATTCACGCCTTTTTTTAAGTGACTTTCCATGAACGGAATCATATAACTGTGATCAGAATTTTTTACCAAATTTGACTTGGAATTGTAAATATGTACATTGAAAATAAAGAGCAAATAATCGCCGATAAAATTGATCGGGAACAGCGTTTTTCGGCAGAGGCAAATTTTGGCCAAAATCAAATTCGCAACAAATTGTTTTTTTTCGTGAATCATTGAATGTTTCAAATTTCGATATTCCTTAATATTTTTCTTGTGATCGAGAAATTCTACGCTTTCGTTCGGAAGTTTTAATTACTGAAACAGAAATTGCAAACATCAGTTCGAGGCAACCGGAAAGCGAAATTGAGATTCCCCTTGAAATATTCGTAATATGTTTTGAAAAAAATTAGTGAGTCTGTGATTCCAGTTTTTAAAGAATAGAAATCCAAAAATTTAGAATACAATCGTGTTATTGTGAGTTCCGGATTTTCGAAATATTTTAACTTTGTTATTTCCAGAGAGTAATGAGACTCAGTGTGTGGTTCAGTTTCGCAATTTTCTAAAATTAACGATTTTACATTTTCGATTAACTTGACAGGCTGTTTTCCATGCTTACCCTTTAGATCACAAAGATTTTCCCACTTGATTCGTTTTTTTAACTGTCGTAAAACGTTTTTTACTCACGCATAATAGATTTAATAGAGATTTTTGACATACATTGCTTTTGATGTACTAAGGATGAAAATAAAAATAAATCCAATCGTTTCACTGTGTAGAGTCCTCTGACTGCTTTATTTTCATCATTTCTGTAATCATTGAATTTTGAACCTCGCAGTTCCCACACGATGTTTTGTGTAAATCTTCTTGAAGATTATCATTGATTTCTTCGAAACATTTCTTTTTGCAACATGATTTGACAGGGTTCAAAATTTTAGCGGGAATTATTTTGCCTGAGCATGAAACATGTTGAGCACCCTGTTGGAAAAATTCTTAAAGTAAGCATGTGCGACGAGTATAAATAAACACCGAAAGTACGGAAATTTCTGAAAATTTTAGGAGGTTCTTTTCAAAATTCAGTCTTTTTTTGGTGTAAAAATCCTTTTGAAATGTGCTGGATTTTTGGGAAACGTTACGAAAGTATTTTACAATCATTGTTTTAAAAACTAGTTTCTGAAAGTTTTAGGAATATTTAGAATGAGACAATGTTGAGAAATTCTTTACCGCATTTTCTAAATTTAAGAAATTTTCAGTTTTACCGAAAACTAAATTTTAAAAAAATTAATAAAAAAGAATTCGATTTACCGCATCCTAGAACTCAGTTTATGAACAAAAAAAGAAATATTTCTCACCGTAGCACGTGCAGTTTTGTTAATTTTTCTATCATAATGACAATTGTCTTTGTTTTTACTACACAATGCATTGTTAGACTTTTGTTTACGAGTTGACTTCGATGTACTAGCTTGAATAGATGTCATAATTAGAAGAACCGGTATGTAATTTTACATATAGAAATCTCTCTAGGAACGTAAAAACTGAGAATGAGCGAAGAATGAACATTTGTGTAGAAGAAAAGACAAAAATAGAAAGTAAACAAACGAGAAACGTTCAAAATGTTGTTATAAAAATGAAACATCGTCCTTGCCCACCCTTTGTTTTGTCCACTCGCTCGCACTCGTCAGCGCTCCGGCGGAGTCTCCGAAATATCCTCTGGTGACGCGTAGCAAGCTCGTAATAAACTCGCTGTAATTATGAAACTAAAAATCTAATCGAGTTGAGATTTTCCAAAAAGTTGACCAATACATTGGCGGAAAATTCGATCGCTTGAAGTCTGTCGTAGCTCAAACTTCCTCGCTTATTTTTTTAATGTGAAAGTCTAAAAACGTGGATTTTCATTCGGGTTAAAAAAAATACATTAGCAATTAACTTTTGACCTTTTTTTAGACACTGTAACCTCCGCTAGAGTGTCACGAATAAAACTCAAAAAGAAATTTGTTAATTCGTTTATAAACGAATTATTCACGGCGAGTTGAATGTGAAAAAACATGGTTTTTCAATTTAACAAAAACGTCATTTTTTATTTATTTACTGGAAAATTTAGTAACCGAGAGAAAAACTGTAAATGCAGACTCAAGTTCCTTTTTCAAGAGCTATCTAACTATATTTTTGGTTTTTTCAAATTTCCAATTTCACTTTTGATACCTGACGTCACAGAGTGGCCAATACTTTTACTCGTTCTCGAGCGCCTGTCGCCTTTCTGTCCAGTGGTCCAGTCGTCATGTGGTCGATCGGGTAAAGTTCCCCCGGCTTTTTCCCACAAAAATGAAAATTTTGAAAAACTGAATTCGGACATGCTATAAAATATCATAACGAACGTCCCCGGACTCTGTTTTGGGAGATAATAAAAAAAAGTTATTGTGCTGAATAAAAATTTTATGCATGTGCATTATTTTGAGGTTACATCGTTTTTCAGCGCTGTCATTCCGATAATTTGGAAATTATTTATAAAATAAACTTTTTTGATCGCCTACAAACAAGGTTAGTATCGGGACATAGTTAATATGTTCATTTGTAAGTAAAGTTTTCGGCCAAAATATTGTGTAGTTTGGAAGTAACGCTCGGGAGAATTGTACCACACATAACCTCGAAATATATACACACACGTTTTTAGCAAAATCAAAAATTTTTTGGAATGAACCCACAAAAACAGTATGCAGCGACGTCCGTTAGCATTTCGCTATCATTTCCCAAATTTTTGAGACACAATATTTATTATTCTAGAAAAAAGCAGGGGAACCTAAAACTGGTAAAATCGATAATTTTCTAAGTATCACATGCCCTTAACATTCCTACCTTACCGACACTTTTTGTATGTACCAACTTATTTTCACACAAAGCCCCAGATCGAGTTGAACATTTGGGATAGTAAATAAAAAGCTCTAAGGAAGATGGGTCTGGTCTTAAATTTGTATAATTATTTAAAAAGTTTTTTTTGTAAATAACTTTTTTATACTTTTTTCATAATTATTAGAATTTATGACCAGGCTCACCTTCCTTCGTGCTTCTTATTTATTATCCCAATTTTTCAAATTGATGTGGCGCTTCGCGTGAAAATAAATTTGAAAATAAAAAAAAGTGTCGGTATGGCAGGAATACAGTCACGTGACCTACTCTTCACATGGCCTTAACTGAAAAATACTCAATCGGCGAATTTGCTTATACATTTTTTCCTAAACATTTAGGAATTAATTTTAAATTTGTCATTAGGAAGCCATTTGTATTTGGTTCTGTGTAACAAATTATAGAGCGCATTGACTGAGAAAGAGTCAAACAATATAAAACATTTCAGTGAGTTAGGCACCTCCCTCCCCGTACCTGACCCCAGCTCTGACGAATCGGAGCAAAGTGACATTGACTGCTGGGCTTGAGTCATTGTCAACAATGACTGGTGAATGTTGGAAATTTCCGAACTTTAGTTTTTGGGATATACATTGGCTAATCAATGTTGAAATTGACTGACGCCAGCAGTTAATGTCGACATTGACTAGGAATGGTCGACAATGACTGATCTCCGACATTGACTGTAACATATAAACTATCTACCATCAATTTATTTGAAGAAGTAACATTGGAAACGTAGAAGTCCGAAATGTTCTGCGCATGTGACGAGCTCGAATCCGATTGGAGATTGATTGCCCACGCCGTATTTCTTTGGAAAATCTTACGATAAAATTTTTCACAAGCGTATGCTCTCAAACTGCATTTTTAATCTACCTCATCTCCTTGAGCACACTATTCTTTATAATTTACACTGTTGCACTTCGATCAGGGCGTCTTTTCCTAAACATTTAGAAAGGGTGTGGAGGGTAGAGTAAAAGAACTTGAACGTTTTCGCTCTATTTCCGCTCAACATGGGATTTTATTCCCATTCATCCCACTTTTGAAGTGCTACCTAAATCACGTTGGCCTCGTTCACAGTATCTTAATTATTGAATCAGAACTATTTAATTTGTTTGTTTCTTTTTCTTTGAATCCTGCTACTTACAGGAATTACAAAATCTAAATCTACCATCAATTAAAGTAGGAATACTAATTCTTCAGAATCTGATTCTTACATCTGAGTAGTTTCTAAAGTTTCGGATTGTTCCGAATAAGGCGGAAGTTCTAGGATGTACAAAGTGGTCAACGGTAAATATAAACAAATTTCTATGCGAATTATGTTTTCTTGAAGATACTTTCCGGGAAAAGTAAATACTCAACCAAGTACATGAAGTGAATATCAATTTTCTTTATTATTAGTCGTGCTTACCTTTTCTAAAGTTCTCTCGTAGGTCCGAATACTTTCAATCAGGCTAATTGCGAATGGATAAAGTTGATTCGCTTGGTGCGCTTTATTTACAATTGCCAGAGGTACGCGGAACCCAAGATTTTTCAGATTTCTTACTTCCTTAGAAAGAGTGATAATTTCAGGTAGAAAGTTGACCTTAAGTTTCAGTACATTCCCACGGCCTGAACGAGAGCGAACACTTTCTATTGTGAATATTCGCCCCGTAACACCAATGTTGCGTTGTTGTACTTTACGAGCCCATTCATCAAAAATTTCTTGAGTTGAAAGTTTTGTGCGGAAACTATCGCCATCTGCTTTTAATTTTTGTCCTTCGATGTGATTTTCCCATCCCTTACCTGTTAAAAAGATATATATTTTATTATTATATGTCAATTTTTGTTTGTAACATCATTCATAATCTAATAGTTCAAATAAACGTTTATATTAGATAAACGTTAAATAAAATAATGAGGAAGTCTTATATAATATGCAAAACACAGTTTTTAAGATGGGAGTGCTTTGGAGGCGTTAGAGCATCTCCCGAATTAGACTATAAAAGGTTTTAAATATAGTAAATACTCAATAGTAAAAAATTTGTTACTTTTAACTCAGGTTGATATGATTCCGTGTCAACCTGAGAGGAGACATGTACAGAATTCAAGGCACAGCAAATTATGACATTGTTACATTAGTGATGTAAAAAATGTTGTAAAATTAGTGAAATAACTAAATTTTGGCTGGACATATTTGAACAACATAAATTTCGGACGAGAGAAATAACATTATCCGTAGAACACTGTCTGTTTACCGACTAATGCAAACTATTAGGGCCACAAGTATTTACAGATAATCTATTTTATGTACAAATATATGCATACATTACCTAACACATCTTCTACGCGCTTTAAATACATAGTTAACTGGTAATCAATTTGTTTAACCCAAATAATGGAGCCAGCAACAGGTGGAAGATCTCTTATCATACTCATTCTACAGCATTTACTTTGAGCATATTGAACCTGAAAAAATTGTGCGTTGAAATAAAAAGTTCTACTTCCTTAATTATTGCAGATTAACTAACTTAATAGTTTGAACATAAAAGAAAATATGTCAAATAGGCATTAATGTGTTAAATAAATCCTAATTACCTATTGCGGATTCTGAAGAAAATTCGTATGAATCTTTACTTTTGAAGTTTAACTACCTTAAAGTTTTTTTACGATTCCATAAATGTATGAGATGCCTTACCATAACATTCATGGTCAGGATCACTTTTTCTCAATCTTGCGTATGAATCATTATTATTGTTTTTTATTTAACAAGATTTTATTAATTTATTAAACCATTTTAACAGTGGATTTTCCCATTAACTCCTGAAAAATAAATCGAGCAAAAATTCTTGAGGAAAGGAAACTCATCCTATTCAGCTTGTCTGAGGATGTCACGTCTCAAAAAGGTGCCAATCACAAGGATATGTCGATAGCCCTTATGTCTCATGCTTTCTGACGTCGTGGTCAAAGTAAGACCAAACCAAGCCCCACAGCCGTACAAAAGACGTAAAGCGGTCAAAGAAAAGATAAGTTTTGAGAAGCCACCGCGGATGCCTGAATTTTTATTAAACCTATTTGGATAAGGACTACGAACAAAACTACTGCAGCTCGAGTAAAAAATCCCGAGCATGCTAACATCGATGAGATATTGCGTACAATACTTGACCAACGTTCTCAAGCATCCTCTGCTTCACTCTCTCCTGATCCAACTATTAGCTCATCTTCTACATTTTGTACAAGCTGAGACCCAACCGACAGATGGTAAGTCTACAAAAGATTAAATCGAAAGCTTTTTGGTATTCAATCCAGGCCATCTCTCTTTCTCTCTTTAAGTCTAATTCTTCGAGAAATCCTGTCATTTGGATAGCAGTAAAGATCTTACACAGTGTATTCAAACAATTTATTGCCCTGGAGTTTCCTGGGCTGCACAAGTTTCGCTAGTTCGGTAGAAATTTGAACTCGTTAGGTCAGATAATCCGGGAGATTTGGCTACGGTTGAATTTTAAGGGCCATTGTCAAGTTCCATTGGTAAATTCGAATTCATTTTTGTAATATTGGATGTAGAGGAAACCACCCTACAATAGATAATGATCATACAGTAGATAATCATGAATTTTAAATACCAATGTATGTAAAGTAACTAATTTAATCTAATTATTAGTTAGGACTATATATTTGATAATAAATTAAAATTAGAAATAATTAATTTTAATGTACTTATGGTTTTAATTAAAGATTATCTATTGTAGGGCTGTCTCTCCTATAGTCGAACTTGTGTGAGAAGAAAAAAATCCTTCCCAAAAGGGAAGGCTTTAGAAGTGTAGCGATAAGGCGCTGTACCTTAAAGATCTAATGGGTGTCTGCGTCACACGCTCGCACAGTGACGTAAGTAAGTTCACTGTCAGTCTTCACACAGCCCTGGTATTTACTTTCGGAAGGCCTGGATTTGAGCCAAAGTTCAGAACCAAAAACCGGGCTTAAATCCAAGTTCGTCTGTATTCTCAAAATATGTACAGCTTTATCCGATTAACAGACAAACTTCTAGAGCGGCACTAAACAAACTAGTGAATCATGATACACCTGAGATAAAAAAGATCAAAAGATTGCTGGTTGATAATGATACTCAGTTCACGCCATCGGTGGGGGCAAACGAACTGAGTGCCACTGATATTCAAACCTTACATTCAACAGTTAGGCATTCGCAAAGTAAGCTTACGGAAAAGGTCATGCGTGAATTGCGAACAATTTTTCAAACATTGTGCCCAGGTAAGCAAAAACGCTGAGCTCAGCATGTATCAGACGTCATTTTTTAAAATGTCAAAATTCATTTTAGTACGGTGTTCCCCTCGATTAAGTTGCATTTTGCGAGAAAGGCTAAAGATCAAAACATGAACCTAATTATATTCCCAGCGTTGAAAGATATACCTCAAGAGGCAATGAAAAAAGTAACTCACAAATTTTCCCATTAATTTTATTGACCCTACAGGGTAGCGAGCGTTTTTAGAAAAAAACTCTTATGAGTTGGTTCAAGTAGACGCCCCAAATGTCGTCAAGGGTATATATAATTGAAGAAGTTCGAATGAATATAATAAGAGATCAAATATGTCATGACAGAAGACTTTCCACAGATCTTTCGTTTATATACATATATACTTTGCAATGACAAACAGGAGAAGGAACCATATGCATAATTAGATCATATACAGTATGACCGATAGCTTGTAACGACAGCCTTCTAATGCTTAAATTTTCTCTGAAAGTAAGTGTTATGTTGTCTAAATGAGAAAACATTATGTATATATTTGATTTTTGTTCATGTTTTTCACAACATTTTCAATTACTTTCCAAGTAAGGGGGATAATGAGGTATACGAGACCCATTATCATTTTCATATACAGAAATGCATGATCGATTAATGAAATTATCACTTCACGTTCAAACCTAACACCAGAATTTAAAGTTATTTAGCTTTCAGCATGGGTTTTAAGTCTCCGCTTAAAGGTTTTTCCTTCCAGACCATCCTTGGACAATTTTTTGCAACTGCTTCTTAATTAGAATTAGGTTACAATAATTATTGTAACCAGATTCAGTAGAAATCCTAGGTACAGGAGCCTTCTATCCGCAACCTGAGGACGCATCCGGTGGGTTTTTTATAGACTCTCAGTTTCA
>NC_046659.1:6454078-6489757 GCF_010883055.1 Belonocnema kinseyi | reverse complement strand
AAATAAAAAAATTGGAATTTCAATTTGGACCAGCAAGAAAAGGTGTATTTCCATATCATAATTTACTGGAAAAAATCTTTTAAAAATTGAGTAATGCTAAGGCCTGCCCCACGCGAAAAATGTACAAAAAAAGTTTTTCTCATTTTTCTCTGAAAGTCTTGATTTTATTCAAAAATGTTACAAATATGTTTCTAGATCTCGGTAAAATATATTTTTATACTTTGCTTATCTTTACTACAGGTAAATTCTTATTTACGTTCACATCAGATGCAGAAATTTAACAATCTGCTCGATGCAGTGATATGAAATTGAAATGCTTATACGTAAAGTCCTATCTCAGCCCGTCCTAATCAGTCGTAATTTCACATTTGATAAAAGGCACAGAAAAAGTCAACTAAAATATAATGCAAGTAGAAAGACAAATGAAAATCAAATGAGGTCGCGAAGGCAACGCTAACGTATGCAAATATTATGCAAAAATTCCTTTATATTCAGCATTTTTAAAAAGGAGGTTCAAATACCAGTGTGACAGTATTCAGTACCATTGTTGTAAAAATAAAGTAAAAGATATTTAGAACAAGACAGCCATTCCACCTTTATCTAAAAAATTTGTAACAGAACTCATCACTAATTATTAAAACGAATATAAATCTCTGTTGAAACCCCATAACAGAAGAAAAGATAAGTAAAATCTTGTAATCTACAATCAGAGATTGCAGCAGTTTGAAAATGATTTAAACGCCTTTCTGATATCTGCATGTGTGACTGTCTGGGCTTCAAGAATTTTAAGTGCGAAAGATTGAAAAGAGTCTTCTAATGATAACATATTTCTACTTGATCAAAGAAATTAAAGGAAATAATTATTCGTAGATGCGATTTATCGGAAACCAAAAGACTAAAGGAAGGGGCGACAGTAAATCGAAAAAAAACTCCCCTTGCAAAGGCCCAAGCGGCTTTGCAAATATTAAAAGCAAGTGATGAAAAACACAGTGACGAGGATAATGATACTGACAGAGACAGGATGCAAGTACCAATACGAATACTGACGAGGACGATTTCCTGAACCCGAATCGATTAATATTAGTGTCAGAGCCTCACTTGCAGCAGCGACACGATCGAAAATCTGTAGCCAGGTCGAAAATCCGAAGCGAAAGGAAAAATGTATTGAAAAAAGAAATATGTCAAAGTTACGGTAGTGAAATTCGAGGCATTTATTTCGATGGCCAAAACGATGTACCGCTCGTTAAAAAATGCATAACACTTAACATAGACAAAGGATCAAAGAAGAGCATATTTCTCTCATCAAGCAACCAGGTGACATACATGCATCATTTTACTCCATCTTCTGGTCATGGATAGAGTATTTGCGAAGGTATATATGAATTTTTGGAGCAGAAACAAGCAAACATTTAAATTTTTGCCGTTTTTAGTTGTGACGGAGTACCAGTCAACACAGAAAGCGAAAGTGGAATTATTAGGATTTTAGAGGTCACCTTAAAGAAACCCGTGCAATGGTCAGTTTGCCTCCTATACTGCAATGAGTTAATTTTACGTCACCTGATATATGCAAATAACGGTAAGACTAGTTGACCAAACAGGCTATCCGGTCCAATAGGTCGATCATTAGAAAATTGCGAACAGTTGCCTATTTTTTATTTAAAATAATTAAAGCTAAAGTACGCGAACTTTCAGCGGATGTTCTTAAAAATCCGAGTACAGTTCAAAAGCATCTGCATCTAATGTGCCATCCAATTGCTTCTGGAAGCTGTCTATCTGATTTCGCAGCTCTTAATCCTGGCACACTGAAGGATGCACGTTGGTTAACAACAAGTAATCGTGATCTACGACTGTACGTTTCAACATAAAATTCATCGGGAAACATGGTACTATTGGTGAATTTCATTCTTAGAGTTTACGCACTTTGCTTATTTCTAATAAAAAGTAAGCCAACAATCGAGTTTGCTGCGAAACACGTTTGGTAAGCCATCGTCCGTTCAAAAACCTTCCGGATCACTCAAGCATGCTGGTATACGAGGTCATTGAAAGAAATAGTTTCTGTGCAAACCATGTACGATGAGAAAATGAAACAACACGTAATTCAAGAACCAAACCAACAGCAGAATAAGGAAAAAGTGTATAGAAAAAGAAAAAGATCCCAAAAAGATCAGTCAACTTCAATTTCGAAATTTTCAAACATCAAAATTAAACTTGAACTTAACAGAATATTACGGCATAGTAGATTGGGAGAAGCAAAACTTGAAAACATTCACAGCTCCACAAGTTATTGCTCGTATTTCTGATGATGATTTTAGATCTTTTGTTAATTATCGAAAGCATCCTCTTGTCATGCCACCCTCAAAATGTAGAAAGGTGTGTCGAAGCCCTGAAAGAAGCTGCTGCTTCTGTTTGTGAAAGAAATCGAGATAGATTTATAAGGACACGGCTGCGACCAAGGCAGGAAATTCCGAAGATGGAAACGAAAGTAGATCACAAATTTTCCAAAAAGTAACAGGGGTAATAGAGCATTAAGGCCTGAGAGGTGGGTGGTTGGGACGGGATGCGTTGGGACACAATACCCAACCACGTCCTCGTCGTGAGCCCTGGGTTGTTTTTATATCACTGGAACAAGCGGAGAGTTGCATCTCAGCATATAAGCTGACAGTAAATAAAAATGCACCTGTTCGTGATTGAAGTATTTACTTTAATATTATATTTACACGTTTTAAAAATATTATTTCAATTTTTCTGGAAAACGACTGGTCGTACGCAAAAATAAATCAATTGAAAAATATGTATTTTGCCGAGATTTAGGAACTTTTTTTATATCATTTTTCAATAAAATCAATACATTTAGAGAAAAATGAGAAAAATATATTTTTAAAACATTTTCCGAATGGGGCAGGCCTTAACATTATTCGGCTTTAAACGAGTTTTTTAAGGAAATTGTGATATGGAAATACCCCTTTCCCGTTGGTCCAAAATTGAAATTTCCATTTTTTCTTTTTTCGGCCAACCTAAATGTAACGAGATTTTATAAATAAAATGCCAAAATACGTCAAAAAAACTTTTAGGGGATTCGCTGAAGCCGAACCTAACCTTGAAACGTCACGCAAGCGGAGCTAGTGAATTTACCATCTAACCCACATCTGAGTCTAGGATAATATGTAGACTAACCAATTTTGTATACGTTAATCATTACCTTAAATTCCAGAGAACCCCAGTTCAATTTAATAATAATAAGAATTAGAAATAATCGCAAATACGTGTTTCATCAAGATGTGGTTGACCGCTGCTAATTATGTGGAGATACCAACGAATCCAACAAGTACATTATCGATAGCTGTCGCGTAATGTCTCAGAGACGATATACGCACAGACATAATGATGTAGCGGACATTATACATCAACAATCTAACCTACACGTATAACTCTTAACAGAATGGATGCCTTTGAGTAGGTACATTTTAATGCCCTTTTCAAACATCTGATATTCGGATGTTACTATCCAAACGGATCATTACATCCTAGCCAATCGACCTGACATCGTGATGCGAGAAAAAAAGGTTGAAGAGTCTTCATCTTCGACATTGCTTGCCAACTTGAGACAAAATTTTCAATCAACCTATACAACTAAGATCTATAAGTGTAGCGAGTTAAGGCATGAAGTAAATACCTTATGAAGGATTGTGTATCATGCATCTATTTATCCTATTGTGATTCCGGTAGCGGACAATATGCACGCAAGATGCACTGAACATCTTGAATATTTAGGAGTCAGTAGGGTTTTGTCAGCAGCTCAAAGGGAATTTTACTAAACACCTGTCGCATTAAAAGAAACTTTTTCGGCCATCAGGGAAAAAGCGGCTACAAACCTGTGGAATGGCAGATGGTAGTTCTAAGAAAACACCCAGGTGACTGTTGTCACCCCCAACACCCGTGGCCGCTTGTAATTGTATACCAACAACATCAGCGCAGGAAGTTTCAAGCATCATTTTAGTACTCTTCAAACCCATTGAGGATGATTGCTTTGGTGCTAAAAACTAACAATAAGTTTGACTGGCAGCTCCTGAGTGGTGCCAAAGATAACTGGCAAACTGTCAAACATGTCAAAAATTCGAGTGAAAAAAAGTCATTTTAGTACTCTTAAAACCCATTGAGGATGATTGTCTTGGTGCAAACCACTAACAAAGAATTTGACTGGCAGCTCCTGAGTGGTGCCAAAGTTAACTAGCAAACTGTCAAACATGTAAAAAATTCGAGTGAAAAAACGTCATTTTAGTACTCTTCAAACCCATTGAGGATGATTGTTTTAGTGCAAACAACTAACAAATAATTTGACTATTAACTCCTGAGTGGTGACAAAATTAAGTGGGAAACTGTCAAACATGTAAGAAATTCGAGTGAAAAAACGTCATTTTAGTACTCTCCAAACCCACTGAGGATGAAAGTTTTAGTGCAAACAACTAACAAAGAATTTGACTATTAGCTCCTGAGTGGTGCCAAAATTAAGTGGGGACCTGTCAAAAATGTAAAAAATTCGAGTGAAAAAATGTCATTTTAGTACTCTTCAAACCCATTGAGGATGATTGTTTTGGTGCAAACAACTAACAAAGAATTTTACTATTAGCTCCTGAGTGGTGCCAAAATTAAGTGGGAAACTGTCAAACATGTAAAAAATTCGAGTGAAAAAACGTCATTTTAGTACTGTCCAAACCCATTGAGGATGATTGGTTTAGTGCAAACAACTAACAAAGAATTTGACTATTAGTTCCTGAGTGGTGCCAAAATTAAGTGGGGAACTGTCAAAAATGTAAAAAATTCGAGTGAAAAAACGTCATTTTAGTACTCTTCAAACCCATTGAGGATGATTGTTTTGGTGCAAACAATTAACAAAGAATTTGACTATTAGCTCCTGAGTGGTGCCAAAATTAAGTGGGAAACTGTCAAACATGTCAAAAATTCGAGTGAAAAAACGTCATTTTAGTACTCTTCAAACCCATTGAGGATGATTGTTTTGGTGCAAACAACTAACAAAGAATTTGACTGGCAGCTCCTGAGTAGTGCCAAAGTTAACTGGGAAACTTTCAAACATGTCAAAAATTCGAGTGAAAAAAATATCATTTTAGTACTCTTCAAACCCATTGAGGATGATTTTTTTGGTGCAAACAACTAACAAAGAATTTGACTGGCAGCTCCTGAGTAGTCCCAAAGTTGACTGACATTTTAATCAGCAATCGGATGAAAGTTTTGTCCTTCTCATTAACTAAAATTTTAATCTATGGGATACTTCCATAAAAATAATATGTATATAAAAAAATAAACTACGAAAATCTCACTTTTTATGCAAATTCACAGCTCGCAACAATGGGTTTCAAGAGTAATAAAATCACGTTTCTTGACTTGAATTTTTGGCATGTTTGGCAGCCTGCCAGTCAACTTTGGCACCACTCAGGAGCTGCCAGTCAAACTTCTTGGTGGTTGTTTGCACCTAAA
Source organism: Belonocnema kinseyi (assembly GCF_010883055.1). Taxonomy (NCBI): domain Eukaryota; kingdom Metazoa; phylum Arthropoda; class Insecta; order Hymenoptera; family Cynipidae; genus Belonocnema; species Belonocnema kinseyi. The sequence continues at coordinate 6,484,264 of NC_046659.1, read as the reverse complement.
AAAATCATCCCCAATGGGTTTCTAGAGTACTAAAATTACGTTTTTTCACTCGATTTTTTTTACATGTTTCACAGTCTGTTAGTTAACTTTGGCACCACTATGGACTTGCCAGTCAAACTGATTGTTAGTTTTTAACATCAAAACAATCATTCCCCGTGGGTTTGAAAAGTACTAAAATGACGTTTCTTAATTCGAATTTCCGACCAATTTAACGATAAATTGTGCATGGAATTGTCGCGACCTAACGGACATTTTGAAGACTAATAATATCTATATTTTCATAAAATACGTCCACGTGGGCGAAGTCCGGGGGGGGGGGGTCGTATAGGCAAACAAGAGAAGACAGTCGCGTGCCGCAGAATAGGTACTCCTACGGTTGGAAAGAAAGGCCAGTATAGCGGTTGTACTACGAGATCTGCGAGAATTTAAACTGGAAGCCACTACGAGTCACGGTTATGTTCAAGGATGAAGACGAGACCCCACATCGACTGATCCTGCAGATTTCTGTGGAAGATACTGCGCATCCTCTTGTCGAAGAAGTGTTCGCGGCAATTTTTCTGCTGTGCTTTCTTGATCAAGGCCTTTAAGAGTGAGTATTCAAAATGGATGTTTGATTCATTTTTCTCTTGTCCTATTATGAAGTCAAGGCCAAGTGTTTCAGCTGTCTCCTCCTCTCTTTTGTACAAAAACGCTCAGTGGCCCACGTGTTCGTGTTTGCTGACCATTTTGAAAAGCGAGTTCCTCCACTGACGAAATTATTCTATTGAGAATACATTCAAGATTCAGTATTTCATAACCATCTTGACGACAAACAGTGGTAAAGAACGTTTTTCTTTGTTCATAAACATAATATCTCAAGATTGGATGAACGGAATTGAATGAAATGTAGACTTAACACAGTTCACGTCATACCTAATAAGGGGTAAATACTCACGAGATACAAATATATTTTCCAAGGCCGGAAAATCCATGGGAAATCGGGTACTTTTCATATTTTATGAATAAACTGACTTAAACTTTTAGAAATAATGATACATTTTTTATATTAACACTTAAATTTCTTCATTTGAATCGGCCAAACTAAAATCCAAAGGAAAATTTCTACTTACGATTTTTCATTTTCCTGGAAAATTCGATAAAACAAGGAAAAATACAATAGCTTTGCCAGATGAAACGATGTAAACGATGTAAATAAAGAAATTAAAGTGTTAATATAAAAAAATGTATCATTGTTTCTAAAAGTTTAAGTCAGTTTATTTAACGAACTTTGAAAAGTACCCGATTTCTCATGGATTTTTTAAGTATGACGTGAACTGTATTCAGTCCAAATTTCATTTAATTCCGTTCAGCTAATCTTGAGATATTAGGTTTATGGATAAAGAAAAAAGTTTTTTACCACTGTGCGGCATGAGGCGTAAAGTCACGGAATAGAACACTTAAGGAGCACACTTTTGTCCATGTACACAACGTTTCCTGACCTGATATCCAGGGATCTGAGCTTGTCTTTCGTTGATGGAACCACTACAAATGAATAGAGTACTTTTAGGAATGCAAGCATCTTCGTTGCAGATACTTTGTTCAGATTTTAGCTTATCCTTCACATTACAAAGTGATGCTAGTAATGCCGGATTAGAGGCCGTTTTAACTCAATGCATCGATAGCGCGGAACAAGTGATCGTTCAAGCCAGCCGAACAATGGCAGTCCCTCAAAAGAAATTGAACGAAATTACTAGAAAATGAGGTTACCATTAGGCATAAAAAGATTGCCCTACATCATTTGCTAGATGCTCTGTCTCGTATGTACGGAAAAAAGACCGAATTGGTCAGCGCTCTCACTGACTAAGGATCCCTGATACCTTAGGAGAATCAACAATGTCCAAGAAATACCAGCCCGTTTCCCTGACTAGAAAGTGGAGCGTGGTCATCCGTACTCACATCAGCCGAATACTCTCAAATCAGCCGAAGGAAACGGGTTTGCCTTTAAAGTATAGGCGAAAGATTTTAGAAGAATTACATGAGGCTACTACTTCTGGTCACCTCGAAATCAATAAGATCAACACAAGCTTGCCACTTCTGTCATAGTGGACAATTATGTTCAAGGATATAGCTTTTTATGAATCTTGTTCCACTTGCCAACAACAAAAGTAGATTAGGCTGATCTCGTAGGATAAAGAAAAGCGAGTAATTTGACATAATTAACGACAACATAATTGAATTTAAAACATCGTTGAACAACAATAATTGAACCACCTTGGACGGTGGTGGCCGCAAATATTATGAGCCCCTTTCCAATAAGTGAAAGCAATGTTAAGTTTTTACTTGTTTTTCAAGATATGTTCTCCAAGTGGATCGAGTGTATCCCAGTGCGATAAGCCAATGGATCTAATGTAAAAAAGGCCTTAGAGGATTGTATCAAATTTAGCTTGTGAAGAAGTCAGTATCAAAAGCCACTAAACAGCTTGCTATTGTGCATTCAAATAACTTACCGTATCATTATCAAGCAAATCCAGTAGAGAGGATGAATAGAGTGCTTAAAACAATGGTAGCTTCATTTGTAGAGAGCGAGTACCGCGATTTGAATATTCGGTAGGGGCCCAAAACTCGCTGATTTCATTAAGAGAGAAGAGGAAGGTAATCCCAAGATTGTACCTTTCTCCGTACATTATTGTTCCGATAGTATAAAAAGATTGCCAGCGTTGCGCTATTTAGTTGTCCATTACCTAGTTGTAGCTTCTGATCGTGCACTGAAATATTATAATCGCAAAAGGCAGGATACCTGCTACGAGGTAGGCGACATTGTTTGGCGTAGAACGCACGTTTTATCATCCGCACCTGATTTTATTACGATAACGTTATTTGTATAGTACGACTGTCCATTCAACGTGGTAGAAGTTTTATCATCAGCTGTTTATCTTATAAGTGGATTGTCTGGAGGGTCCGACCATCCTGGTCCCGATCTTCAGGATAACATCTCAAACACAAAGGGTATCGAAAGCGCTAAAAGAGAAAAGCCTGAGAGAATGGCAATTAAACCCGGTCAACTAGGGGAGTCATCTGTCCTAGACGGAACAGTTATCAACCGTGACCGAGTCCACTGTAGTGCCGTCAAACGTTTGTGCCTCAATGTCGGCAACGAAAACCCGGAACGGGAAACAAAAGGCAAGGTAGACCTGCAAAGAGGACCGATCTCACACGCAGATCCTTCATTCTAAAGCGTAGTACAGTTGCCCGCTATAGAGGGACACAAGTCAACCAGGACGAAACCAAAGAAGAAGATAAAGAATTCTCTTAATTAACCTTAAATAATGAACCTTCTCGTCCCGTTATTTTGATACCTGACATCGTGATGCGAGAAAAAAAGGTTCAAGAGTCTTCATCCTCGACATTGCTTGCCAACTTACAAAAAAATTTTCAGTCAACCTATACAACTAAGATCTATAAGTATAGCGAGTTAAGGCATGAAGTATCTATTTATCCTATTGTGATTCCAGCAGCGAACAATATGTACGCAACTCTATAAATTCTTCATGAATAGTTTTTGACAAAGTAGGCACGTTGCACAGAGAGGGAACAGTATCAACTATTAAAGCACACACCAATAAATACAGTCACTCGGAGATAGTCACAATTTTGGAGCTGACCATGGACCTGACTTAACCTAACGGAACTAGACATAGTCCAACTCCGTATGTAAGCGGTCAGCAGCGTATGAATAATTTCTGGTAGATTTTACTGCGTGGTTAAATAGATTTTGAAAATGATTTTTCCAGTACGGAGACAAGCGCCGGCTGAATATTTAACAGAAATGAGGAAAAAAGTTTGTTGCTACACGTTGAGATAAATGTTTTGCCTGCCTACGTACTTTAAACGTTTGCCGGCAGCTGAGCATTTCGTTTAAGGGAGATCATTCTATTAAATACTTTGTCCATATACTCGGTCGCTCACTCAAATAACCCTTCAGAAAGCAGCTTAATAAAAAGAATATTTTCACAAAAACACTGAACGTCAGCGCTTGAAGACATGACAGTTTGAGATTCAAAAGACTACAGCAGAACTCATATGTCTGAACATGATCAGCCCCCCTCACCCCTCTCTTTCACGCCATCCCTCTCACTATCTTAACACGGTACTCCCGTCGCTAACCAGGGCGAATTAAAGCTTTACGAGGCCCGAGACTAAAACGAATATGGGGCCCACTTAAAGGCAGCAAAATGTGATCATCTTTTGAATGTAAGAGGAAATTATGTTATTATTATTTTTATAATTCATTCTTACAAATATTTTTTCTTTGGTACTTATACATTAAAAACTACAAATTATTATACAATTAAAAATATTTTTTTCTTGATTTTGCTCTGGCAAAGTCACTTATTAAATCGTCAAAATCAATCGGTCGAAGTGAATCAACTTCAATGCTTAACCTCGTCAATACAGATAACCTTTCATCTAATATGGTTTATCTATACATATTTTTATTCTCTTTAAAACCGAGAATGACCTTTCAGATTTGCAGTTTGATATTGAAATCGTAATCAAAATCCTCTAAGTGATGTAGATATTCGGAAATACTTCGATCATGTGCATATTTACAATCCAATGAAGTAATTGCAAAGGGCACAGAATTTTTTATTTTCGTTAGTTTTCTCTGTTCTATCAGAAAAAAAACCTTTCGGCTGTAGGTTCAAGCGGGGTATAGATTGTTTTAGTTCAAATAATAAGTCATTTTACAAAATTATCCGAATAAACTTTTATGAGATTTGTTGCTTTAGTTTCTAATTCATCTGATTTTATGGATAATAATTGAGTAACAAAACTATATAAGTTGATAAGATGGTTATACGCTTCACTTCGTTTTTGCAACTTGACAACAAGTTTGTCTATAATAACATAAAATGTATTTATCTTAAAATTATCAGTCGCATTTAAAATATCGACTTGTAATTCCTTGTCTGTGAACTTACGAGTGATTTTTCTTTTATTAGAAGCAGAATATTCTTGATTTACAAAATCACAAGATTGCTTAGCTTCATTATCAATATCAGAAAATTTATCACGCATATCTTTAACAGAATCTACTAATGAAAGCAGCATGTTATTAGCAGACATTAAGTCTACATTAACTTTTTGAAGATATTGACTAGTCGCGTTAAATCTTTGAAAAATGCAATTCCAAAAAATCGCCATGAAACATTCTTAATCTTGACTATATGATTCAGTAAAGCTAAAGCTTCTTGACATGTGTCTCGTTTTTTATTAACATCTTTAACTAATATTTGTAAAGCCCATAAATACCATTGTAAGCGCTGCGCGATCCCAAAAAAATTCGTCGCGTCGTGACATTCGTCAACGCTAAATTCTCCCACCAAGTTTAGCATGACCATCACAAGAAACGTAATATGCTCATTTGTTTTTTTCTCTAATACACGCTTGTAGGCCAGAATATTTTCCGGGCATATTTGAAGCGTTGTGATAGGTCTGGGCTCGACAATTTGCAATATCAATTCCATTTATCCCAATACTTTGCACTCTTTATTTCAGTTATGATGTGATTCAATACTTTTGTTCATGAATAGTTTTTCAGAAGTATGATACTGTTCCACGTCCTTTATGGGCATACAATTTAATGTGCTCTTTCATAAAAGGATACACCGAGTAAATTCTCATTATTAGGAGATCCTATTATTTCATCTTTTCCTCGTAGTGAAAGCCCTCGTTCAGTCAGAAACCAAGTACCTGCCACTACTGTTTTCAAAACATTAATCCAATATTGCAATTCACTGTCCACTGTTTTGATAATATTTGCCTTCATATTCGAATCTCTTTGTAAATACTCAATATAACTCATCATACAGCTGTTGTGTTCTTTACTATTTTCGTGGGATCGAATGACTTCATCTATTTTCTTCGCATTCGAAAATCCTTCTTCTATGCATATATTATCGCGGTCTTTCGAAAATAATTTGCAAACATAGCAAAAAATTGAGCCTTTCGATTCAGAATACATAAGCCACTTTCTTCCGCAACGAACCTTGCACTTTTTAAATATTTGACTTCAGTTTTTAAATACGGGTACCACATTAAAGTCTTTGGAATTAGAAAAAAGCTTTGTGATCACTTCGGGTTTCAAAATGCGAATGACAACGTGTATTTGTTGTGTGCCCTTAATTGCAAGAAAATTGTTAAATCTTTTGCTGAGAAGTGCTTTTTCTGCTTTGCATTCGTCGTTATTGCAGAATTCAACATGAAGGTTTTTAAAATATCATTTAGCCCAGTAGTACATTTCTCTAGTATTTGTGATCGGATTATCGCATGGACGCTGAAGGTATGTTCAGCAGCCGCTCTTTTGAGAATGTGAAAAATGCCTTGACAAGGACCACTGCCATGTGCAGTTGCATGGAAATTCAATTTCGTTTTACATCCGAAATTGTGCTCGAAGACTGTTCAGTTAGCAAAGTTCTTCAGATGTTTGTACTGTTCCGCTAAAACATCTGAATTGTATATAAGAAAGTTCACAGTAATTCCTACTTTTTCTCGTAAAAAATATATTAGCTTTCGTTGATAGAGATGCACAAATATCGTATTGTGTTTTTTATACCTGATATTATAGAGTAACTTGGGTTTTTGATCAATTCTTACCTTGATAAGCATCTTGTGAATCAATCGTGTGGTTTTTAGAAAAATCTAGTTCAACAAGAATTGGACCTACTAATAAATTATACTTCACGCCACTGATATACATACTTGGTTATTCTATTTTTCTATTTCTATTCAATGCTTGAAGGCTGGAAATGGTAGACACAAGCTTAGCGTTCTGAACGGGAATGCAGACACAAACGTTGTTTGGTACCAATTGTTCCAGCCAGAACGCACCCTTTCGGTTTTAGTTCTGCAAACTTTAAAAACCCAATTGTTTCCCCAAAAAAGCGGTCTAAAAAGTGCATACAACTCTCAAATTACATCAGCAAAACGTTTTTAAGTGTTTATTATTTCTCCATTTAATTTTACGAATACGCAATCGTTTTTTTGACTATCGTCATCATGGTTATAAGCATTTTTGTAAGCACAACACCGTTTGTTCTGACGTTTTTCCCACTTTTGTGCCTGGAGAAGAGAGAAATCCTTTTGAATTGATTAATTCTTTAGCTGTAGAAGCCATCCAATAAGAATTGAAAACCGATTGAATCTTTCTGATACACATACTTCTGTCACATACTTTTCTGATGGCGTCTTGCTTTTGTTTCTTAGTTTTTAGCTCGAAAAAATTGATCTTTTCTTCTCTGAGAATTCGTAAACAGCCATTTAAAGAGGAAACAGCTTTCTCCTTTACTAGTTAGAAAAATTGTCACTTTCAGGTAAAATATTACTGTCCACATCGATATCAATTTGTCCTGAAAATTCATCTTCGTTAATTTCGTTCACGAAAACGAAGACTTTCTATGTTTGGAAATATAAAGCAATCTCGCGATTGAACGATTTGCAAAACAAAATTTCTATATAAGGAAGAGGTAGGCGGAAAGACTGAATTGACAAGGTGATATAAAGCAATAGACTTTCAGCTATTTGAAGAAAAAGCTTCTTGCGCAAATTTCTAATGGGCAACCATCACAAATAAAATGGGTTTTTTGTAATAAATTTAACATTTTTGCTCATACTGTCGGGAACATGTCTGCGATTTCTTTTAATATTACTTCGCTAGATCCTCCAAAAGGATTATAAAGTTTTTTACCAACATGCATTTTGACAACAATATATCCAGATACGAATAGACTAAAAAAAACAAGTATTTAAACTCGTTCCAATGAAGAAAAACAAAATAAATGTGAGCAGCTGTGTCGCTAATGTGATGTTTACGCTAAAGACGGTATGTATAAAATGTGAAAGTAGAGTTCTTTTGTTTGTCCAATGTAGGTTTTGGCAAGCACGCTTGTATCGAAGATGGAAACAAAAGCAGATCGCAGTGGACGTGGCACTGTGTCGCATAATGAAAAAAATGAAAAAAATCGAAAGAAACGTATTTTAAAAACGAGATTTTAGTTTTTTGAATTTTCAAAAAAATTTCAACAAATTTGTTTTCACACAGAAATTTTTTATTCAAAAGTACATGTCAATACGAACACTTTCAGAACTTAAAAAGTCAAATCGGCCAATTAGAACAGAAGATAAGGAATGTTCAGAAAAAAGTTTTAAAAATTTCGAACTCCCATATCTACGCCATTTTTTCGAATTTTATAAATCACTTGAGGGCATTTTTCTTCACTAATATATAACTGTACTCGCCGAGTAACAGCCGAATCTGTTGAATTTGTCGAATTTGTTCCTTTATCTTATTATTACCTGAAAAGCTTATCATTTCAGTAGGTTCAGTCTTTTTTCTGTTCGTTGATTACTGCCAGCACTTTCACACGCTTTTCAATTAAACAAAATTATGCGTTTTCACGTTTTTGTAGGCTAATTCGTCCCTGCTAGAAGTAAAAAGCTAGAAATTCATTCAGAATTAATGACGTTCTATCTATAAGATAGTAACAAGCATGGGTAAGTATGGAGTAAGGAAACGAAACATATTAAATATGTTTGAAGAAATTTTTCATTGGCATTAGGGTCTTATGAAAATACTTAATTACAGAACATGCATTTAAACTATTAGATTGGCAAGCGTTTCGACCACGGATAGGGGTGCTCCTCGGTGCCAGATACATGATTTAATCATATAAAATTTAAATGAAATTAAAATTTTGGCATTCAGTATTTGGTAAAAAAATGTGTTTTCATGCATAAACTTAGTATTTATATGTCGTGCAGCTCCTCTCTCTCTCTCTCTTTCACCCTCAACACTTCCTCTCTGTGTGGTCGTCCTTTTCCGTCGCAGAAGGATGATGTGATCGCGGGGAAGTAAATCACTTCGTAATCCCACAAACACAAAAATCACAAAAACGTCGCACAGAGACACACACTTCAAGTTTGAGATGAAGTTAATGGAAAGGAACAGAAAATCAACGATTGAGAATTTTTATAAAACAGAATTTCTGTGAATATAAAAAGGATAGTTTTCGACATAAAGAAAATTATAAACATCTACTCCGCTTCAAATCACGAAGAAAATTGAAACAGTATTCACAGAGGTCATCCAATTTTACAACTTACGGGGTTCAAAGAAACGGTGATTTAATTATTAAAAGGGCTGTGACCGTAATTCTCCCTAAAAATTGAGATAACCGATTGCCTGTTCCCTTTAGGAGGCGACAACCGTATAGACCACGTGTTCTCAAAATTTGTTTCGCTTTACAATAGGATAGTACATTTTTGAAAGTTTTTCCGCATCGGTTCTTAAATTGACAGCATTCTCATTACCAGCAATCTGACACATTTCCAACATCAGACGTTTGCGATAGTGACATTCATTCGCAATAATTTTCGCGTTATCAAAATTGAAAAAATGATTTTTCTCAATACTATGCTTAGTGAACATTGTCTGTTGGTTAGGGACCTTATTTATATCTTTCTTAGTTCTTAAACCCTTACTCCTAACGGACGTTTAGTTTGGCCACATAGATAGAGAGAGATCGAGAAGAAGAAAGCGAGAGAGAGAGAGAGAGAGAGAGATAGGAGCTGCCAATCTAATAATTTAAGAAATGCATGTTTTATAATTAAGTATTTTCATAAGACCCTAATGCCAATGAAAAATTTCTTCAAACAAATGTAATAATTGGGTCAGTTAAATCGGACATCTTTCAAAAAATCAGTAAAGATGTCACTGAACATATTAAATATGTTTAAAAAATGAGGTATACATGGTTTTAGCATTTTCAGGACTCGAGAGATATGATTATTGAATCTTGCTTCACAAACAAATTCTATCCCAATAAACTCGCGCTCTATTTCACTTCTTTGCCAATATAGTTCTAATAATACCCCTTTCAACTCCAACTTATATATCCTTCGCCTATTAACGTATATCATTTTCCATATGATTGCATCAATTTGCATCAATTAAGTCTTACTAATTAAAATAGCTGGAAGTCTATTGCTTTATAGCTCTTTGTCAATTCAGCCTTTTCGCGTAACTCTTCCTTATATAGAAATTTTCTTTGCAAATCATTCAATCGCGATAAGGCTTCAAATGTACAAACATAGAAAGTTCTTCAAATTCATTACCACTTATTCATCACCCCGTACTTTTTAAAATCATTCTGCTGGGTTAATTTAAGGTGACACAGTGGGCAGTTTAAAATAATTTTTAAAAAATGTATTATTTTATAAACAAAGAAATTAACCAAAGTTATTTTTAAGGATTGGAAATATTTAGATCATTAAAGTCCATAGTTTTGGTATAAAATGTGAAAGCAATTAAAGTGTCATTACTTTATTTAATATTATTATTTATTCTTGTAAATTTGCAAAGTATAGCAACAAATATTTATCAATTGACTTCGACTCATATAATAAGTAGGATAAGGAAATTTTTGTGTCAAATTAAAAAAAAATTACAGAGATGCGTACTAAACACTAGATACCTCACTAGTAGTAAATACAGACACGCAAATCAAGCGTTCATTTATCTGAATACAAAAATTTAACATACAAAAATTCATTATTAAGCCAATTTTTTAAAATGAGGCTTTAAATATTTTGGAAACAATAATTATTAATTTTGAATTGCAATCGCCTGAAATTGACAAAAAACATACCAAGGATTTTGAACAATTTACTTAGAGAAAGGAGTTAAATTGTACACTTTCTAAGTCGAAGCGCTAAATATTAAACAATTTGAATTCGAATTGGATAATCACGAATTTAGTATGATTTCAGACTAAAAATTCTAAAACAGGAATGTCTTTTTAATTTTAATAATTTTAAATTCAAAGCGATTAAATTGTATTGTATATTTAATCTCTCCCTTTTAAGCGTTTGAGGGCCTCCGCTCCATGTACACATATTTACATTCCATCCTATGTCTAACTTATGAACTACTTATATTCTAATTCTTAACAATAAAATTAAATAATAGTAACATTAACAAATAATACTAATAATTCTATTAATGAGCGATCTACCAGGGCTTATGTTTTCTCTTACCACAAAAAATACATTTTCAATGAGTTTGAAATCCACTTTTTCTTTTTAGTTTCCTTATTCAGGATTACCCGTTTGGCTCTGCCCTATTCCCTTGCTTTCCTTTACTTCCCCTTTCTTTTTCCAATTTCTTCATACACATAACTCTCTGTCCATTACCATCTGATATCTAACTGGCAGCCCTCGTATGTCAGAAAACCTCCTAATTTTTTTTCTTACTTCCTCCCATTTCGAATTTTCGAAATTGCCTCTCGTCTCCTCCTTCCGAATTTCATTCAAACATACTTGTGCTATTCTACTCCCCTTTCCCCTTTTGACCTTCTCTTTAAACTTCCAGACTCTCCTTAATTTGTCTAGTTGCCATCTTTTCCATCCCTAACTCTTTCCTTAACATGTATCCTGGGCAATTCCAACTAACCCCCATTACCCATCTCAGAAATCGCTCATGCATGCTCTCAACTTGCTTCTCCAATTGTCTTTAAACCTTCTCTTTACTATACCCCATACTTGGCCAATTACTTTACTCGCACATTCTATTTTTTTCCTCACGTGCACGTCTGTCCCCCTCCTGCCTCAAACCAAAAACCTCCGTAAAGAAACCCCTCCACCCTTTCCACTAATTGTCCGTACATCTTCCAAACCTAATATATTTCAGTTTTTCTACGTCTGAAACACATCAACTTGGTCTTCTCTACGTTGATCTTCAAGATCCTTTGCTCCCACATACTATTCGAAAATTCTCACTATTTGGTTTATACCCTTCTTGTCGTCTGCTAACATAACTGAGTCGTCCGCGTATGCTAGAGAGTATAGTTTGCTGTTACCCAATCTCATGCTTCCTTTCATTTTCTTCTTTACCTTCTTCTCTTAAGCATACCAGCAGCATATTAAAAAGTAGCGGACTCAAAGGGCATCCTTGGCTTAGACCTCTTCCTGTATAGAATACCTCCCCTTTTTCCTTTTCTATCTTCACTCTAATCCTGGGTTTAGTAAAAAAAATTCCCTTATCCTCTCCACCAATTTTCTATCTATTCCCCTCTCTTTCATTGCCCGCCATAAGACTTTTTGTTTACTAAATCAAAAGCAGCTTTAAAATGACTAATTTTCCTCTCTTTCTACCTAGGTTTCGCTTAACTAAGTAGTTCAGTAGGTAAATGTAGTCCAACGTTTCCATCCCTTTTCTGAAACCCCTCTACATTATTTTTTAAAAAACTCAAAAATAAATAGTAATTTGAATTGCTTAAAAATGAAGTCGTTAAATTGCTAATTATAATTTCCAAAATTTAATCAATACAATTTTACTTACAAAATTAAAATCTATGAAAGGGAAAAATAAAAAATTAGCGTATCAAATATTTTTCAATTTGAAATGATTTGTTTAAGTCTTCAACTAAAAATCGGTCATTTTTAGTCTTACATCCAAAATTAAAAATTAAAATACACAATACAAAACAATTATGGGGCGAGATGAGCATAGGGGGTAAGATGAGCCACTCATTTTTCTTGTATGCTATCATTTCTTTTGTAACGGTTTTTTGTACTGATACCAGGAAGAACGGAACCAAACTTCTTTTTAAATATGTTTTCGCTTAATGTTGAATAAATTTTAAAAAAAAGGATAGCAAAATATTTAAGAGCTGTATTCTGCTATTTTCAATTTGTTTGAAGTTCAAGAATCACGCAAAATCTCATATTAGATGTTTTTTCCAGAGATTAGTTTGATAACTTATTTATTAAACCTTAAGTTTTAACTGTTCTGGGGCGATATAAACCACCTCTTCCCGTGCATTAACCTAACCTCTTAGTATAGTATTCAGTATTATAGGATGCAATATTTCATATTATCAGATTGTGCATAGTATTAATTCTGGTTAAAACGTATTTTTAAAAAACTAATCTTGTAGACAATAATGCTCAGAAAAGTATGACAATGAACATGGGTAAGTCAAAAGATTGCTATATTTATTTCTGTAATCCAATTATTAAAAGATATGTGGGCATAAATCGGGTTTCTATTTACTAGTGAGCGAGAGGGGGGAAGGAGAGATGTCCTGAATTCTCTTAATTCTTACGAATTTTTCTGTATTCTCGGAAGTCTTCCAAATTCTCTCAATTCTTCTGAATTCTCTAAATTGTTTTAAAATTCGGTGGAATCTTTGCACTTTTCTACATTTGTTGAATTCTCACGTATCACTGCATTTGTTATGAATTTTTTTCACTTATTTCGAAATTATTAGAATAGACGTTTAATTATTTTAACTTTCTTCGAATATTTTGAATTATTTTGTCTTGAAGCGAATTCTACAGAATTTTACATGTTTTTTAAAAATCTATAATAATAACATAAAATGGTCTGAAATATTTTCAATTTTATGAATTCGTCTGTATTGTCCTAATTTTTGTTATTTCCTTAAATTATTTTATATTCTGTGAATTGTTTTGAACTCTAAATTCTTCCTAATTCTCGCAAATATTCCGAATTCTCTGTATTTTTTTGAATTCTCTAATATTTTAAATTTAATTAGTCTTGAATTATTTTTCAGTTTTCTGACTTATCTTGTTATCTTTAGAATATGCGCTGAATTACTTTGACTTCCTTCAAGTACAGTCAAATCTGGATTTAGTGTCAGTTTTAGGGCTGAGAACGCCCTGCGCGGCTTCAATTCTCGAAAAGGCCAATGAATGTTTAACATTCACTTGCACTTCTTCAAAGTATTTGTCGGAAGGCAGTCTCAGCCAAAAGTTCGGCGTTTCTGGATACCTCGAGTGGTATGGTGATGCCTCAGCAGCGCATCGAAACGTTTGCTAGAGTACAGTCGAGATCTGTATCCAAAACCTTACGGACTATGTACGCAATGGTCCGCACTAACGCTTGTCAGTCTCTCTTAAAGGAAAAAGAACATAAAATTTGTTTTTTCGATTGTAATTGTTGCAAAAACTATGCGGGTAAAATTATCCGCTATTCGCTTATAATGTTCATTATATTGGTATTTACTCTTTCATAGTTTCTCGTGAAATTGTGCAATACCATTTAGTCCATACAGGAGTTTATTTACTTTTATTTTTCTTTTGTCTGTAGAAGATATAGGCTGCACGTGAAGGCACACTTTATGATTTTAACGTGTGTAGTTCTAAATTGAAAAGTGTATGGTATAAAATTTCTTATTCTTAAAACTATTTGCTTTAAAAATTAGAAAAAATCAGTTTTTTCAATAACTACAGATCTAATTTTAACATTTTCAAAAATTATGAGTATGTGGTATGCAATGAAAACACTGGCTTTCGCTGGTTAGAAGTGTGAATCAGAAAACCCTGGACTTTTGTATCATCATTGCATGAAATTCTAATGACACGCTATAATGAGATAGTTTATCGTTCACCAGGAGGCACTAACAAACTTTCATAAGAGCCCGTGAAATTCAAACTTAAATTAAGCAAATTACAGCTTTTAAAAAGAATTTGATAAAAATAGCGAAACAAATATGAACTATAACTTAATAAAAAGATGAACCGCAAAGTTGGAAAGCCACTTTTCATTGAGCTACAGTCCACGTTTCATATTATGTTTCACTCCTTTTTTATAATTTTCTTTAAAAAACTTTACTTTTTTCATTTGAGTTCGTATTTCGCGGGCACTTATGTAAATTCGCTAGTACCTCCTAGTCAGCGGTAAACTCTCCCATAGTATGCTGAACTTACGTTTTTAAATTGATAAATATATCATCGTTAAAATCAAAAAAGATTATTCATATCTTATTTCCTCTAGAAATTATTATAATAATGATTAAGTTATTATTTCGGGTGAGGGGGGGGGGGGGGGGTCTGGTAAAGTGTGCAGTTCTGATTTTTTTATATTTTAGGCTCTGGTTGGATGGTAATAAAGATACCCGTGAAGCTGGTATACGCGATTTTGACGAAAATGGAACGTTTTTCGGCTAGACTGGATTGGTTACCGTTAACGCGCTTATTTTTATTTTTAAGTTAACAAATTAAGTTAGTCAAAAAAGTAACGGTTTACGTAACTTAAAGTGATTTTAACTAGTAGCTGTAACTACTTACCCTTTTCACTAAGTAACGTAACTGCAACTAGTTACACCCACCGAAAAGTAACTTACCCAAAACTCCATAGAAGTAAGAGAAAATATAAACTATGAAGAATACAAAAAAAAGATGAAGAAAAGCAAGTGATAAATAAACGGGGAGGATAGGGGCATCAAGATACAATAAATAGCATTATGTGATAAAAAGAGAAGATTCGACAAAATAATTGGAAAAAGGATAGGAGAAAAAGAGATGGACAAGAATATTTAGTTGAAGATTGGGAAGTGAAGTAAAATAATCAATGTATTAGGAGAAGGATAAGCCAAGGAAATGCTCTGTCTCTCTGTGTGTGTGTGTGTGTGTGTGTGTGTGTGTGTGTGTGTGTGTGGATAGGAGGGACATATGAGCATGTATGGAAAGGTTGTATGACAGAAGAATAAATAATTGGGTGTAGAAAGATCTAAAGGAGATAAAGTGATAGGTGTAGAGAGAAGCAGAGTAAGAGAGAATAAGAATTATAAATAAAGAAAAAGAATACAAATTAGGAATAAGAATTCAAAAATGTTACTTCAAATTTGAAAATTTGTACTAAATTGGTAGATTTCCATGACTGTCATAGCGAGATAATTTTTCGATTCTTAAATTACGAATTTTGGGGCAAAAGTAGAAAGTTACAAAGAGCAAGCCCCCCGGCCGAGCAGGCCCGCTGTTTATTGCAACAACAAGTATGAATACTTTATTGAAAAAGTGTTCATATCACTCATGGTTGTATAAAAAAAACATTTTTAGCGAATAAATATCAATTTTTACAAATAATTTTTTAATTCTTTGAAGGATTGATCTTTTTTGTCTTAAATACAGCTACAAGGGAGTATTAAACGTAAAAGAGACTTTGTTTATAAAAGTTTCTTGGTATAAAAGAAAAATTGAAAAGAGTTATAGTTTTCCACATAATCTCCCACTTTGGAAACACACTTTGACCACCTGATTGGAAGTTTCTTGATACCCTCTTTGCAAGAAGATAGGCGTGTTCTGAGCCAATTACGCATACAAAACATCTATCCCCGCGGGATCCAGGTGATTTTAATCCATTTTTGATACTATATCCGCTGTATGTGGCCTGTTGTTGTCTACCATAACTAATTTCAAGTTCAGCAGTAATTTCTTCGATAGCGATGCAACGGTCGCCATCCACAAGGTCGTCAAGTGCGGAAATGTTTTCTCGTCTTGGGATGGCGATCGTGCTTTTTGTTTCCAATCTTCTCTCGACCCTCAGAACAAGTTTTATGCTAAAAGCACACACGGACCTTTAAGAAGGTAGATTTCCCAAAGTGTTTACTCAACCTTCGGAGAATTTCAGCTGTACGGATCCGCTCCTTCCTTAAGAATTTTATTATAATCTGTTTCAAAAAGGACGTATGGACTTTAATCTGTCAAGGGGACCTTTACGTTTGTTGTCTATTATCTATTTGATAAAATCTTCCAAAGCCAAAATTTGGAATTTCCCAATTTTGACCTTAAATTTGTATTCTGTTGCTCGAAAATCCACCCTTTACCAACTTTCATGGAAATCTATCAGTTAAATAGAATTTCCAAAACTGGGGTTGCTTTTTTAATTATCACCCCAAACTCGTGTACTGTTATTCAAAGAATCCCCCATTACTGCCTTTCATGAAAATGTACCAATTGAATAAAATTTTCAAAATGTAAGTAAGCTTTTTGAACTTTCATCTCTTTTTATTCTGTTATTCAAAAATCCGTCTCTTCCTGACTTTTATGGATATCTAACAATTGAATAGAATTTCTAAAACTGAGGTTGCTGTTTTTTACATTTTTACCACAAATCCGTGTCTAAAAATATACTAAAATTTTGAACATTTAGGTCGCCTTTTTAATTTTATAATTTGGACCACAACTTTTGTTTCGGAACGAGACACTGGTTCCGGTTTTGTTCCGACTAAGAACGAACCTGGAGCCAAAACGAGGATGGAAAGATTTGGAGCGAAGATAGGTGAGTATAATTTCGTTACAGAACGGAACGAGTAGTGGTATCGTTCTCTTCCTGAACCGCTTTAGGAACGAGAAACCGTTCCCAAAAAGAACCGGATGCGTATCCAGAAAGGTCAAGTTTTTGCTCAGGATGCACAACCTTTCAATACTTATTTACGTTAATATTTATCCCTAAAATAGTGTTAGATCTAATAGTAATTATTCCAATGCTTACTATAATACTCACTTAAAATACTTCTTTTTTCATAAACGTAACTTCGAATCTTTAATTACTGAAGAGTTAGGTACATATTTCATAGTAATGACAAAAATAAAAAAACTTGTCAGTCTTGATGCTAACTATCTTAAATGATGTTAATAAATTAATTTACCTTAAACTTCTCGTGCAAAGCTTCGATATCGTCTTTCACTCTTTGTATTAATTGTGTTTGATATTCTCTTATAGCTCCTCGAATATGTGGTCTGACAAAGAGAGCATTAAATCTAGAGAAGATTCTGAACATTTCATTTGCATTTTTAGCTGTACCCAGCTGATCTCTCAGATGCGCTGTTATTCTTGCTTCGACGCGTTCAATTCGTTCCTCGTATCTATGTACAGCAGCTTCCCAAGATTCCAAACCTTCTTTCGTGATATCCAAACAATCTACTTCCTTCACATTTTCGTAAGCCAAGTTAACTTCTCCAATTGCATTGGCATCAGCAGCATCTAAAGCAAATTCGACTTTAACACTATCGCTGTCAGCGTTCTCCATACTTGAATTGCTATTTTGTCTCACAGTGGGTCTTAGTACACGAACAATAACGGTTCTTAATTGCTCGTGTTGACGCCGAAATCGACGCATATGCTCCATTCTAGTTTGAAGCTTTTTATGAGCAGGTGATACCCTCCATACCATTTTCATATGTTCATCTCGCTTTTTTTTAACAACATCCCTTAATAAACCTGTCAATTTATCGTATTCATCGTCCCACGTATTAAATACTTCAAAACATTGACTCATCACTTTCTCAAAATCATCAAATGGAATATGCATCAATCTTCGCGTTCCAAGGACCTTCAGTAATTGCTGTCCTAAATCTCTCGAAATTGCTTCCACTAATCTTAAGACTCTTTGTATTGGATATTTAGTACTTCGAATTTTTCTTAGATGTGTAAAAATCTGTTGAACAGCTAAGCGAATTCTTTCAAGCTCAGTTGCTGATAAAAGGTCATTAATAGGAAAATCTTTCATTAGTGGATTGTAATCATTTACTGTAGCCAGAGCTTGTTTTAAACCTGTGTCGGTGTCGAAACTAACAGTTGCATGGAAACGTTTTCCATGTTTCAGTATGTCAAGAGTTAATGAGATTTCCAGACTTTCCCGTCTTTCTTGAATACGATGCAATGCTCTTTCGAGATTCAGCCAAAATGAAATTTCTTGCAAAGCTGTACCGGATTCTGGATCTCGATTTAATTTTGTAACCTAAAATAACATACTATTATAAAATACCTTCACAGAAAGTGTCTGCGCGATGCATGGGCAGCAGACTAGCGGCCTAATGTATAATTATAGGGCTAGAATATGTTTAATACTGTTTTTAAATACATGCTACATTTAAAAGTAATTTTTACGACAATAATGGTGTAAGCAACCAATATTTTTACAAAATGATTCAATTACGTAAGTTAGAAACGACATGCAGGAACTTCTGAAGGAAGCTTCCCAATCTTCTAAGCAACCTGGTCACTTCCTGTAAATCGCATTATGCCTACCTACACTTAACTGCAATTACATAATTTAAGGGTGAACATTTTCCGCATGAAAGGGCAGGTTCTTTTCGTGCAGGTAAAATTTTTGGGGAATGGCCGTAGCAGCATAGACATGGTTGCGTATGATTCTGCTGCAATTGGACCATATTTGTTGGGGTAAGTCACTACTACTGTAACAGCAATTTACGCAAGTGACATTTTCGAACAAATTTTATTTCAAACATTTTGGGACTACATTTGGAGATGAATTGGTTTTACTAGAAAAACTGATGTGTAGGTAAAAACTAGAGGTCGTATTTACATTCAGCAGGAAAAACTTCTACGAAAACGACACATCCCATTTCACAGACACTTAGATCACATTTTGTTGACTAGTGTTATTTTTGTAAATCGATAAACACTGTAACTTTTGACAGAGATGACAGAACGAGTAATAACGTAGAGCGTTTGAAGTATCAGTCTAAGGGGATTTTTGTCATGGAGCAGTACACTCCACGCGAACGCTCTCAGATTGTTGAAATTTACATTCAACAAAACAAGTCAATTCTAAAAACTCAACGTTTTGTTGAATGTAAATTTCAACAATCTGAGAGCGTTCGCGTGGAGTGCACTGCTTCATGGCAAAAATCTCCTTAGATTGATGCTTCTAACGCGCTACGTCATTACTCGATCTGTCATCTCTGTCAAAAAATACAGTGTTGCCAAATCTTTTCGTCGAATATGGCCAACCCTGTAGAACATTGCAAATGGAAAATTTAAGCTAATTTTTATTTAAACCAATAATTACATTTACCTTCTGAATTTCTTTAATCCATCTGTTCACTCCATTTTGCAATTGATTTAGGAACGTTGAATCTTCCACTTTATCACCAAAGTCCGCAACCTTCGGTTTTCTACCCTCATCAGAACACTGTTTTATCACCTGCAGGACTACTGGATGAACAGGTAGAGAAATTTCTGGAATATCTATGTTTTGTTGCAGATGCAAAAGTCCCATTTCAAGTTCTGCTATTTTTTTTTCAACAGATGGAGCCATTTTATCACCATCTCTATCTGCTCTGCCAGTTTCCTTTACGTAACTCTTAAAATACGGTGCCATTGTCTTACTAATGGCATGTAAAGTTTCATAAGCTGGTCCGTCAGATAGTGTTACAATCCGCAGTTGAGGATGAATGGATTTATCAGCTTCTACCACAGCACCACGTTTTATTAGAACCAAAGAAGCCACTCTAGGACTTGTGAAATAAATCTCATTTGAAATGTAGTATACAGCATTTTCTTTTTCATCGTCACCCTCGCCATTGTCTTCTTCTATAATTAAAAACAATTTTAATTTAGTTGCATTCCTGTACCATTGTCTAATTTCTCTCTTTAATCAGTAGATTCACCGTCAAATAGTGAAAACAGGCGAACTGACCAGGTATACTATACTAAAACATTTCGTGGAATGCGTGCTTGCATGATAAGTGCTTTGTCCCTGAATACTAATCAAATACTTTAATTAGTTTTTAAAGTATTTGTATTAGTATTAAAATTTTCTTTTCGCCTAATTATAGGTATACAAAACTAGCACAGTTACACTTTGTTTATAACAACACAAACGAAAATTATTAGTCCAACATCTTGATGGAATATAATCACTAGCTGTCTATAACCAAAGTTCTATAGAAAAAGATCTTTTTGCGCAAAAAAAGCTTCTTTTAAAGCAAAAATTATATCAAAAACCCAAGGATTACAATTAAATTCAACAAAGACCATTGAACTCGACAACTAACCGAATTTATACCAATTGGAACGCATGTAAACAATGATCCACCTTCGGAAGGCGTACGAAAATAACGGAAAGCATTATGTTGTAGAAGGCTAGATCTAATGATGAACCCCTCAAATATAAATGATGTCATGAGAATGGCAACTAGATAAATACCATTTGACATTGTCACCTAAATAACAAAGAAACATGATTGAGGGGTCAACTACAGAGATTGTTAAATTTTTGTATATTAGATTAAAAAACATTAATGTACACAAGGCTTTATTGGACTTAAGGAAAACATTCTCTTTATAATAAATTATATAATCACAAAAATTTTAATTTTTAATTTGTCAATAGAATTTTCGATGTTTAAAATAAAAAAGGTAAGTTCTACCAAAAAATGGTTAAACAAGCTTTTTTAGGTCATTTGAAAAGGAACCATTTTTTTTATTTCGCGTTGGACTAAAAATTTTTATTTTTTAATTTTCAATATAATTTTCAATGATCAACACCAGAAACTATGAAATCTATGAGAAAAAAGGATTAAAACAATTTTATAGCTCTTGATCGTAACCGTTTTGTCCTAATACTTTATTTCGTATATAGCATAGTTTAACCAAGGTCCATATTTTTGAGTCGTTAAATAATAAAATTAAAAGGATGACAAGGGCATGTACCCTCCGTCGGAGGGAATCGGTCTGATTCCGAAACGTCATGTATAAATTATCGAATAAACAGTCTAGAAGAAGTCGATAAAATAAGGTTTTTCCTTACCAATACTAATTTGTTGTTTCCTAGACGTTAAATTAAGAAATTTTACATCCTGAACTTCTTTGCAGAAATTTTTATGTTTATGGCCTTCTTTTTAGTCATAATACGAATTTTCCTTTAATTTTATTTATTTTCTCAAGTTTTTGAGAGTGGCAGTCAATCTTTTTTTCGGCGAAATCGCGGTAAAATTTCAGCCATAACCATGTCTCACGACTGTAAGATAGTTGGTTACAGTCAGTGACGGACTTAATAGGATGACACCTCAAAAATCTCGTGTACTCTGAAGACACGGAGCGAACCAAGTGCTACCCCGGCTTCTGCATTTTGCCTGCAAGCGTCTTAGCATCTTTTTAACACTCATGGATGATTTTCAGGCTAATAACCTGTGAATGCTTGGCACTCTCAAGAGCGCCGATAATAACAAACATGGTTCGCTTCTCGAAGTCAAGGAGAACTATGTCAGGCCTCGAGTGCACAACACAAAAATTGTGGAGAATATGAAGTTGCAGTATATGCGGCACTTGTCCTTCTCGACAATTGACTCGATTTCCCTAAGAGCGTTTAGCGGAGCTGTATTAAGGGAATGTGATACGTAGAAAAAAATCGATTTTACCAGTGTTAGGTTTCCTCGGCTTTTTTCACACAATAATAAAGAGTTGGTCTACGACATCTGGGGAATGATAGCGAACATGCTAGCGAACGTCCCCGGACTCTTTTTTGTGGGTTAATTAAAAAAAAATTATTTTGATAAATTCAATGTGTGTGTATTTTGAGATTATGTGGGTTACAATTCTCTCCCATAATCATTAATGAGTGCTACCGGAAGCATCGGTACGATAGAGATCTACATTATCGGAATGACAGAGAACTAAAAAACGATCCTAACCTTAAAATAGTGCTCATGCATAAAAATTTTATTTAAGACAATATATTTTTATTATTATTATCCCTAACAAAAGAATCCGGGAACGCCCGTTATAATATTTTATAGCATCTCCGAATTCAGTTGTTAAACATTTTTATTTGTGTTTAAAAAAATCCGAGGGAACTAAAACCCGATGTGCCACATGACGAAGTATCACATGCCCTTAAGGCCATTGACGTAAGAGTAACAAAGATGATAATAAGGCACTCTTAGTCCTTAATGCTCGGCGTGTGCATGACACAATGCAGTTATCATCAGGAATGTTTTGGATCAAGGTGTGGCGACGGTATTCTTAAGTGGCAATAACACCATCTTGACATGCCAAAATGAAACCCTCCGTGCCCGACTTTAATGCAGGTGATTTAAGGAAATGAAACGTTATCTCATACGACATCGACTGTTCCTCCACATTTCTGTGGAAGATGCCGTGCTGTACCCAGATTAATTCTATTGCGAAGAAATTCAAAATTCAATATTCCGCGAACAACTTGACGGCGTGAGATGTAGAGTCGCGGAATAGAAGACTTAAGATGCATGCTGTTGCTCATGTGCATAACCTTTCGTGTCCCGATATCAATGGATCTAAGCACGTTCTTTGTTTATGGTACCACTGCAAATGAATAAAATACTACCGGGACGGCTAGCATGTTCGTTGCAGATACTTTGTTTCTCGCCGACAGTTCGGAAGACCAAATCTTCCGGATGAGACGTTTGTATCTGCTTCAGAACGTATCCTTTATAGATGTCATACCCTGAATACGGTTCTGTGGCACACCCAGGTACGTATAAGTCTCTCCAGAGCAAAGGTGTCGTATAGCGCTTCCATCGACGAGCTCAGGGTCTTTAGGGATGTCATCCAGTTTTCCTCGCTTCAAATAAACCATGGCGCATTTGTCTAACCCAAATTCCATTCCTATTTCCTTAGTATATCATTCGACAATCCCTAGATCTAGATGTAGTGAGGCAAAAGAGGAGCGGGCACATGATGCCAACCTGAAAGACACCTCTCTGAAAGGTGACCTTGTTAGTTGTCACACGATTTTTTCTAGATGAGATAGTAAATCTGGTTTTCCAGAGCGGCATCAATCTCTCCATGGACCTCATGATTTTCGGATGAACCTTTAAGCTCTCCAAAAGACAGATGATAAGTCTATAGGAGATCGAATTGAAAGCTTTTCAGTAATCAATCCAGACCATCAATAGGTCACGCTGATAGAATGCTGCATCTTTGCAGACACATCTATCCATAAACAGGTTCTCCCGACATCCTTCTACGCCTTTCTTTGAGCCGCTTTCTTACATTTCGTGCCACACAGATTCAATTACCCGAAAAATCCTATCATTAAGATAGCTGTGAATATCTTATACAGTGTGTTCTGACAGGTGATTGGCCTGTAATTCTTCGGGTCAGCTAAGTTGCCTATTTTCGGCAGGAGTTTTGTACGCACTTCCACCAACCAACTCCGGAATTGGCTTTTCCGACTTTCAATATGAGATGATAAAATGGGCCAGATGCTGATGGGTTGAAGGAAACTTCTTCCACCAAAAGGTCTTGATACCATTAGTTCCCGGGGCGGAATTGTTCTTCAAGCCTCTAAATACTTTTTTCACCTCCTCGGTAATGATGGGTGGGCATTCTTCATCAGGTGTTATGAGGGCATCACATAGATCCTTGAAGCTATTTATGTTCTCAGAGTCTTCATCCAGTCTATGCTACACGTCGTAGACTTCTCTCCAAAATACTTCGACGTCCTCTGGTTTGGGCGGGTGGTCGACAGTAACTGTAGGGTCTTGGAAGAGTCAAGATGGGTAAGAGAGAAATGGTTGATTTTCTCTGACCCACCTCTCTCCCCGCTCTAGACTTCTCTTAGCGTCAAATAGTATCTGTATTCTTTCAACAATATGCTGCATGATGGTCACCAGCTTTGACTTGTTAAATGTGTGACAACGGGTCCGGAGTTTGCGCGCAAACTTTCGAACCTTGGCGGTAAAATTTCTGCCAGATGTGATGTAGCCAATCACACACTGAATGCGGGATGCGTACTGTCCTGCCCAGCCTATCTTTATAGAGAGTTGATGCATTCGTCTTTTGGTCCTATGATCAACCGTTGATTTTGTTTTACAGTTCGCATCGGCCAAAGCTCTCGCTGCATTATACACGCAACAATTTCTAGTCCAGAGGTCGGATTCTTTGGAAAAATATCTACGAAGCTCGTCATCCATTTCAACCAAAGCTTTAGGCTTCAGAGAATCCTGGGTGTTGATGTTTGTCCGGGTCATAAACCTTCGCTCTTCCTCTGTCGGCTGCCTGCCCGCGGGTGGTCTTCGTGTCGCCTCTCTTTTTATGTTGCCGGCTTGCTCTGGCTGTGGTAGAGGCCCCTTTTTTAGAGTAGTTCGGCATGATTTCGCAGACGCTCATGCGAAAAGTGTGACAGCTCCGGGTGTTTCTCGCACCACAGAGAATACAGTCATGCCACGCACCCCGTTCAGGGGCCACACTCGCATCGTATCACCCTAGAATGTCGCGATTTAGTCGCTCCGTCCACCTAAAGGTCTCGAAATTCCGTCGATCCATAGCATTGTATCCATCTTCATTGTCTTCCGCGGCTCTAGAGTGGTCGGCATTGTTCGCCGACCCATTCTCGGGAGCCCTGCACGTTCTATTATTTTGAACACACAAACACACCTGCGCTTGGGGGTAAATTGCTTCGGGACCACCCGTTGGACAATTGTCCGTGACTGTCTATTCATTTTTGTAACCATATTCAGCAAAAACCCTTGGTACAGGCACTCTCTATCCGCAACCCGAGGACGCTAGAGTAATGCTAGAGTAATGCACTTTCGTCATTTCTGATGTTAAAATTCAGGCCAAGGATCTTGGCCGCCTGCTCTGCGTCTTTGTAAAGCAACGCTCGTTTTCCAATCATCTCATAATTCCTGACCATTTTTAGGAAGAACTCTGCCATTTGCAGCTATGTAAGGTGTGCTTAGAACAATTTGATTATGAAGACTGGCGATTCAGAATTCCACGTACGCCTTAAAGATCTGAGATGCATAATCGCAGAAGAGACGAATTGATATGCAGGCTCTTATGCATATGCATGATCTTATGTGTGACGATATCAAGGACCGTAAGGCCGCTCTTCATCAATGGACCACCCCAAGCGTGTAAAGTAAAACCAGAAAGACAAGCATGTTTGTCGCAGATACCTTGTTCAACCCCGACTGATTTGAAGAACAAATCGGTCGAGGAAGATGCTTTTATCTGCTTCGGAGAGTCCTTTACTGATTTTACGTCCTGAATACGGGTTGAAGGCACGCATAGGCGTGTGCCCGTCTCTTCAATCTCAAGATGTCTAATAAAACTTAAATCCACAAGCTCAGGGTCGTTAGCAACACCAATAATCTTTCCTTTCTTTGGATGAATTTTAACAACAGAGGCACCCAGAAAAATTTCGTAGTGCGATAAATAGAAGCTGAAGTGTGATGCAAAAAAGCAGAGGGCTCACGGTATCGCCTTGAAAGACGCCCCTTTGGAAGGTGACTTTGTTCGTTGTCACGCAATGATAATCCTTCAAGCTTTACAACAAACAGACGATAAGTCTAAAAGAGGTTAAATCAAAAACTTTCCGGTAGTCAATCCAGGGCATTTACATGGCGTGCTACATCCTTTTTCGAGCTACGTCGTTCGTAAAACTCCTTTCTTTACACAGGCTTAATTCTTCGAAAAATCATGTTGTTTGGGTTAGCTGTAAAGATCATGTAGATTGTGTTTAAACAAGTTATTGCTCTGTAATTCTCTGGGTTGGACAAATGGCATTTTTTTCGGTAGGATTATAGTGCAACCTAACACCAGCTACTGTGGGATGGGCTTTTCCGACTTTAAATACTAGGTTAATATCCGGGCCAGATGTTGGTGTATAGAAGTAAGCTTCTTCCACCAGAAGTTATTGATACCATCTGGTCATGCAGTGGAAGTTTTTCGTACCCCTAAATTCTTTTATCACCTCTTCAGCATAAATTAATGGACATTCCTCCTTAGATGTTATAAGGTCGCAAAACTCTTTGAAGCAGATGATACTAACAGTATCTTCTTGCAACTCGAGTCTTTGTGGAATCTTGTATACCTTTCTTCAAAAAGTGTCTACCTAGTTAGGTTTAGGTGGATTTTGACAGAAACAGGGTGAACGCTGAAGAAGCGCGATGGATCAGCAAGAAATGGTTGATGCCTCATGATCCATCTCTTCCTCTTCTGTATTCCCCTCCTTGCGTCAGATAATACCCGTATTTTGTTAACAATATGCTTCTTGATTCTCAGCAGCTTTTACTTGTTCCGTATGTGATTGAAGGCCCTCAGTTCCGAAACTCAGCGCACTTTGAAATCGGATAATATCTTCAGTCTGTTCTTTGAGGGTGAAATCTTGAAATTTCACTAAAAAGCACTAAAACTTAAGGTTTTGCAAAAATGGGCTTAAAATCGATACCGATGCCTTCCAAGGGTGACTTTACGATGAAAAGTCATCAGAGGGTACTTAGAGGTCCGTACCGAATCGCCAAAGTCACCCCATGCCAATCCTCATGGAGAGTGAAATGGCTCAAAATTGCGTATTTTCAAGTAAAACGCTGAAACACTTGTGCAGATCTTAGCTCACTGAGTTCTTCTACTTCGAGTGACCCAAAGCCCACCACATGGAGGTGGCTGCACATCGGGCTCCACCCACGCTCTACTCAACCAACCAACCATATGTAGAACGTGCTTATTTAAGTCTCAGAGTCATTAATTACACCCACAAAGTCTTTCTTAGTGTCAAATAAGTTGACAGTCTTTCGAGAAAGAAAAGTGGCGCGTATCTGTCGGTCCCGAGCCTCGGGACCGATGCCTTGCCTGGACACCTCTGTTACCAGTCTAATAGTTCTTTCCACCGCTACTGTGTGACAAGGGAAAGATGTCTTTTTGCTGATATGTATAATCCCAGAATTTTATTTGAAGTTGTTAGCCAGCGAGCCATGTTAATGGGGGCCTATCTTCCGAGAGGCCAGCTTAGAAGAGCACGCTCCGAACCGTATGGCATCTGATATCTCAGGTAAGTCACATTCAACTTGTTTAAACTTTACAACATCGAGGGTCTCACAAGTTGGAAGTTGTCCTCCTATTGGCCCTGAGTATTTGTTCGGACGCTCGTTTGCTCGTAGACAGACATGACCCAGAGACCGCACAATTATTTAAGCGTTTTACTCGAAAATACGCAATTTTGAGCCATTTCCCCTTCCATGAGGATTTGCATGGGGTGACTTTGGCGACTCGGTACGGACCTCTAAGTACCCTCTGATGACTTTTTAACGTAAAGTCACCCTTGGAAGGCATCTGTATCGATTTTAAGCCCATTTTTGCAAAACCTTAAGTTTTAGTGCTTTTTAGTGAAATTTCGAGATTTCACCCTCAAAGAACAGACTGAAGATATTATCCGATTCCAAAATTTCAAAATGTGCTGAGTTTCGGATTGGACTGGGCCACTTTTCCGCACCCAGGCGTTTCCTGGACGCACAGTGTTGGTTTTTCGCGCCAGCCTAATAGCCGGGAGGGAGGGGCCAGAAGATTCAAGCCACCCCTCTGAAGTAAGTATTTTTAGTGTTCAATTCCCTATTTCCCCAATCTTTGCCTGTATCTATATTTTCTTATTCAGTTGATGGAATCGTCTTTTGGTCTTTTGATCCAACGTCGGTTTTGGCCTTTGATTTGAATTAGCCAAAGCTCTAACAAAACCATAAACTGACCAACTGACGGTCCAGACATCGGAGTCCTCCGAGATATCCTTACGAAGGCAGACATCCATTTCAGCCAGATCTTTGGATTTAGGAGGAACCTGCATATCAATGTTGTCCCTTGTACTGGAATCGCTATCATATCTCAGAAACTGCCCTTTCTTTTCAGTTTTAAAAAGTGTGCCAAAGCTCAATCGAATCTAATCAGTCGTTCGAAAGTTATCGGGCCTACACGCAGGAGACTACATGTCAAACTAATAGCTTTTCATTAGGAAGATAATATAATTATAATATAGTAATTAATACTTCTGAAATATACATTAATGTCTTCAATGCACAATATTTTACATAAATTTGTCGAAAAAATATTTTGTATTAATTTAGTTAGGACTTTTTAAACTCGACTATTCATGAAATGTATAAAATTACCGATAAATAAGGACACATACATTTATCACATACTATATTCTGACCCTATAACACTTAGCCAAAAATTTTACATTAAAGTCCGAGCGTTCGATAACTCAGTTTGGTCTTTTTTTTCTTGTGAAATTGGTCAAAAAGATTTTGTATCAGCTTCACTTTAGATTTTTCAGAACTAATTTACACACTTCATAACCCCTCGGTCGATACAAGTTATATCTCCTCGGCTTTTAAATATTAGTGAAGTTTTTTATACATAGAAATAAAATAGTTCACTAATGTTAATAATTCACTAATGTCTGTCTTCTATATCCGCTACTCTGTAACTAACCCCATAAGCTTTACATATCATTTTTTTTGTGTGCGCGTTTACAAGGAAAGTGTCATTTTTCAATCACCGTGGTTTTTATATGTAATCCTACACTAACAAGTCAAGTTATATTGTATGAAAATTTACAGACTCCATGAAAGAATATTTTTCAACCTTTACAAATTTAATGCTTTGTATGTTCACAGCTTTTCTGCGGAATGTTTGATAATTCTGAGAAAAAGCGTACCAATTCAGTAGACCGTAGGCTAATCAAATTTCATGACACCATATCAAGGAAAATTCTTTGCTCCTATAATTTTCACGGTGTCAAACATTTAAACATCGAAAAATTGGAATTTTTCGAAATTGTTGGGCCGTACAAGCTTGCAATGGATTGAATCAATACTAGAGTGCACGAAAAAGGTATTAACAATTTAAGACTGAAATGCCCGCTCCAAGATTTCGGTTCAAATTCCCCTCCACACTTGCAGCGGGGCTGTGAAGAGAGGGTTGACTAATTACGTTCTGAGCGGGCAATATTGTGTTCACTTAAGGGCAAAGCCATTTAGGACCATGTCCGAAACCAGCCATAAATAGGATTCCCAGTGTAATATATTTGTAATTTTTTTATGGTGCCCTGCAAAAAATTCGACGTAATATTCGACTCTAAATTAGTAAAATAGCAGTCATTTCTAATTTAAAATTACAGCAGATCGCCTGATATTTTCCGCGCTACTTGTAAAATTGAACAGACTTGCCGTGAACTTACTTACAAAAATAAACGGTATTCAACCAAACGGATCGTGTCATTTTACTCTAGGAATAACTGGTAGTTTATGTCCAATAATGCTTTGTTCTATTTTACATTTGAATTTGTACAAGCCGTGAATGAATTTTAAATTGCTTTTTTTAAAGTATACCTTCGAAACAAGTGCATGAAATACTCCATATAACAAAATGCCTGCACAGTGTGAGCGTTATGGGTCGCACGCGTGCGGGTGAGGCCGTATCACGTGGGTTCATATCATCACGCAGATGTGTCTTCCATGTAGCATATGCTTCGCACGTGTACGGGTAAAATACACGCACGTAGATTTAGTAAAATAGCTTAGGGGTTCTGTCGGTTTGCCGCTGATGCTGAGGTAAAATTAACATGATGTTCGCGACTGGAGGGAAAGTTTTAAATAAAACTATTTAATAAAATAATCTAAACGATAATTTATTACATATTGATTTTAATATCATATTAAACATGCACGATTGTTATCGCGTCCTCGGGTTGCGGATAGAGGGTCCCTGTACCAAGGGTTTCTGCTGAATATGGTTACAAAAATAAATAGGCAGTCGCGGACAATTGTCCAGGGGTG
>NC_046659.1:6433691-6453978 GCF_010883055.1 Belonocnema kinseyi | reverse complement strand
TACCGCGATTTCGCTGGAAGCGGGTGCAATTTTTCAGATTAGCACCCGCTCCCGGCGAAATCCTGCGGTTGTCCTTATGACAAATTTTTAATTATATATACGCTATTATAACAGAAATTAAGAGTTAGCACTTCCATAGGAAGCACAACTATCAGCATAATGACACATTTGCGGCCCATTTCAGGCAGATAAATAGAGATTTTAGAAACGTTAAGTTCTGGCCACTTGTAAATATGTTTGCCAATGCCAGACTAAAAGTCTAACATTGATTTACGGATATATCATTTTTTCTCTCAAACACATATCAAATTCTTATAATTTTTTTTTCTAAGATAATATATATTCTCTTATAGGATTTTAGGTTTAGAGGGCCCACTTTCAATTTGTTACAATTGTAATTGAAAAATACTTATTTTGAAAGTTTTAATTTAAAATTCAGGGTTATTTTTTAAATGGCCATTACAAGATTTAATTGTTGTTAGTGTCAATCGTTAAAAACTTTTCAAAATTAAAATTAAAATTTGGGAAAATATAGAAATAAATCGATACATGTTACAAAATTAATAATTTTGCAAGAAATATATTTTTTTTAATGATTACAGAGTTTTAAAGCTTAAAATATGTCATTTGAAAAGAATATAGGCCTATTGACGGCAGCTTTAAAAAGTTGAATTATTTGAAGACCAGAGAAAGAACCTTTGAAAAAAATATAGGCCCATTGGCGGCGGGTTCATAAAGTTGAATTATCTGAAGACCTGAAAAATGAGAATATTTGACAGTGATACAAAATTTACAGAATTACATGAAAACTTTATGTTGCTCATATAAATACCAGAAAATACTAAATTTACCAAACTCACAGGACCTGACTCTATTACTACCTAGATCTATTATATGAAGAAACCGCACGTCCCGATTTTCTCAAAGACGAAACATTCTAGTTTGAAAAATTGTTTGTGTCTTAAAATCCCCTGTGGATAAACGGAGGGTTAAATGATCAAAAATTACATTTTTTAAGTTCAGGTAACTTTGATTTAAAAAATGTTTTGTTTTGCATAGTAAAGCAAGAGGCTGTGCATAAATTACATAAACTTGTATTCTGAAATTTTAAACCAAGCTCCCCTACCCCCGTTTTAGATAATTTTTCCCGACTTAATTGTTTTTGTGAATTTAGCGGTTATCCAAAAATTACGTAAAAAGATTTGAGGTAAGGGAAGATTTGGCAAAATCTTACTTTTTGTCATGCATGAAATAAGTAGTTGAACTTTCAACCAATGAAAGACTTTCATTTTAAATCAGAAACAATCGAACTGAATCAAAAGGACAACTTAAAAAAAAAGTTCAATCCCCAATTAAAGCAGATTCATTTTCAACCAAGAAGATGCATTTTTGAACAAAAACTATTGATTTTCCACCAAACTAGACGAATTTTGCACAAATTATATACATTTTCAAACAAATTTTTGAATTTAATAACTAAAAATCAGTTTTCTACCAAATTGTACTATATTGAAGCCAGAAGGACGAGTTTTCAACGCAAAAATATACATTTCTAACTAGGAAAGAAAACAATTTCAAGAAAGCAGTTAGATTTGTATATAAATACCTGAATTTGCTACCATACAGTTGAATTTTAAAACAAAAAGATTATTTTTCTACCAAAAAAGACGAATGTCCCAAAAGTTACATAAATTTGCGACGAAAAAGTTAAATTTTCAACCAAATTGTTAAATTTTCAGTTAAAAAATTAATTTTTAACAAAATTGTTAAATTTTCAGTTGAAAAATTAATTTTTAACCATATAAAAACATATTTTCAACAATTTAGTTTAATTTTTACTCTAAAAATTAATTTTCAACGAAAAATGTAATAGCTAAAGTTTTAATTAAAAAATATCTATACTTGAACACTTTGAAAATCCTGAAGCACTGGGTGCTTTTACATATACGGCTGGTTCGTTTATAGGAAAAAAATTTGTTTCATACACTACAGGTTATTATATCGACACGAGCTAGCCGTTTATCGAGAGTAACCAGTCTTTTATGTTACACCAATCTCAATAGATTGAAGCCCAATAAGAACGACCGCAGCAACAGGTGTCAGCTGCTCACAAATGGAAAAAGATACCGAAATCACGCGTTGTGGTTATATCAAGTTTTAATAAAATTCATGTGAAATTCATTAAGAAAACGTTTCTTTCATGCAAAACGTAGTTTTGTCCATCCTTTGCTGCGAACCCTAATCATCGCGAATAGGCTACCTTATTGAAAAAAACAACATAACTGCGTAATTGTTTATCCAAAAACATGATGTCGTTTTTACCTCGCTTTTAGCGTTGTTTTTTCGCCTGGTTTTCAACGTCGTTGTTACGACGTTTTTGACGTCGTATTTTCAGTAGGTTACACTTTAGCGGATCAGTGAAACCGAACGTTTACCAAACTTTGTAACAATTCGGTTTCACTGATCCGCTATACATCGTACGCTTAATTATTAATATGATATTAACCCTTCAGGGCCCCTGGGTGCCATATGGCATTGCTGCGAACACAGACGCATAATTATTTGTATCGCTCGAGAGTAACGCCCAGTGATGCCAGGATGTGACAAATATAATGTTCATAATGTTCCCGGAATTTGATTCTATTTAATAATTATTGCAATCGAAAATAATAATTAAATAATTTTGTAATTCAGAGTTTTTGAATTTTTTGTGGTCGTACTCAACACATCGAACAACATTTCCGTTCATTGATTCTTTTCATACATTTTCAATGCAAAAAATGTTTTTTTTTTTCATTTGCATTTGTTTTTATTTTTTTAGATTCAAATTTTGTAAATAACTGCAAAACTTTATAGTTCAATCGATAATTCAGCCGATTTAAATTTTACATCTGTGGCAAATATACCCGTCTTTCTTCAGTCATTCAAAGTAACGTGCTTATTTTTTCGTTATCAATGGAACTAGTAGTTTAACAAACAAATCATTCGTTTTCGAATATAACAGTTTGTATGAAAACTATTATTCAAACTGACTGCCCGTCATCTGTTCAACTCCAAAATGTGCATTATACTTTAATAGTATCATATTCAATGTTTCAACATTATGCATTCACGATAACGAAAAACCCTACTCTTCCTTACGCATAAAAGGAGACACTCTGTTTGAAAATCAAAATAGGTTAACTTTTAGAATTCCAACGGACATTTTGTTAGGTCTTGCTGCAGAAATTGAATTAACACTTTTTTAAAATCCAGGACATCGTGATGAGACCGGAATTATTGGAACATCTGGAAAATTTGTATCTCGAATCAGTTACTCGCAAAAAATGTTGTTTGATGCTGACGGGGGTAGATTTTCTCAGACCACCTCTCGGGTCATTGACGAAACAACTAATAACCATGACAGTAAAGTTTGCAACATTTATGATATAAAACAAAAATTTAAATTACAATAATAAGCCAAATCCCCGAAATTTTATTGTGGATATGAATAATTGTTTACGCTAAATTCAAAACAGAAAATCAATCGAAAGTAGCAAACAAGTAATATTTTACAATACATATAATCAATTATGAACTTAAAAAATAAATTACGAAAATAAAACACTACAAATTTTCAGTATTTGAATATAGAATGAAATTGATCATGAAACGTAGTAAAAAAAGTGCTTTATGGAGAATAAATGTACCAAAAGTAATTTAAAATTTCTTCATAAATTAAGCTTCACTGCTTTTCTTTAAAAGTTTGATAAGACTTGTTCATTTCAATTAGGTACCATTGATAGCCAGATCAGGGCTCTTATCCAAAACTTTGAAGTCTTGGATGACAGTTTTGTGACCAAATGGACTGAAACATTTGCTGCAAGAGAAACTACGTGCAAAATATTTGTAATGTCCGATTACTTGCAATATTAACATTAATACTCATTACAAATTGGCATCAATTTTTCCTTAAAATTCATGGATTGCACATTTAATTCAAATTTGGATTGGGCAGCATTCTGCAATTGCTTTGTAGGATTTATTGGTTCTAAAGTGTTTCAAAAAGAAGAGGAGGAAACTCTTGTCCATTATATTTAAAATTTAGATGATAGTAATCTCTTCAATCATCATTTTTACGGCCATCAACTCATATACCTCGCAAATAACATTTTCGCTCATATTGTAGTTTCAAGGGAAGGAGTTATTTTAACTCTTTTGCACTGTTCAATCAAAGTGCCAGTTTCAAGAGATGCTGATAAAAGAAGAAAAATGTAGAGGATAAAACTTGAATCCAAGGAGAAAAAAGCAAGTAGGGAAAAGGAGCGCGAAGCATTCATAGTTAATGCCCAGGTGTGTGCAAATCTTCATTCAAAATGTTTGTTATTTTAGTGACTCTTTTTTTAATCTCTTGTTTAATAAGTATATAATTATAAGTATATAACTTTTGAGTTAACGTTTCACTGTTTATGACTTAAATTTCTCCCTTCAAGAGTGAAGTAACTATTTCACTCTGACAGACAAACTTCTAGTAAGAGAAAGAGAGTAGTTCAGCTGTAAAACAGTGAACTTACACTTCGATAAAATTATCAGTAATTGCATTTTCTTAAAGTCATATTAGACATGCCTGTAAAGCTGTACCCCCGCTAGTAAAAAAATCAATTTTTTTTAGTTCTGATTTCCTTTTGGATAGCTCTAGAGTCCCTGACACTTTTCCAAAATAGTTCTACCAAATTTGGGTAAAAAATAATTTTTTAATTCAATAACCCCTTACTATTCATTCAATTTTTTTTAATTGAATTATATTCAGTATGTATACCCTAAAGGGCATTTACATTTTGGTCCGTCTATGCAAATATACATGAAAAAGATACTTATTCTATGAAAACAACAGGCAAACATCAATTCCCTACTACTCCTACTTTACATTTTGAATCTCTACTCCCTCACACCTTCCATTCTGCTCCCCCCCACCCATCCCCATCCTAGGCCCCATTCGTTACCCACTCATTGCGATACTATATATTACAAATAAATGTTCGTTATATATATATATTCCAGGCCTTCCCCACATTTTCGCACCTTAGCCTCCCCCGCCGTACTTTTATTTCATCACTCGTTTTTGCGTGTTCCCAACATTCCTCTCTCCCAGGGATTATTTTCCATCACTTATAACACACACAGTGAGATGAATTATCTATTCTGCACCAATCGTTCTGCAACTCATAAGCAATTCTTGTTTCTATTCCATTCATAAGATTTCTCAAGATCTTCTCCACGGTTCCTCCTTCCTACATTCATTTTATAGTTTCGCCGTCTCCTACCTCTCTACTTGCTTTCTCAAATGTTCTCCCCCTATCTCGAAGGATTCCCAATTATTATTCCTCTTATTTCCTCTCTGAGACAAATTTTCGGCCATCTTTCATCCTTCATCCCACACATACTCATTAGGTACCTTATCGCTCTTGTCCTAGTATCAATTTCTATACCGTGTCTTCCCGATTCCGTTCTCCAGATGTAGCCCGATGTTGTACTAACTAGCCCCATTGCCATTTTGACCATCCTACCTAGCAGCCTTTCCATCACGTCGCTCCTTTTCGACCCCCAAACTTCCACTCCGTAAATCCCCCCCCCCCCCCCCCCCCCACGGCTTTGACCAAAGGGTTCAACAGGTACAGTTTTTTTCCCAGTTTGTTAATCCTCGCCCTTTTTATAACTCCCCGTGGTGCGTTCCATGCGGTCCTTGCTTTTCCTGCTATTCTAGATATGTGGATTATATTGACTCCCCCTGTGAGAACCAGTACTCCAGATATTTAAAACTCTTAACTACTTCAAGCTCTCGCCCTCCTATCTTCCAGCTCTCGTATTCGTCTCTGCTTCCCCCCTTTCTAAACATCATTATGTTAGTTATCTCCACATATATCGTGACCTGATTCCTGTCTGCGTATTTTTCCACCTTCCTTAGCATTTCCCTTAGTCCTTCCGGTCAGTCTTCTATCAACGCGATATCGTCCACATACTTCAACCCAAATACCTTAGTTCCTCATATCACTTTCCACCCTACATTCACCTTTTCCCAAGCTTCATCCATGTTCCGGGTTTACAGTCTTGTCCTCCGATTTTCTTACATTGTTGAAATTCTTCGCTGGCGCTAGATCGCCTAGCTCCCCTCCCCCAGCTCCTCTCCTACTATCGCATTCCAGTCGCCTAGCATCACCATTTTTTCTCCCTTCTCCAGCATATGCTCGACTAAAGTTCTAATACTATTCGCCACTTTTGATTCTCCTACGTTATTGTAAATAACGTAGGACGCCCAGTGACACTAGAAAAGCTTCCTCCTTTTTTTTCTCACACAACTTGAGAAAATTCCACACACCCCTAATATTTTTCCTCCCCCGCCCCGCTTTATTCCATACTACACCTTTAATTGCGCCCCTGCTTTCCTTCTGTTCCCCTTTCTTGCTTACGAAAAAGTTTTTTCTCAACCTTCCGCTCTTTCTCGTTCCAGTAGTATTCCCTATCGTTAATTCCCCACCTCACGTAGTAGTGCACACTCGCAGTTGATCCCCTCTTTTTTGCTGCTTTGACCTTCTTGTTGATCCATTCCAAAATTTCCTTCGCCCTGAGTGTTAAGTTGTCCTCTAATGCGATTCCCGTTCCGGTCAGCTTGAAGTTGTTAGACATCAGCCTCTTTTTATTTCCTAGTGATTCGAGCGTTATTAATGCTCCACCGGCTATGTGTCTTAGGTCTTTTATTATCAAACTGACTCCTGTCAGTTCCCTAAGCTTGTCCCCTATTTCTTTAGCTCGAAACTTTCCTCTGCATCTGAAACCCCTCGGGATAACCACGTTTCTTCTCGCTTCTCTCTCTCTCAGTTCCCATTTCAGCTCGTTCGAGCTGAGTTTATATTTATCTTCAGTATCTATTTTCTCGTGTACGTAGACCTCCTTGTCCTAGCTTGTAAGAAGATCTGCTCTGTTGTCCATTTCTCCTTCCGGTCAACTGCCCTTCTCCCACCCTCCAGGTGATGTAGGGATGTCGATACTCTCATTTGGAGTTTTATCCTCACACTCCTTTAACTTTCCAGTCAAAACCTCTTTCTCCAATCTCAACTCCTCGTTTTCTTCCCTGTGCTGTTTCTCTTATTTCCTGGTTTTCTCCAGATCCGACATTGCGGCCTCTTCCCTTCTCTGTCCTTAAACAATTAACTCCCTTAACTCCTTCAGCTGTCCCTCCAGAGGTTCCATCTCTTTCCTCAATTCCACCCTCCACGATTTCTCCAAGGATTCCCCTATTTTGCTAATCCACTCCGGCAAGTTCTGAAGAGGTACACTTAGTCCATCTCCGATAGGCTCGGACTTTTCTCTTTCCATGGTATTCTCATAAGGGTTTCCCTTTGCGTCTTTCTCTTTCTCTGAGTCATCTCCCAAAGGCTGTTGTGTTTTTCTTGCCTTCTCCTCGCCCACTGACAGGTTTAGGTTTGAATTCTCCGTGTTCCCTATTTCTGTCTTCGAGTCAGGTTCCTCAAATTGCCGTGGAGAGTCGCCACTATCCAGTGCAGCCTTCGCCAGAAACGCCTTCTCGGTTACATGTTTGGAACCCGAACCGGAAGTTTCGTAATTTTCCCCGCCAGTCTCCATAAACCCAATGCTCTCCATCACTTTAGAATATTATCGCCTTTCCAAATGAATACCCTCCCACATCTCAGAAAAAACACTTCTACTTGTTCACTAGCAGCCTTCGATTCCAAATCCCGCAGACTTATCCCCGTGTGGATGCTTGAGCCAAGTAAATTCGAAGTATTTCCCGGAGCTACCACAATGCGTGTTGACCGCTTGACTGTCCGACCGGAACTCGAATAGCCCGTTACTATTTTTATTATAAAATTTCAATCGCAGATTATTATTCCAATTAAATAGATGTTTTGAAAAAAAAATTTACACAAAATTGCTACAAATGTTTCTGAAAAGTGTCAGCAATTCTAGAACTCGTTAAAAACGATTCAAAACTAAAAAAAATTTTTTTACCATTTAGGGACCAGAACTATTGTTAAAAACTATCAGGAACTGTAGAACTATCCAAAAGGAACTTCAAACACAAGAAAATTATATTTTTAACACTGGGGTTACAGCTTTAAAAGAACAATAACAAGTCTTTTAATAAGTTTGTAAATTTCTTCGTCTGCTACATAGAACGAGAAAGAGCTTGGAAAGACATTGGACGAAAAGGAAAGTAGGAATGCTTCAGAAGGAGTGTCTTCTTATCCTTTCGTGGTCTTCGTTGGTTCAATAAGGTCTCTAATTGCGTTTTATAGCGTTGTGGGAAATTTCGATTGAGGGCGGTTTATAACAGCGCTGATATTAACGCTCAATATTTATTTGACCTGCAATTTTTCATTCCCGAAACCGGCGCATTATTCATGGATGGTTCTTGTTAAAACCTGCATCAAAGTTAGCTTACTTGGCGAAAAGGCGTACGTTCAAGTCGAAAAAGTCCTGTCCTACTTCAATAAGAATTTGAACATCACAGCTAACACAAATAATGACGAAGAAGACTTAGTAAAGGGTTTTTCAATAGGCACGCTACAAAAATAGATCGATAGTTACAGCAAACGACGCAAATTTTTTCCGCTCTTTTGACATTTCTCTTCAGTAAGGTTTGCCATTTCATCATGGAAAGATATACGAACCGAAGAGTCGAAATTATTAAAATTTACTACCGAAATTCAGAGTCAGTGGCCTCAACTTTAAGAGCGCTACGTCCAATTTATGGTCGTTATAATCGTCCTGCCAGATCAACAATTGAGCGTCTAGTGGAAAAATTTGAATCCACAGGTGCCCGTAGTGTCGAGAATATTGCTGCCGCTAGCGCATCAATTGAGGATGACCCAAATCAGTCTCTCACACGTCGTTCTCAAGCGTTGGGCTTATCTGTGACGTCGTTGTGGCGTAGTATGCGAAAAGATCTTGGCCTACATCCTTACAAGATCAAATTGACGCAAGAACTGAAGCCGCTTGACCACCAGAAGCGACGTATGTTCGTGAATTGGGCTGAGCAACAACTTGAAAATGATCCGGATTTTCATCGAAAAATCATCTTCAGCGATGAGGCCACAACTCCATGAGTCAACATTATATCCCGAAAAAATTACGGTTTGGTGCGGTTTATGGGCCGGTGGCGTCATTGGGCCGTAGCCGTGAGCGTCATTAGGCCGTT
This sequence comes from Belonocnema kinseyi, assembly GCF_010883055.1. Classification (NCBI taxonomy): domain Eukaryota; kingdom Metazoa; phylum Arthropoda; class Insecta; order Hymenoptera; family Cynipidae; genus Belonocnema; species Belonocnema kinseyi. Next base: position 6,444,782 of record NC_046659.1, on the reverse strand, counting down.
CGTGAGCGTGTTATCTCACGAAATGTTCCAGTCAATTGGCCGCCTCGGTCGTGCGATTTGACGCCGTTAGACTATTTGCTGTGGGGCTACGTCAAGTCTATGGTCTATGCCAAAAAGCCAGCGACGATTGATGAACTTCGTACGAATATCGAACGTGAAATTGCAGCAGTATCGGCCGAATTATGCTTGAAAACCGTCGAAAATTGGGTTCAGCGTCTGGACTTCTGCAGGCGTGCCCGTGGTGGCCATGCAAAAGAAATCGAGTTCCATACATAATGGCATCGAATGTACTTTCACATGAATAAAGAATTTCATTTATATCCAAAACCGTTTTTGTTTTATTTAAAAAAGCTTTTGTAGCGCTCTTATTGAAAAACCCTTTATGTCTGATGTCATGCGATTTAATTTTATGTGTCAGTATTTTATGTTCGATGTTTCAAGAAGTTCTGTAACGATGTTGTCTTTTTCGTAAGTAACAGACATTCCAACTAATTACATTCATACATAAAATGAATCCTGAACCTTTTTCTAAATCAAACACAGAATCTGCAGCATCCGTGATTAATGAATTGTTTGATTACAAAGACTTGCCTTCACGCGTTATCTTAGAAATCCCAATATATCAATATTTTTCAGTCAACTGCTTGAAAGATTAATAGTTCTCTGTGAAAAATCTGGTAATATAATTGCTTACACGGCCATGATGGAAGTAATGTTGAAACTTTTTGAAAAATTCAAAACTGAAAGTCAAGGTCTGAAGTATTTTGAAAAAAAAGTAGTTATCTCCCTTCCAAAGAGATTGTAATTGATGATAGAAAGGTCGTAATGGGTTACAAAGAAGGAAAAAAAACTCCAAACATAGCAATACACTACATTTCCTTAAGACGTGTCTTGATCAAATCTTTCCAACTTCCGTATGTATTTGTATTGCCAGTGTTGCTTTATCAAGAAGATTTCGAAACGAACAACCTGTTAGGAAGCCACCGAGGTTACAGGAACGTCAGTGCAGTTTACATAATAATTCCATGCTTACCACCTTATATGCAGTCAAAAACAGAAAACATATTGGTTTTAACATTATTTAAAACCTCTGAAGGGAAAAACGTGTCTTTGAAATATTTTTTTGAAGAAGCCATTAAGAAACTAATATTTCTTGAAAATGAGGGAATACTTATTGTAACCGCGTCTGACCCTGTTAAGAGTTTACTTTTCGCTAGCTGGCCTCATCGGTCATTGGTTTGACCGCAAATCATCAATCATATAATATAATGCATAATCTGTTTGAAGGAGCATTCGAATACGATGTCGGTATGGCTTTGTTGGAATTCATCGTGAAAGAAAAAACTTTCACGTGCAAGTATATAAATGATAGAATAATGGAATATTATTACAGTCTCGGTGAAATCCGAAATAAACCTGAGGAATAACACAAACCATACATCAGCTTCCTAAATTGTACACTTATTCATGGGTCTTGACATTTCCTACAACTGATACCATTTCGTTACTTCATTTGATTCTATTTAAGAGCAATTCTATTGCCATAGATATTATTTTGATGATCCTGAATGAAGCTGGGCACAAACTTTTTATAGTGGAGGTTATAATTGAAGATTTCTCGCATTAAATCTTTCTTGTTGAAAAAAATGTAACGAAATATACCGTCTACGACGGACATTACCAAGCTCACGGAGTCGATGGAACTTATTTATATGATATGGCTTCCTGGCGATGTTTAGTACTTCATGAAATTGAATTCTATTCAACTTTATTCATAACACGCAATGGTAAAGGTGAATGTTTTATTCCCAAGCAATGACCCTAAAGGGACCGAAGGGGGAAGTACTAGTCACGTTCTTATGTAAATTAATACGCAAAATTGTATTGATTTATGTATAATTTGTTTATCTCGATCGGATGTAACTATATTGAGAAATATACTTTCATAATTGAACTATATATACTCTAGAAAAAATTATTCAGTTCTCCAATTCGATTTAAACTCGTGATGTCTTCAAAATTAATTATTAAGTTCTCCAATTCGATTCGAACTCGTCACGTCTTCAAAGGTCTAATGAATCTCAAGATAAATCACAATTGATTAGGCACTTACTTTTTCATAATAATGTCCTGATTGTATTTAAATCGAAATATTTGGTCAAAACATAAAGATAAATCCAAATAATATTTTGTTGAATGTAAGTACATCGTTACTCCTTTAAATGTAAATACATTAAATTTAATTAATTAATTAATAAGTGTACAACAAATTTTATTTTGTGAAATCTCATTTAAAACACTTTAAATTAAATTTAGTTTGAAAAAGTTATAAACCACAGCAAATTTGTAAATGAGGAGTGATCGGCCAAATTGGAGTCAGTCCGCGTCCAAAATAAATGTTATGTATAAAATTTTCTTAGATAACAGTTATTAGCAAAGTTAAAATGGCTTTATTCACTTTTGTTGAAATATTCACATATTTGTCAGGTTTTCTCAAAGATAACTATTAAAATACAATGCTTTAGTCAAAAATAAGTATTGGATGACCATACAACACCATTCAGAACTTTGTTTTCTTAATTCCCACGGAAAGAGATAGGTCGTAGACGTGACACACGGAAGGGGTATAGATAAGACGCGGTGATGTATTGGTGAGTAGTGGAAGGTGTTTCACTGGATCTCGAGCTCTCCAGCGAAAGCCCGATTTCTCGGGTACATAACAACTCAATTATTACCAATAATAACTCTCGGAAATGCTTTTCAATGGTTTTATTAAAAAGAGAAATTTAGAAACTATCGAAAGATGCATATCAATTTTAAAATCGTGGACTTTTTCACTTTTGGCGCTTACTCCTCAAACTAGCGCGTATGATTAAAAAATGCATGCGATTCGCGATCTTGATTCATTTATGATGCGTTCATTCTTATTCGGCTTCGGTCGTTAATGATCGGAAACGCGCACCGCCAGTCTCACATGACTCCGTCGTGTATCATGCAGCAATAAATAGTGCAGATGGCACTACTGTTTGCTCTAGGATTTCTGGAGGTATATTCAGAAATTTGATGTGTTTAGACCGGTAGAGACGTGGGTATAGAGAAAGGAATGGGATAGAAAAAAGCCAAAGTTGCCAAGGGGGTATAGGTGGAGGCTACAGTAGGCGGTCAGAGTAAAGAGGAAAGGAAGGGCTAGTGGGGAAATTATAACAGGGGTTAGGGATGGATTAGAGGAAGAAGTTAATGGAAAGGGAGATGGGGATGGCGTGCGAATCAGGGTAGTAAAGATAGGAGGGATAACGTGTAAGTTTGTGACTGTGTACAATAAGGAAGGGATGGAAAGGGTTAAAGAAAGGGTGAAAGGCTTACTAGAAAAGATGAGAGTATAGTGGTACTGGGGGGGGGGATTTAACGCGAGAATAGAGGGGGAGCTGTATCGGGAAGGGGAGAGCTTCGAAAGAAAATCGAAGGATAAGCTAATAAAGAAGGGGGATTCTAAGGGACTGGATGGAGGACACACGCTGGGCGTTGGCGTATGGTATGGTAACAAGGGACGAAGAGGGAGAATACACGTATGTGAGTAATATGGGGGTATCGGTAGTAGGCTATGTGATCATAAATATGCAAGGGTGGGAGGAGATAGAAAAATTCGCATTGGAAGGGAAGGTGGAATCAGACCATCAGCCATTAATTTTGTGGATAAAGCGGGTGGGTAGCGGAAGGCAGGGTGGGGAAGAAAGGTCGTTAGGGGAGAGGGTGTCATGGACGAGAGAAGCGATAGAGAAGTATCAGGAGCAGTTGGGCAACTTAAGCTTTGAGAGGGAGTCGGTGGACGAGATATGGGAGGATCTAAATAAGAGAGTTAAGGGTGTTTGCAAAGGAAGGTATTTAGGAAGAAGAAAGGAATGGTGAAGCCGTGGTGGAATGGGTAATGTAAAATGATGAAAAGAAAGGTAATCAGATTTCGTGATCAGATACAAGAAAGAGAGATGGGGGGATTAGAAGAACGAGGGAGGTAGATAGACAGGAGCTGAATGACGAGCAGATAGAGAAGTAGATAAGGTAGTTGAAAAATTCATTGGTCTTAACATGGGGAATGATACTTCGGCCGACCCCCACCCACCCCTAAACGTATCACATATTTTGCGAATGACACCTATACAGCTGACTTAGTGCTGCTAGCAAAGAGCGAAGAGGCTTTAGAGGAGATGATGAAATAGTTGAGAAAATACTTGGACAAAAATAGGTTAGAGTTAAATCCGGAGAAGTCGAAAGTTATGGTGTTCAGGAAGGGAGGAGAGTGGAAGTGGAAGTCATTATGATAGGATATAGGAGAGATATGTAAAGTGGACACTGGGGTTGGCAAGGAATACGCCGAACTATATTGTCAGGAGGGAGACAGGAAGAACGAGTATAGGGATTATAACGTGGAGTCGAGCGTTTAAATATGAAGAGAAATTTTTGGATGAAGGGGGAAGTAAGCTGGTTAGGGAGTGTTGGTGGGAGAAGGAGAACAGGCGTGGGGTGCCAAGATAGAGTTGGAAAGGGAAAGGTATTTTAAAACGAATTGTTAGCAGATGGATAAAGTGAGAATGATGCACGAGGAAGGAAGGTATGTGAGTTGGTTCAAAAGAATAACATGGAGAAAGAGAAGGCAGAAGGAGAGAAGAGAATAAGAGTCAAGGTTTAACGGGAGCTATGTGTGGATTATTTCAAGGGAGAGAGCGCAATATTTTTTTTGAGAAAGGAGAGTAAGAAAGTTAGGAACTTATAGCGAGAATGAGATGCAGTTGCATGGAGGATTTTAATAGGTTCTGGCTTTCTAGAGAGAAAAGAATGTGTGAATTGTGCAAAAAGGGGAATGAAAAAGTTTAGCACTGGTTGGAGGATTGTGAATAGGTGGAAAGGAGTGAAGTATAAGGCTACTGTTGCATGGAAGGGGGGACAAAAGGGCAGTAGCATGGGTGAAGGGGGTCTTGGTTAAGATGGAGAAGAAGAGAAGGTAGGAGGAAGAGGAAGCAAGGAGGAAGAGGAATGGAGAAGGAAAGATTGTAAATAGGAGAGGAAGTAGGTATAAGAAAAATGTAAATATTGTAAATAGTATATAAGTATTAGGTGTTAGCCGCGGAGGCAGAGGCTGACAATGCGAGGCATAGCGAAAAAAATAGAGACATGCGTGCAAGGCAAAGCGAGGAAGGCTAGACTATAAAAGAAAGCGTGGTTCTGTCTGTTAATCCTTAAAAGAAAGGTGTACGTGCTTGCAGGGTTGATACGGGTTCAAAGTCACATGGATCGATAAATGTTTTCAAGCTCATTCCGGTCTCGTGTAAGCGTGTAGTGTGTTTCTGTATGTAATTCTTTAAACTAAAAATGCGGGTTTCTAGCAGAGTGTGTAAGGGATAAAGAAGGGACATTGATAGATAAACGTTTCAAAGTTCATTCCCGTGTTGTGTAAGCGTTTAGCGTGGTTCTACCAGTGATTCTTTTAGCAAGGGTGGGTGTCAAGCAGGGTGTATACGGGTTCAAAAAGGGACATAGATCGATAACTGTTTTCAACCACATTCTGGCCTCGTGTAAGCGTTTTGCGTGATTCTACCTATGATTCTTTAAAACAAAGAAGCGGGTGTCTAGCAGAGTATTTAAAGAGTTCAGAAAGGGACATAGGTCGATAAATGTTTTCAAGCTCAATCCGGTCTCGTGTAAGCGTGTAGTGTGTTTCTGTCTGTGATTCTTTAAACCAAAGGTGCGGGTTTCTAGCATAGTGTATAAGGGTTCAAGAAGGGACATTGATAAACGTTTCAAAGTTCATTTCCGTGTTGCGTAAGCGTTTAGCGTGGTTCTATCAGTGCTTTTTTTAGCAAGGGTGCGGGTGTCAAGCATGGTGCATACGGGTTCAAGAAGGGACATAGGTCGATAAATGTTTTCAAGCTCATTCCAGTCTCGTGTAAGCGTTTAGCGTAATTCTGTGATTCTTTAAACCATGGGAGCGGGTGCCTAGCTGGGTGTATACGGGTTCAAGAAGGGACATAGATCGATAAATGTTGTCAAGCTCATTCCGATCTTGTATAAGTATTTAGTGTTATTCTATCTGTGATTCTTTTAGCAAAGGTGCGGGTCTCTAGAAGGATATATGCGGGTTCAAGGATAATAGATCGCTAAACGTTTTAAAGTTCATTTCGGTCTCGTGTATGGGTTTAGCGTGGTTCTATATGTTTCCAATTTGCATTTCTTCGATTTTGGACAGGAAATTATAAGTCAATATATTTGATATTTTATATACTTGTTCACTTATCCGTGAATATTGCATTTATCGCATTTTTATTTCTCAGAAATATTATGCAAAAATTTTAGGCATACGAAAAATAGCCTATAATCGCAATATATGGAAGCTCATTCTCGTTCTCAGATATACTTGTGTAAGTTGACATTTTGAAGAGACATTCTTTAGACTATTACGAATAGATTTCTAAAAAACAACTATTAAAAGTATAATTTACATTAAGTAAAGAGTAAGAAAAGCTTATGAAAAATAACGCATTTAAGTTAAACACCGGCTGAAGGGACTGCAGGCCGACGGCTGCAAAAAAGTTGACCCTCGATCAGTCCGCTCATTGTTCATTGTATTTGCTGCGATCCCAAGCTGTGGTCACTGACAATGGTTTGAATGGCAGAGTAATAATAAGTTAATAACTCTCTTACTGCTCTTTAGGTTAAACTTGTAGCTAGTGTAAGGACTTCTCTACTTTAAATCAGGAAACTTTGAAGCCTCATAGCGAGTTCTATAAATAGTTTGTTTTGAAAATAAAAAAATAGGCATACATTTATTTGCCTATGAGAACGATTTGGCCAACAGGCCCGTTAAAAATTCTCAAATGTGATTTTTTGGGTCACCCTAGTGTATACTAGGGTGGCCCAAAATGACAGTCTTTCGATTTCTCATTATTTGCAACTGGAAACCTATTCCTCATACTAAAAAACTAATGTCGATTTTTAAAAATAATTTTTAAATAATATTTAGAGGTAGCGCCATGCTTTCAAAGTTTTCGGTTGAATAATCGATTGAAGTTCATAAAATCGTCAAGTGTAGGGAAATGGGCGAGGTATTTTCCTGCAAATTTTATGGTTTTGGGCTCAGGTTATCGGAATAGACAATAAGAATTCAAAGGTTTCTTCTACCTGTACTAGTCTACTGGCTGCTTTTCTGAACTTCTAAACATTGTCAACAAGAGGATTGATTTATTTCAGATGCAAAAAAATCTGAAGAGATGAAAGGAGCATTCATAAACTCTCCTTTGCAAAATAGAAATGTAATTTTGATTGAACATTTTTTCAACAAAAACATTTTATTAGTTTGAAGATTGTTAAAGCTTCACATTTTAAATGATTAAATTATTATAAATAATTATTTGTTTAAACAATTTTTATAAAAAATCAATCGTTAGTAAATATTTTTATCGATAAACACAGTTTATTAGTTAAAAAATGTTTAATGATTCAAACTTTAGATATTTAAATAAAAAATAATTATTGTTTTTAACAATTTTGATAGAAAATTAATTGTTATTAAACATTTTTATCGGTAAAAACAGTTTGTTAGTTAAAAAATGTTAAATGATTTAAACTTTATTTGTTTCAATAATTGAAAATAATTATTTATTTAATCAATTTTTATAGAACAGTAATTGCCATTGAACATTTTTATCGATAAAAACATTGTATTAGTTTTAAAATGTTTGATGCATCAAATTAGAAATGTCTTAATAATTAAAAATAATTATTTGTTTAAACAATTTTTATCAAATATTAATTGTTACTCAATATTGTTAACGATAAAACAATTTTTTAGTTATACACTTTTGGACGCTGCATAATTTTAAATCTTTAAATAATTGAGAATAATTATTTGTTTAAATAATATTAGTTAAAAACTAAATCAGCTTATGTAAAGATTCTACTTATTATAAGTTCGAAATTCGAATACGAACTTCATATTTACTGCATTTACGATTGCGATACATATTTCCAGATTTTGTAGGTACAGATAGAGTATAGTAGACCATTACTGGATGAGGCGAGGCAACACGCCCACCATGAAATTAGTGATTTATGGACTACCTGAGTCACTTACGGGCAAATCATTTCTGGGTTTTGGTAAAAATCTAATCGAATTAAATTTTTAGTTTTGCGATTTTCATAAAATCACATCGTGAATCTATGAGCAACAACTATTGTAATTTTCAGCGATTTCAAACAATATCTAGGGCTTAAAACAAGTGCGTGAAAATCATGGTTTTAAGCAAAAACAGCCATGTTTGAGACTTGAAAAATAATCCTCATAATAATGCTTTTTGTATATTTTTTTGTAAATCTCTTACTTCATTACTGAATAAGGCGTTTCCAACATTTGATTAGATTCTTTAAATAATTTATATGTTAGATTTGAGCATGAAGAAAAATGGACATTTTTCTATGTTAAACTCCATAAAAAAGTAATAACCTTGGCGCCACCTCTAAATATCATTTAAATTAAAAATATAAAATATAAAATTAAAAATTATTATAGATAGATAAATGTTTTCAAGTTGTCTCCAGTCTTGTGTAAGCGTTTGACACGGGTGTCTAGCAGGGTTTATACGGGTTCAAGAAGGGACATCGATCGATCAATGTTTTCAAGCTCATTCCAGTCTTGTGTAAACGTTTAGCCTGATTCTGTGATTCTTTCAACCAAAGGTGCGGGTGTCTAGCAGAGTATATACGGGTTGAAGAAGGGACCTAGATCGATAAATATGTTTTCAAGTTTAATTCAGTCTCGTATAAGAATGTAGGGTAGTTCTATATGTGATTCTTCAAATCAAAGGTGCGGGTTTCTAGCATAGTGTATAAGGGATCTAGAAGGAACATAGATAGATAAATGTTTTGCAAGTTCACTCCAGTCTTGTGTAAGCGTTTGTCATGGTTCTATCTGTGATTCTTTTAGCGGATGTACGGGTATCTAGCAGGGTTTATGCGGGTTCAAGAAGGGACATCGATCGATCAATGTTTTCAAGCTCATTCCGGTCTTGTGTAAACGTTTTGCGTGATTCTATGATTCTTTAAACCAAAGGTGCGGGTGTCTAGCAGGGTATATAGGGGTTGAAAAAGGGACCTAGATCGATAAATATGTTTTCAAGTTTACTTTGGTCTCGTATAAGAATCTAACGTGGTTCTATATGTGATTCTTTAAAGCAAAGGTGCGGGCTTTAGCAGAGTGTTTAAGGATCTTGAAGGAACATGGATAGATAAATGTTTTCAAGTTCACTCCAGTCTTGTGTAAGCGTTTGACGTGGTTCTATCTGTGAGACTTTTAGGAAAGTTGCGAGTGTCTAGCAAGGTTTATACGGGTTCAAGAAGGGACATAAATCTATCAATGTTTTCAATCTCATTCCGGTCTCGTGTAAGCATTTAGCGTATTTCTATCTGTAATTCTTTAAACCAAAGTTTCGGGTGCCTGGCAGGGTGTATAGTGTATACAGGTTCAAGAAGGGACACAGATCGATCAATGTTTTCAAGTTCATTTCGGACTCGTACAAGGGTTACGCGTGGTTATATATGTGATTCTTTAAACCAAAGTTGCGGGTGCCTGGCAAGGTATATATAGGGACCCTGTAGTGAGGGACGCGACAAACAGGTAGCTGAGTTCGGATTAGTCGAGCAAGAAGAAAGCGATACTTCCGTTCCAACAACAGATACAGTACAGCTATTAAACGATGCATATTAATTTCTCTGAAATATTGGAAATTTTATATTTTTCGAAGTTTTTACTTGAAGAAAAAAATCATCTTTTTTTATTTATTATATCACAGTTTGGCGCGCCATGTTTGAATAATGAAGTAGAGTGGAGCCCGTGGAGCAGCCTAAGGGGAAATACAAAGAGGTTAGAGTGGGATTCCATAGGAAAGAATAGTAGAATAGTCGTTGAGCAATGTCGTGATTGCTTTAGAGTTTGAAACGTCACGTGCCTTCCCTGACTGCAACTTGACCAGTAAGGAATCGGGTGTTCACATTTTTGCGTTATATTTTTGGAGATATTTCGATATTCGAAGTTTATGGTCTGTTCAGAATAGGATATTGAAATGCTTGTCGCTTCCCGAAGGTCGTAGGGGCGTCCCTAGAGACACAGCTGGACGCCACAACATGCGGGACGGTGGCGATGGTGAGCTGCGAGATGGTCAGGCAGATCTCACTAATCAAATAGCTGGCCAGCAAGAACATCTGCGACAAACGGTTAGCAATGGAACATGAACTGTACCTGCTGAGGATGCTTTCACTAGCGGCAGCTATTTGCAGCCAACCGCCTCGACACAAATACCGTGGGAGAGCATGAAGTGGGATACCACAATGAAAGAGGAATTGGTGCGCTCTATTACGAAAGTGCGAAGTTTGAAACGAAAATGGAAAAAGGATACAATTTAAGAACGAAATTTGCTGCAAAGTATCCTAATACACAGAAAATCACACTAAGAGATCTTCTCGATAAGGTGAAGGACATCAGGACTAATCTACATATCACAGAAGACCGAGCAATGGGGTTTAAACAAAAGGTTGATTCGGCATGCAAAAAACGACGGCAATGAACATCCGTTAGAGGAACCCGCGTCATACAATCCATCAGGGACACTTGATGAATCTGGCAGATCAAAAACGCTCAATATCTGTAAACAGATTGCTTTCGGCTGTTGAAACAGCTGGTATCAAAATGGAAGTGGAACAGCAACTTCGTATAGATGAACTCCTCTTGGAAGGTGTGGACAACGAAAACTTCATTGAAGGTGAAGGCCTATGTGCTAGGGATAATGAACATCATGTACCGCATCAATTAGAACCACATCCGGATATTAATAACGATAAAGATGGTAACTCTAAAAAAACATCCAGACGTGACTATTGTCACCTCCAACGCTCGCAGCCGCTCGTAATTGTATACCAAAAAGATCATCGCAGGAGGTTTCAAGCATCGCATTAAAGTAACTTATAACATTCTAATCTCGTCAGTCACTTGACTTAGTCCGTGGCTATGATGTATAACCGGATTTACCCGAGTAAAAGTTTCATAAAACA
>NC_046659.1:6429994-6433591 GCF_010883055.1 Belonocnema kinseyi | reverse complement strand
GTACCTCTGGAAATTTTTCTATGTACGTTTACCGAGGTTCTGGTGGTTCGGACCCCATCTTAAGTTGTAGGTCCTCCCATCGTGTACTTTACTGCAACCCAGTCAGTCAATTATGAGGTAAAAACCAGGCTTCATCCAATATATCGGGGCAGACTGCTCTCATCATATCACTTGATTGCATTATAACAATGCGCCCGTGACTGATGATATATACTGGGACAGCCCCGTACAAAATAATCAAATAAAAATCCAACTCTATCCAAAAATGCCTTCGACTTGTTGGGCAGTAACCATCTGAAGCCTGTGAAAACATTTCAAATGATAATTGTTGGCTAGTTGGTTAGACGCTCGGACTACGTCTCAGAGGTCCGGGGTTCGAACCCTGAGATGGTACACCTGGAAATTTTTCTATATACCTTGACCGAGGTTCTGATATTTCGGAACTTACCTTAAGCTGTAGGTCTCCCCCGTTGTGCACTTGACTGCAACCCTGTCCCTCAATGATGGTGTGACAAACAAGGCTTTGTCCAATACGTCGGGGTACACTGCTCTCATCAGATCACTTGATTGCATTATAAAAATGCGTCCATGACTGATGTTATATACCGGGACAGCCCCGTGCAAAATAATAAAATAAAATCCAACTCTAAACAAAAAATGCCTTCGACATGTTGGATAGTAACCTCTTAAGCCTGTGACTACATTAAGTAGTAATAATAATGTACCGTAGCGTAGGGAAGCGGCATAAGGCGTAGGGAATTGGCGAACCCATCGCCCGAAAGCTCCGGCTCCTGCAGTTAGCCACGTTTCATTGAGCTAACTCCCTAATGCAACGAATTATGCGGTTACGTCACCAGTATCGCGCAGTGCCGCCCACAAAAGGCCTTTCTCGGATGGAGGTCATGGTTCAATTAGGAGTGGCAATAGGACCGAACCGAGGAAGAACATCGTTTTAAATGGTCGGGCCATCCTTACCTGTTGGCAAGAAAGCTCACCGGCGCGAAGAGGATACATACAAAGGTTGCATGAACGTTGGATTAATATGTACCCGGTATGTGCTCATAAAACGCCCCAATATTTAAGAGATCAGGTATCCTTTTTACGCAAAGGGGGATATGAAGCTCTTTATCAAGAAGAAGAGCAAAATCCTCCAGACAATATACCACTCGTTCCAGCCAGACCACCGTTGCAGATTGCCGATAATGCCAACATGAGAAATAGGAGATCAAAATCCACCAACAAGTTTTTCTTAGGATGGACAAATTAGCTGAAGCTAATACTGCTCTGCCTGATTTGCTGCCTGAAGATGTTCATCGCTGGAACCTGAACTATGTAGTTTACGAAGAGGCGGTCTCCCTACTTAGCGCAAATAGAAGTAATGATACTTCAGTACGCCTGAGTAAGACTCGCGAGCACATTGCACAGATTTAGTTTAAAATTGAAACAGCTAGAAGGCATGAATCAAATGTTCAGTGCGTGATTTGCTACATAACATCGAATAAGAAGTTTACTCCAAAAGTTAGGACACTTGCTCAAAACTTGTGGAAAGCAAATCACACGCTGAACAAGTGTAAGCTGTTGACCATCAACCAGCACTGAACGCGAAAAATGTTGCTTGCAGTAGTACAGTTAAGGTAATATATTAGATGGGAATATGCAAGCTACCATTTTGGTTCCCCGCCAAATTCAAAATCGCTAACTTGATATCTAATTATATAAATACATTTACATGATATAGATTATTTATTTAAAATTATACTAAAGCATTGTTATCAGACCATAAACTATAATTAAAATTACAAGTGACATAATATATGAAATATTTAAATTAGAATATATGATTTTTAACCCACCCATTTGCCAAAAAATAGTTCTTGCAAAAATTATGACTGTAAACGAAATTTCAGTCAGTTTACAAATAGGCGTGCGCTAAAATTATAATCATATGATTTATTTTATATCATACGTCTTTTTTAATTGCGTGGGTTAACGTGCGTCGCTCTGTAGAAAAACGGGTTCCTAACCTTACTTTCTTCTGGATCTCATTTCACTTTAATATATCAAAAAAATGCTCATACCCAATTTAATTATATTAAAGTAAAGTTTAAATCCATCCTCGCTTCTATTTTTACAAAAAGAAGCACTGGAGCAGACCATTTTTCTTATATTCTAAACTTAAATTTAATGAAGCCAGGAACCAAAATGGCGGTTGCATATTACTGTCTAATATAGTACCTTAGTACAGTAGGATTAGTAGACTAGTATAGCAAAAGAGATATGGAAACGTTTTTCTTTAGAAGTTATGATTTTTTGACATGAATATTTTGTAGACAGTAGCTCGAATATGTCATACCAAAAGTAGCTCGAATATCGCACACTTTTTTTAACCGAAAAATCCCAATTAGACATGATTCAACTTTCTGAATGTTAACAAGAATGCGTTCATGTATTCATATACTTAATGCATTTTCTGCGATGGATCCTACACTTTACTATAGGAGGAATCTTTGGTTGAGTCTACCTACAACGAATGATCTCAGAGTGGTTGCATCAGAGCATTATCCGCCCTATGGTTCTGCGACTATTGTCAATAAGTATTTTGATTTTTTTCTAGGTGTGCCATATTCGAATCACCGTTTTTTTACTTCGAAAACCTTTTTTTGAAAAATCTTTATTTAAAAAAGAACCGCTAGTGATATAAAAAAAGCAACTGTACCATGCGAAAAGTTATTCAATAACCTTTTGAATGACCTATTATTTATTCAATTTCAGTTCAGTCTTGGCAATATATCGAAAAGAAGTTGGTGTGTCATATTCGAGCCATCTTATCTAATAATTTGCGTTAAAAATGTTCAATTGCAATGATTTACGTTTAAAAAAATAGTTTGCTTGCATATTTTATTTATTATCTCTCTTTTAAGTTTTAATTGTTTTACAGTACAATACTTAATTGTTAATTATTTTCAAAGTGAACAAAAAAGATTGCAACCTTTAGAAACAATTGTAACGAATTGAACATTTTTTCCAATTTTTCATAACAACTTTAATGAATTATTTGATTAATATCAATTAAAAATTCAGGTCACCAATAATTTGGGTAGAAAAAAACGGTAACATTTTTACTCTATATATTTAGCTAAAATTAAAGATTTTTCTTATAGTGCAAAACTTGTTGTAAATTATTTTCAAACTAAACAAAAAAAATTGCGATATTTCAACACAAAATTGAAATTAATTTAAACAGTTTTCAAATTTTTTGACAACATTCTTAATACATTATTTTAATAATGTTAATGAAAAATCGTGTTACCAATAATTTGCCTTTAAACAAAGTTTAATTTGTTTTCGTATAACGCTTATTTACTAATTAGTTTTAATGTGAACAAAAAAAAATGGAATCTTTAACGACAATTGTAACGAATTAAAAATATTTTCCAATATTTTCATAACAACTTTAATGAATAATTTCATTGATAGCATGGAAAATTTATGTTGCCAATAACACAGGCCGACAAAATTTGACAAAGGTCCGGAACCAGAGACCAGACCTAGTATACCCGAAGGTTTTTGCTGCGCTGAATCCGAATCCGACCTCAG
>NC_046659.1:6420802-6429894 GCF_010883055.1 Belonocnema kinseyi | reverse complement strand
CCAAAACGAAGCAAAATAATAAAGGAAACTTTCTTGCAAAAATATTTCGTGAAAAATTTGCCTATTCATTCCAGATAAACCCGTCCTAGTTTTATTGTAGATTATGAACATTACCTTAAAAATTACCGGTCCAATATGTAAACAAGCGATTGATGATTGAATATTTTAATTACAACAGGATTTCAAGCTACAGTGCAAGTCCGATAACTTTCCAACTTCGGGGCTGTAGGGGCGGAAAATTTCAGGAATTGCGGACTTCTCGGATGCCCCCTCTAGCAGCACGGTATTAGGTGCGTGCATGCGTAAATCATAGGCGCAAATCATGAGCAAAATAGGGAGTCCGGTAGAAGCCATGGTCGAAGACGGATGCGCTTCTGTATAGTCTCACTTTATATTGCTATGTACTGATCCTTATTAAAGATATAACAAGTGTAATTTTGAAAGTGCAATTGGCTCTCGTCACCTTGCGCACGGAGCTACAATTATCCACAAGCGTGGTTCAATATACCAGGGTTGGGATCTGCGGTAAGTATCTTACGGTCACTGACCGGTGTCCGCCATTTTTAAAGTGCGAGCCACGTGCTCGACCTTTTACGTGGTGTTTGTCTGTAGTGTCAACAAATCCCCTGTTCGAAAATCTTACCGATGATGTTAAAAAGGGCGCGAACTCTCTAATGCTCCTTTAGAACAAGGATGATAATGATTTTCACCCCGTAGAGTCTAAGAAGCGTAAAAGACAGAAGCAGAAAAACAGCGAATCGGTGATAGCAGCACAATTTCAAATGCAGATTCTGAGAAATCCGGAAATTCCGTCGAATTTGATCATCTAACGGCCAATTTCTCATTCCCAGACGCGGACGATAATCGCGATCAGAGCGAGAAGTCTACAGACACGTGCGGTCATCTGCTTCAGAAACACTTTTTAGGCCTAATCAACGATCTAGTGCGCGATGCAGACGTTGCGGATCCGCGAAGATTGACACTGAAATTAGGCCATGTCCTAATGCAAATGGCACCTCAAAATACGCGAACTGTGGTGGGGATCATTCACCATCTTGCAAAAAATGCCCGGAATTTCTATTTCAGAAAGAGTTACGAGTTTTTGCTATCAAGTACAAACTATCGTTTAAAGAAGCCAACTCGATCCTCAGATCCTGTAAGGGAGCTGATTACGCTTCCTCATACCCTGCACAAGCTAACTCTTCTCCAGTATTTAGCTTCTCGATGTTCCCGGAACTTAATGACGCCCCCACCCCCTCCTTTTCAGGCCCCCGTTTACAGCCTCAACAACCATTTTACTCACAAAGTCTGGCAACCCCTAAGACTCCACAGATACCGAAACCCCCTATAAAACCTAGAAGGAAACTTGCGGAAGTTCATCCAAAACCCGTGCAGGCCACCACGGGTGGGCATTCTCATCAATCTTCACGAAGAGGATCCAACGCCAACTCATCGTACTCACATCCCCACAACAATGGTAGAATCCCCAGTCCTCTTCCAAACGGTTTTGCTCTCCACAAACAAAATAATACAAATACATGTCCTATGAGCTCCTCATCCCCCACTCCCCCTCCACCATACCCTGCCTCCAAGCCCTTCAACTCTCCCACCCCTACTGACCCCGCGCATACCACGGAGTTAAACTCAACCAGATCACCAATAATCAGTGCAACCCTGTCTTCTCTGATGAACTTGGTGGAACTTTTAGTCTGGGGGCACCTCAAAACAGAGGAAAGTCAAAATATTCTAAATAAAGTTTTGCACTATGTGAACCTTCTTACTAAATCCTTACTCGCTATTGATGGCTCAGCTTAATAGGTTGAGAATTGCCCAATGGAATTGCCGGGGAGCCTTGAATAAACAAGGCGACCTATCAAATATCCGTGGCGAATTCTATATTCTACTTTTGTCTAAAACATTTTTAAAATCAACTTCAAATGTTTAAATCAAAGATTTCAATATCATCAGAGCAGACAGGCAATATAATACCGGGGGTGGCTTGGCCATTGCCATAAGAAGGGGAATTACATTCTCTAAAGTCACTTCCATCATTAATATTGAAAATAGTCTGGAGACTCTAACAATTTCAATTGGCACTTCCCTAGGCGAACTCTTGATCGTTTCCCTATGCAGAGTGCCCGCTTCTGATAATTTTATATCATCCGAGACGTGGACTAAATTATTTAATTCAATTAAAAATCTAAACTTGAGCTCATTGTTTATTGCTGGAGACTTTAACTGCCACAACTCATTATGAGGAAATTCGCATAACTGCAGAAATTGTTTGGAACTATGCTCTGCCCTTAATAATACGAATCTTATTCCCCTTAACACAGGTGAACCCACCTATCGCACTAGACCAGACAGCCCCCCTGCAATAATTGACCTAACTTTTGTATCTCAGAACCTCTTTAACATCACTTCTTGGGGAGTATGGAATGACTCTCTGGGAAGTTATCACTTTCCAGTGGCATCCAGTCTTGATATCTTTACCCCAATAGCTTCGTACGTTTCTCACAAATACAATCTTAAGCGAGTTGACTGGATCTCCTTTTCTAATAACCTTTCGGAATCCATTCAGGGCAAAACCGAAACTTTAAATTCCACGGACATTGATTGTTCATCCAAGTATAAGACTTTCGTTGAAAGTGTGGATGAAGCAGTTACTGCGGCTAGTCCTCCCTCAAGAACTCCCGAAAACTTAAGTCAATCTAAAAATAAAACATTTGTCCCTGCTCCATGGTGGGATGTGGACTGCGACGCTGCTATTGAGGAAAGAAAATTAGCATTAGCAGCCTACAGGAGACGTAGAAATGAAGTTAACTACATTAATCTAAGTAGAATAGAAGCTAAGACTAGACGCACATTAAACGCGGCTCGTAGAAACAACTTTAGGAAACTCTGTGAGACCCTAGATAGGACAACACCGATCTCAAGAGTTTGGCAAGTCGTTCAGTGTTTTAAGAACAAATACACTCAACCGGCGAATGCATCTTGTTCAGGGGATAGTGAGACGATTTAAAAACTCCACTCACTGTCTGAAGAAATGCTTCCACCAACGGTCTTCTTCGACTCCTTCCCTGAAAACTTTCAGAAGAATGAGTTCCTAGAGGCCCCGTTCACGGAAGCTGAACTTTCTATTGCCTTAACTTCAGTAAAAACTAAATCCTCTCCTGGCTTAGACAAAATTGATAATAATATTTTACTTCAGCTTCCTGATGAGGTGAAAACAACTCTCCTTGCAATTTATAATGAAATTTACCTATCTGGCTCCTTCCCAGACCCTTGGAATAACTTTTTAATTTTGTTTGTCCCTAAATCATCACCAGGAAAATTCCGTCCAATTGCTTTAGCTTCATGTTTACTTAAATTGGTGGAAAGGCTCATCTACAACAGACTCTTGTGGTACGTGGAGCATAATCATATACTGTTCCCTACTCAATTTGGTTTTAGACAGCGAAGATCCTGTGCTGATAACCTCGCTATTTTATCATCCGAGATTTTTTCGGGTTTTGCAAATAGTGAAGTTGCGGCTGGCCTGTGTCTGGATCTGAAAGGTGCATTCCCCAAATTCTAACTGAAGATCTCAAAGAGATTGGTGTTCCCTGACAAATGGCTAGATTTATCTACAATGGTACCTCTTGCAAAAACATCTTTTACAAAATTAACGGGGAACTTGTGCGCCCTAGACGCAGTACAGTCGGACTCGCTCATGGTTGTATTCTAAGTCCAATTAACTATTCAATTTATACCAGAAAAATACACCGTCTAATCCCAAGAAATTCCATCATCATAGAATTCGCTGATATCGCCATTCTTTGTCGTTCTGCTGACGCAACGGTATGCATCAAATCCCTTCAGAAATGGCTAAACCACCTGGCTATTTTTTTAGTACAAAGGAATCTGGAGCTCTACCCAGAAAAAAACAAACTGGTCTTCTTCAACCGACAAAACCTAGATACATCTGACCCATCATATACCTCATCATTAAACAACATTATTATTTCCCCCTCGATTCACGTTAGATTTCTCGGAATTATTCTAGACATTAGGTTATCCTTCAAATATCATTTCCTTTATTTATGCGATAGGATAATAAAAATCCTTAACATCTTTAAAGTATTAAGAGGTACATGGTGGGATGCAGACCCAAACATCCTTAGGATGGTTTATGTCTCCCTCATAAGAAGCAGTCTGGAATATGGATCTCATGCTTTTAACTTCGCGTCTCACAAATATTTTGATCGAATGAAAAAATTCGCAACCAAACATTAAGACTAGCCATTGGCTACAGAGGCAGCACTCCCGTTAACGTTATGTTGGCAGAATGCTGTGAGCCACCTTTTAAAAAACGATTCTCCTTCTTGGCTAAAAAATATATTATTAAAACCTTTGCAGACCTGAACCACCCGCGTCCAGATATGCTACTCTCTCTTTCGGATCAGGTTATTAGAAAAAAGAAAGTTCATATCTTCAATCAATTCGTCCTTCTGAATGCTTTTGAAAAAGTAAACAATTTAAAACATCAGATTCGTAGATCAGAAATTCAACCTATGTATGAACTTCCCTATGAAGATATGCTCTTCGCCACTAATATCAATACAGAAATAGGCCGACTTATCCAGAATAGCCCCTCTCCTACAAATCACTTCAAAGACCTTGTGTATAGCCAGTTCCAGGACTATTTACACTTTTACACAGACGGTTCACAATCGTTTAATGAGTCCACAGCAGGTTGTGCCTTAGTGTGCCCGGAAGCAAAAGACACGTGTGTGTGGAAATTATCTAACTTTGCTTGTATTTTTTCAATTGAAGCTATAGCAATATTATGTACTCTTGATTACATAATCAGTCGCCGTCTTGATAAATCAGTTATATTCACTGGATAGCACACGTAGTGGGGGAACCACAATTAGTGTGCGTGCCATACGTCTGATGACGTTTAAAGGAGAGTGTACACTTATCGGACGGCAAGTTATCGGAGTCGTACTGTATAAGTCATTCTATCGATTTTCATCCTAAAACGCTCAATGAGGGTACAAATTTAGCTAGTTCATGTGGCGAGGGTGCAGGAGTTGAAACGAAATTGAATAAGCAAAATTTAGTAAAGCGTTATCAGACACACATCTTTTAGTTCTCCCCCATACGACTTTAAATTACAGCTGCTTATTAAATAAAAAATATATTGTAACATAAAGAGTAGTATTAGAAAAATTTATAATTATAATTATAAATTAACTAAAATTTTTCTTTACGTTAAAAATATTAATAAATCAGAAGTCAGATACGGGACAATGACTGTGAAAAAATGCAATTATATTATTACATGTAGGATTGCTTTAAATTTTCAAGTTGATAAATATTACTATTTTGTCAATTAGATACACTATAGGTACTATACATATTTTTAGGTTTCTTGAAACATTTACCCTAACTTTATGAACATAACAATAACAAAGTGCCAGAGGAATCTTCGGACTTGAAAATACATGTGTTATTTTTGTTTAGGAAGTGTGTAATTTTCACACTAAGGGTATCCGTTAGTTTTAAATAGAGAAAATTAAGCACATGTCATGTACATTGTGGTGGTCCAAAAACATTATTTGCTTCGAGAAAAACACCTTTAATTTGTTTGAATAATTCTTTTTCAAAATTCGTTTTTTTTTATACAAAATATTACTGTATTATCGTTAAGTGGACAAGATTACGATATCCGTGGCGACAAAGTTTTAATGTGGATTCCTATAGGATTTTTAGCGACAAACGTGAATCTGAAAGTTTTAAATCGATATCTCGAAGAGTTTTCCAGTTATCTATTTTTAAAACTTTTTTAATGTACATAATTTCTTAAGTTCATTCAGATAGACCAGTCAGATCTTACATTATTTCTATAACCAGTCAGAGGGATGCTTTCCCGCCCCCACGGGGCGTTGGAAAAGGGGCAGGGGTGTGATCTTACATTATTTCTATGACCAGTCAGAGGGGTGCCTTTCCGCCCCCATGGAACGTTGGAAAAGGGACAGGGCTATGATTTTACATTATTTCTATAACCAGTCACAGGAGTGCCTTCCCGTCCCCACGGGGCGTTGGAAAAGAGACAGAGGTGTGATCTTACATTATTTCTATAACCATTCACAGGGGTGCCTTTCCGCCCCCCACAGAGCGTTGGAAAAGGGGCAGGGGTGTGATCTTACATTATTTCTGTGACCAGTCACAGGGGTGCCTTCGATATCTCGAAAACTATAAGAGATATCGATTTGAAGAATTCAGATTCGATTTTCTCGCAAAAAATCCTATCCGAATACATTTAAAAAATAAGATAGATAATAAATAAAAGTTAATTATTTTTACATACAAAATCGATATCTCTAAAACTATTCGAGATATTGATTTAAAACTTTCAGATTCGTGTTTCTCGCAAGAAATCCTATAGGAATCCACAATAAAACTTTGTCGCCACGGATATCGTAATCTCCCCGTTAAGTGACATACATGTATTTTCGAATATTTTTCCATCGTTGAAGTAACAAAATATTAACTATTTTTAATCAAATTAAATTTTTTTACATGATAAAAATTAATTAACCAATGTCAATCAATATTCCAACAAAGAAATGGTGATCATTTTTAAATAACACATAATTTCAACAAAAATTATTCAAATAAATTCCACTGGTTTAAATAATTGAAAATTAATGAACCAATTTTCATTACCTAATTAACCGATAGATCTGTCATAGATAGAGAATTTCTAAACTCAACTCCGATCAAAACCCTTTAATAAACTATAGCAAAAGTTTGTTTTCCTTAATCAAGATTTTATCCGTTTTTCTAAAGACACTCTCGTTATCACTCAATGTAAACTGTTCCATACATGCCACATACATATATCTTCGGCCCTGAATAGTATTAGAGGAAATCCAGGCGCATTTACCTTTGCTTGAGCTTCTCTGAATATAGAGTGCCCAAACTTGTGAATCGCTTACAAATTTTCGAATAGACTCTTGACTATTCTTGTCTTCAAGAGCCAGGTTGAAAACGGGTGGTACATCATCGTCCGGAAGAAGAATCATCACGATTTTACAAAGATAATAAGTGAATGTGGAATAATCGATTATTGCGACGTTTTGGGATTCAGGAGATGGTTCCCCAGAGCCGTCCAATGAATCACCCATCTTCAACAAACGTTATTTCGATTTACTCAGACACGTCAACGATTGGAAACTTTCTGAGAACTGCTAAGAACTGATCTCAGTGCTATGATCAGTGATCCCAACTTTGGCATATCGAGCTACTGCGCTTGCCTGGCACAGCAACACTCATTAGTCGCTGTTGGCGCGCGATTCAAACCAGGTATAATTAACAATTATTGAAATTAAAATAGATAATTATTATAAATTGTCCATGAATATCAGAAATGACCTAATTTATAATGTACGGTTAAAAGAAAATAATATTCAGCGAGCGAACGAGCGTAGTCTGAAGTTGCGCACGGAGCGTAGCCACGGCTCTCTCGTTGCGGAGAATCGTCGCATGGGGTACATTCAAGACGACCACACGGGTGCACTCAACCAAAGATATTATAAACGTAGATGCGGTACGGGGCGTCGGAGTGGGGAATTATATATATAGGACATCACATTTTCTGCCCTATCGAGGTGCTGCCCTCATCGTACTACGAAGTCGAATTCTTGTTTTCTCATTCTTCGTAAAATATGACGGTAAAGCAGTAGAAAAATATTTTGAGGTTAGAAAAGTTTGACATGTATGCATCGCTGAATTTTTTCAGATCTGAAGCTTGATCCAGGTTTTCGGTACAGCCTTTTTTAATTATAAAAAAAATGTTCTCGAAAAATCATATTTTTAATTTAAAGAAAAGTATTATAGAAAGACATTTCATGATAAACAAGTGCTGAAAGCATTTTTCTTTGACAAATTTTTTTTTTTTAATTGAAATAAACAAATATTTATACCAAAGAAACAACTTTTTAAATGTTTGAAGTATTTAAACATTATTGTTTAAATTTAAAATAATAATTAAAACAAAATATACTTCTGGATAAGATATTTTGGTTGAAAATGTATATAGTATTTTTTAAATCACAAAAGTTCTTCTGAAAAATCGAAATGTTAATTAAAAAACACGTGTTTTTATATATTAATTTGTTGGTAAAATTTTTTGTATAATTTTAATTTTAAATTCAAACAATAATTTTTAAAACTTTAAATATTAAACAAAAATTTATTTGATGACAATATTTTATTATCGTAGTTTTAATAAATAATTAATATTGATTATGAAACAATTTTATTTGGGGAGTCTTATTATTTGGGAATTTTCAAATTCGTTAATATTACAAACTGTTCAGGAATTTTATTAGTTTTGGAATTGTATTTTTTGGGACAGAGAGTTTTACCGAGTCGGAAATTTTATTTTTCGGGATATTTCAGACGTCCCCATAGAATTACAGAAAATTTGCTCTAATTATAATTTCGGTGCTCGATCTTGTTGATTTTTTCCTACAGTATTATTAAAAAGAAATGTGTATGGAAATTTTTGATATCACAAAGTTAAAGATAATCTCAATTAAAAAATTTTAAATTCGCTGTACATCCAATTTTTATTCTTGGGTCTTGGCAATTTTTTTCTAATCCATTTCAGTGACTGGTAAACAGGGGTGATTTTCTCTTAGAAAATAAGTAATTAAAATTTGAAAAAATTGGTTAGGCTTTTTTGACATCTAGGTATGTAAAAAATGTAAACTGCAGAAAATTTAAAAACTAATTTAAGAACTATTTATACCCTTTTAAGATACCAATACAAGTTACAAAACACTAATTGTAAAATTTGCAAATTTTTAGTCCTTCAGTTTAGGAACTTGAATTTTAACGTTAAAATTGCTTCATTTTCAGAATACATCCTTATTGTTTGAATTTTCAGAATTTTTCGAAAATTTTCGAAATTGTTAAAAGGCGAAAAAGTTTGAATGTAAAATTTAAAAATGCGAAAATACACCGTTTTCCATGTTCATTTGCAATCCAGCGAGTCACTTTCTTTCGCTTCTTTTGAAAGTCGATCCTTTGCTTTCAGT
>NC_046659.1:6404730-6420702 GCF_010883055.1 Belonocnema kinseyi | reverse complement strand
AGATAGCCGTGTATCAGCCAAAGGGAGTTTAAGGTAAATTGAAAGAGGGTTTTGACATTGAACGCCCTCCATGGTCATCCAGAGAAGCAAGTGAAACGAGCGCGAAATTCGAAATGTGTAGTTTATGAGAAACAAAAGAAGGAGCATATTTTATAAAGCATATTTTAAAAGAATATAAAGAAAATAAAAAATAAGTATATTCTTTTTTATCAAAAATTCATTTCTTTGGTTAATAATTTACATATGAGGTTGACAATTCCTTTAAAAAATTAAAAATTTTTGCTGAAATTTCATCTACTTTGTGAAACATTCCGTTTCTTTCTGGTGGAAAATTAATCTCTTTGGTTGAAAATGAAGGTCCTTAATGAAAGTTGAATAACTTTAAATCGATATTTATATGTTCTACATAAAGTTTTTTTTCGATAGACATTTATTGTAGGTTAGGTTTATAGTAGATGGAGAATTTCTTTAGAAATTCAAATAGTTGGTTGACATTTCATGTATTTTGTAAAAAATCTTTGTTTTTAGGTGCGAAAAATTAATCTCTTCGGCGGAAAATAAGTTGTTGTATGATAATTCATTTTCTTAACTGAAAATTCATTTTTAGAACTGAAAATCTAACTTTTCCATTTTGTATTACAAACCATTTTTTTATAGTAAATTTTTAATTTAATTAAATTTTTAATTGGATTTAAATTTTTTCATGTAGTTTGTAACGTATAAATATTTCGATAATAACTTCTTTTTGGTTAAAAATTTATTTTACTTCTATTTTCACTATTCTGAGGTTTTGAGAAGTATACATTGATTTAAAATTGTTACGATATAGAGGTGATTTGCAGAAGAGGTGGGTGAAATATAATAAGAATCAATTCACATTAATATTTTTGTACATTCATTACTCTTCTTACATACAATGTATGAAATAAAATAAACATGCATTATACATACATAATACGGATATATTGAACCTTTGGCGTAATACAAAAATGTACATACAATTTCTGAGCATTATATTTCAAGTACATCATTATAACAGATTAGATTAAAATGCAATTTACTGGTTCAAAAGTGAGCAATTTTATTTAAAACTTATCCTTTTCATTTAAAACTTGCAGGCTTTTATAGAAAATTGAATAATGGTGTAAAATGTTTATTTCCTTGCTGAAATTTCAACTGAATTTTGTATTTGTTATTGAAATTTAAATACTTTTTATTCTAATTTTTATTTTCCCTTTCAAAATTCATCTCTTTTTAGTATAAATTTCATGTTTGTTGGATTAAAATGCAATTTACTGATTCGAAAATGAACAATTTTATTAAGAACTTATTGTTGGATTAAAATTGCATTTTAATCCCACAAACATGAAATTTTTACTAAAAAGAGATGAATTTTGAAAGGTAAAATAAAAATTAAAAGGATTAAAATGCATTTTACTGATTCGAAAATGAACAATTTTTTTAAGAACTTATTGTTGAATTAAAATTGCATTTAAGTTCAACAAACATGAAAATTTTATTAAAAAGAGATGAATTTTCAAAGGGAAAATAAAAATTAGAATTGACAGTTTTTAAATTTCAATAACAAAAACAAATTTCAGTAGAAATTGCAGTAGGAAAATAAAAATTGTAAGCCATTAGTCAATTTTCTATAAAAGCCTACAGGTTATGAACAAAAAGAAAAAAGTTCTTAAAAAGGTTGTTCACTTTTGAACCGATCCGTTATAATGATGGACTTGAAATATAATGCTCAGAAATTGTATATACATTTTTGTATTAAGCCACAGGTTCAATATATCCGTATGCTTCCTGCAAATTGTAACAGAACTAATCAAATTACTTCAATGTTCCTATGAATTTTATTTCATTTTATTATGTATGTACAATGCATGTTTATTTTATTTCATACATTGTATGTCAGAAGAGTAATAAGTGTATGAAAAAATTAATATGAATTAAATTTTATTATATTTCAACCACATCTTCTGCAAATCACCTCTATATCGTAAAAATTTTAAATCAATGAATATTTCTCCAAACCTTAGAATAGTAAATATAGGAGTAAAATACATTTTTAACCAAGAAGAAGTCATTATCGAAAAATTTAGTCGTTACAAATTACGTGAAAATTTTTTAATTAAATTAAAAAATTACTATAAAAAATAATCATTTTCAATAAAAATTGGAATAGTTGCATTTTCAGTTCTAAAAATGAATTTTCGGTTATGAAAATTAATTTTTATATAAAAATTTATTTTCCGCCCAAGAGATTAATTTTTTGCACCAAACAACAAAGATTTTTCACAAAATACATAAAACGCCAACCAAATATTTGAATTTCTAAGGAAATTCTCCATCTACTATAAACCTAACCTACAATAAATGTCTATCGAAAAAATTAAATTTTATTTAGAACGTATAAATATTGATTTAGAGTTATTCAATGTTCATTAAGGACATTAATTTTCAACCAAAAAGAAACCAGATGTTTCACAAAATACATGAAATTTCAACAAAAATTTTTTTAATTTTTTAAAGGAATTGTCAACCTCATATATAAATTATTAACCGATGAAATGAATGTTAAATGAAAAATAAGAATTAATCATCAATAAGGTCAATAATCTACCGCCTAAGATGAATTATCACCAAAAAAGAATTTTTTTTTAATTGTTACATTTTCGACGAAATAATAGTCCCACCATAATTCTTTCCATTCATTTGATTCCTTTCATCGAGGCATTTTTTCAAAAATTTCATTCATTCTTATATACTATACGTGTATGCTGTACAGATAGTAAAAGAATATACTTATTTTTTATTTTATTTATATTCTTCTACTGAATGTTTTAATAAAATATACTCCTTTCTTTTCTCATAAACTACACATTTCGAATTTCGCGCTTGTTTCACTTACTTCTCTGGATGACCATAGAGGGCGCAAAATGTCAATATATATACGAAATGGCTTGAAGCAAATTGAAAAAGGGTTTTAACATTTAGCGCCCTCCATGGTCATCCAGAGAAGTAAGTGAAACAAGCGCGAAATTCGAAATTTGTAGTTTATGAGAAAAGAAAGGAGCATATTTTATTAAAACATTCATTAGAAGAATATAAATCAAATAAAAAAATAAGTATATTCTTTTACTAACTGTACAGTATATACGTATAGTATATAAGAATGAATGAAATTTATGAAAAAATGCCTGGATGAAAGGAATCCAATGAATGGAAAGAATTATGGTGGGACTATTATTTCGTTGAAAATGCAACAATTTAAAAAAAATTCTTTTTTGTTGATAATTTGTCTTAGGCGGTAGATTATTGACCTTCTTGATGATTAATTCTTATTTTTCATTTAAAATTCATTTCATCGGTTAATAATTTATATATGAGGTTGACAATTCCTTTAAAAAATTAAAAATTTTGTTGAAATTTTATGTATTTTGTGAAACATCTGGTTTCTTTTGGGTTCAAAATTAATGTCCTTAATGAAAATTGAATAACTCTAAATCAATATTTATATATTCTACATAACATTTTATTTTTTTCGATAGACATTTATTGTAGGTTAGGTTTATAGTAGATGGAGAATTTCTTTAGAAATTCAAATATTTGGTTGGCGTTTTATGTATTTTGTGAAAAATCTTTGTTTCTTGGTGCAAAAAATTAATCTCTTGTGCGGAAAATAAGTTTATATATATATATATATAGTGGTGAGAGAGCCGCGCGAGCATTTGAATGTCTGACGCTGTGATGAGCGGACAGCACTGAGTAGAATGAAAAGAAAATAGAGCGCGAATGATACGTTGTCATCAATGCACATACAGGGTGGCCGCTGGACCTGCAAATCGGGAAATGGCAGTATATTTATTTTTTCACCAGGAATTTTACAAGTTTTTAGATAATAAATCTTTCCAACTTTGATTTGAACCGTGTTTTAAATAATTAGCTAAATCGTTATATTTTTCGATTATGATATCGTTCAGTTTAGAATGCGTAATTGGAAAATCTTTCACTTTAAAAATGTTCTATTTCAATTTTTAAGTGTACATTTTTATTTAAAGCATTCTAAAATGCAGTTTCAAAGAGATAAAAAAAGAAAAATTAGAAATGTTTGGAATTTATGGTTTTGGATTTAAAAAACATTTCAGTCGATCAACTAGGAATATAAATTAATTAATAAATTTTTAAACTAAACTTTACTGTAAGTATGAAAAAGTGGATAATAATTGAATTTACAAGACGATTCGGAATCAGTTCATAATTTTAGAATTTCCAGATTTAAACTTTAAAAATTAAACCGTTTAAATTTGAAAGTCTTATTAGTTTGAAAAAAGTAAATACCCGATTAAATACCTATGAAACTATCTAAATCATTGAATTGCAGAGAAGCATAATGTCAAAAACAAATAAAACGCGTATCGAATAAGTGGAAAATTGTGGTATGTAGAGACGGGTAGAGAGGAGAACGCAAGGAATCGTACGTGTTCGAAAGCCGTAGTATATGTCCGGCGTACGCGCGTTCTCCCACCACTTTCCTCCATGCGACGGTTCTCCGCAACGAGGGAGCCAAGGCTACGATCTGTGCACAACTTCAGACTACGCTCGTTCGCCATGTGATTTTTTTTTCTCTCCTTAAATCACAAATTAAGTCATTTCTGATATTTATGTGCAATTTATAAAATCATCTATTTTAATTCAATAATTGTTAATTATACCCGATTGGAATCGCGCGCCAAAAGCGACTAATGAGGGCCGCTGCGCCAAGCAAGCGCAGTAGCTCAACATGCCAAAGTGGTGATCAGCGACCGATATATATACTTTGTATGGAAATACTTTATTATTCCACAATTTTATTTCAAATTAGAAGTATGTTAGCAATTAAATAATTATTCCATTTAAAATTATTCAGTTTCGAAAAGTGGATTGTAACTTCAAAGCCTTTGAATTTAAAAGATTTTAAATGAGAGAAATTTGAAATAAAAAAAATTAACATTACAGTGTAATTATTTTCTTTGAGAAACGTGAAAATAAAATAATTATTATTAAAAGAAACTAGTTCATAAATTTAAAATTCAAAATTTCAGTATTTGTAAATTTTTGAATATTTGTAGAGTATAACCTGACAATTCAAAATATTTATTTTTGTAAACGTTTTAAATAAAATCACTTATGTTTCGGCAATACATTTTTTTTAGCTTTAGGATATAAATAATTTAAAGCCGCAATAAGCAAATTATTCAATGTCAAACCTCGTGAAAAATTGGATTAAATGTAAAGCCTTCGAAATCGAAAAAAATATTAAATTTTAGTAGACACGACTTTTTTTACGTAAAAAAATTAATTTAGGGAATACCCCGTATGCCAAGGTGAACAATCCGTCGAGAGTGAAAAATGGGTTAAGCCAAGTCTGCTGTTTGCGTGAAGAAACTCAATATCTTCGTTTTGATGTAAGTCTTCTTTACGTATACGCTGCAACGCGAAAATGACCCTTACGTCAAACTTTAGGGAGTAACTTTTTTCTCCAAGACGACGCTCGCTAGTTTCAACGCGCCTAGGGCACGCGACTTTTAGTTCCCGCGCTTCGCACTCAATAATATATTTATCTCGCGCTCCGCGCTCGGTAATATATTTACCTCGCACTCGGTCTTAGCGTTACCCTCCACATTTGTGCACAAACCACAATGCGAAATTTTCTACATTCTATGTTAAAAACTATTATATAAAATGTCTATTACAATTTTTTTGTGTGTACCTTGATCTGGTACTGTTTATTCTGATATTGCAAAATAATGTTCACATTTTATTTTTCCTGATCCTAATAGAGCCCTGCTGTGGTTGTTTAATCATTTTCCCTTTTCTTAAGTGAAGCTGAACACTTTTTTTTTTAATTTGTGATTAAATAAGGTTCTCCAAGTACGTAAGGCCTTGGCGATTACATTCTCATTGCGATAATCACACTTAACAGTTAGGTAATACAGGCTCTAATTTTTTTAAATTTTAGGCTAATCAAAAAATCCGGCTGGAATAGTTTTAAAATATATTTGGTATCTAGTGAAAATTTTGAATGAAATTTTTGGATCTAAGAAAAAAATAAATTTTTATATTTTTTGAAAATTTTTGAAAAGTATATAACTTTTCTAATTTTTATCGAAATAAAAAATTTTATTTAGATAATTTGCATGTCTTTTACCCGTTTATAAGAAACTTTGACAAAAAACTTTTAAATTTCCAAAAAAAAATTTCAAAATTTTGAAAATGCTCCCAATTTTTTAATTTTGGTTCGAAATATCTGATTAACGAACTTCGCCTTCATTTTAGGTACCTTCAGGTAACCATACATACAGACAGACACCGATGAAATTGTATGATTTTCGGATTTTGTGAGTGCCGAAATGTGAAGATCCGTTAAAAACCAGAGATCGAAAATTTGGACGATTACATTACATTCTCAGGAATGAGAATGTAAACAATTATTTGATAACAGAATTTCGTCACTTATTTATTACATGAAAACATTTGTTCTTGTTTACAAGATGGAAGAAGTAAGAAAAAAATCTTGATTAGAATATATTAATTGTTAAAGAACAAGAAGCTTTAAGCATTATAACGTTAGGCGTAAATAATTTTAAAATATATTCCTTTTTAATTTAACAGACTCAATATTAAAATGGAAGTTTTAATATTGTCAGAAATAAATATTTGTTTTAACTTCAAGTACCTGGATGACAGTTTTGACTTGTCATATGTTCAATTGTGACTTTTACATTATGTCTAATTGTCTACTGTGTTATGAATTGCAGTTAGAAGAAAGTTGTGAAAAATACACTAGAGCGAAATTAAACTTCGGGTTTTTATACAGATCTTTGAAAAGGAGTACACAGTTTTCGAAAAAATAAGTCTAACAAAAAAGTGCCAGATCATGTATTTTTTAGTTCGATTCATAATTTTATTCAAATATGAAATTCCTTCCAAATTTCTTTTTAATTATGCAAGAAATAAACATTGTTAATATCTTTTTCAAATAAGAAAGTCAGGTTTTTTGCATGATTGTCGTTCTTTTTCTTGAAAAAACCTTTTTTGTTAATGAGGTAATTCATTTATAATGCATAAACCTTTAAAATTTTATACAAGAAACTGAAAGTTAATGAGATATTAAAATTATTAGAAAATAAATTTATTTACGAACAAATTTAAAAGAACTTAAAATAATTATTTTAGCAAAATCAAAAATTTTGAATAGAATTAAATATGTAAACAGTTAAACAAGTAAAATGCAAACAAAAGCTTAATCGACCAGCTGGAAAATATAGTTTTCTATACATGACCGGCGGAACAAATTTTAAAGTTTCAATTTATTTTTCTCAATAAATACAAAATAAAGGAAATAATTAATTGAAAATAATTAAGAAACTAAGGAAAATTACATATTTATTACAAATAATATAAAATAAAAACGGCGTCAAATTATTTAAAAAAATATAGACTATTAAAGTACATAATAGTTCTGTGAATTTATAGCATTGGTTTATACTATTTTTCATGATTGCGGTTCAAAAAATGTAATTAGCTCAGATATTAAAACAACAAAAATACGAAAATTATCGCAATTTTTATGTCAAGTTTTATTATTAAATGCTAATAAAAAAATAAGCAAACTTACATTTTTTCTTAAAGTTAGATTTTTGGAGCAGGTAAAATGACATTTTGTAAGATTAGGTTACTTCTTATTTCAATTTGAAAAAAATAGTTCATATTTATAACATATCCTTAGCTAAATTGTAGAAGCAAGCCGTAATTTCCTTTGACTTTCAAAAATGCTCCTTACACTTGACAGCTGTTAAAAAACTCATATACCACTAAATTCACAAATATTTAAAAAATGCAACATTTCAGAAGAAATTTGTCGAGGTCTATAAGAAAATTTAGGGAAAAAATTTTTTATAAGTTTTTATAAGGAAATTGCTATTAAGAATTTTTATTTCTTTAACCAGAAAAAAATAGTAAGGACATATTCAACCACAATTCTGGTTGATTTAACCTGACCGTTTTTTTAGTTTATTTAAATTTAAATAAAACTTAACTGTATCTTCAGATTCACTTTTCTATGAATTTCCAAACAAATTATAACTTAATAAAAAGAAAAACTTTTTAATTCAAATTTGTAGTTACTATTTTATATTAACCTCTTTCCTACATTTTGGGCCTAATTTTGATTTTAAAAAGTCTTTAGAGTTTTTGAATTTCTTCAAGACCTATTCTCCTCAATTAAAATTATTTTTTCATTCACTTATAAAGTAAAATTAGAATATTACCATTTTGAATTTTAAATGCACTATAATTTGGCGCGACCGAGTATATGGTTACCTGTCGCCCCTCTACAAGTATGTAGAGGAACCAATGTGTAATACCCAAATTTCACCTAGATTTCCTATCGACAATTTACTGCTCTCTGATTGGAATCTGAACGGGATCGTTGTTGCCGTTGATTCGTTGAAACGAAAACCATTTAAAGGAACTTATTTGAAATAAAAACAATTAATTTAACAGTTGATGATTCACAATTTAATAAAGATGCATTTCCACCATCACTGTCTCAGAAGTCACAAATCCCAATTGTTTATAATTGTTTATATCGCGGCGTCCCGTTTCGCATTTAACAATTGATCTTATTAACAATAGTTTATTATTTAACAACAATTAAGGTGAATTAACTAAATTCAAACACAATACAAAGTTTCTGAATCCAAAAAAACTCAATTATACACTATCAAGTGTCGCAGGTTTAGTATTAAATATGCGGTTTCGGAGATGCAAAATCTGGCGTTTTTCCGTTGTACGCGCGTTTTTATAAACTCTGTTTTGGGCGGAGAAATCTTCCACTTTCCCTTTTCAGCCAATAAAATCGCTGACGTCATTGAATTTAACAGTCAGTTTACAAATAAGAAATTGGGTCGCATGGCACCGCCTATTAGATTTACAACGCATTATGACCAATTCGTTGATTGACATATCCAAACAATTTCGGTACAAAGTTCAAACTGTGACCGGATGTTTATAATACCATTTCCTGTCAAAATTCGTTCTAAGGCACGTTTTGATACTAAAAATAGCTCTGTGACTCATCTTTAGGAATGCTACGAATCTAACCTGTTCTTATTGCGTCGTAGTCTATAAGTACTTCCCTGTTATCGAATTAATCTGTAATTCTTTCTATTATTTCAGGACAGAGAGAGATTATTAAAATAATGAATTTTTCTTCAAAATTGTTCTTATTCTATAATTTCTAAGTTATGGTTATTAGTTAAACTTCAAATTCTAATTTGAATTTGAACACACATCGATCAATCGATATATCGAATCGATATGTAGCTAGTCGATACTAGCTTTTGAGGTATACCTCGTGTAACTAAACGTATATGTTCTGAGGGCTCTAGCACCCGAAAAATCTATATCGTTACACAATCGGTACATATCGCGCCTCTACAAGTATGTGGCCGAACTAAAAGCAATATATATATGCAAGACCACAAATTTGCCTTGCCTCGCTAACTACCGGTATGTGGTGCAACTAATGTCATACCGTATCTAGGACCTAATATCTTTGGCCTAGTCCCGTGTTTCCTATGTCCAAGGACCGCTCAAGTAGAACCGTCTATCATCTATTTTAGTTCGTAAACTAGGCTGAGTAATTGGGGGCGCTTTATTTTAGTTCGCAAAAGCCTCAGGCAATAGGTAGCGCCGGCGAAAATCGTTCGAAATTAAATACATGGGATCGCCTATCTCCCACCTCATCTCTGATCAGCCCTATGCATCGCCCCCACTCTTTCTGTTCTCTTAGCATCCGGAGGGGTATCGTAATTTAAACAAATCCAATAGAGTTTTCAATGCAGAAAGACAAATTTACATCCAAATTGTTCTACTTTGAATTAAAAAAGGTCAATTTTCTACCCGAAATAGTTATATCTTCTACTGAAATATTTATTTTTTTAGTTAAAAAGTAACTTTAAAGAAACTAGTTATATTTTTAAAACGATACGAATTTTCATTTAATATAATGAATCTTCCAACAATAACATTAATTTTCAACAAAAGAGTTCAGCTTTCAACCGCAAGTTGTTTGCATTTTCAATAAAAAAGGTAAATTCTTAAAGAAAAATGTAAAAAGAATTATATTATTATTTAGAAATTTTTAATTTTCGAAATACTACTTCTACTCTAAGGATTACTTGAAGCACAAGGATTACTAGAAAGCGGAAAGGTAAGGCTGAATTAAAATGAAAAAGTTCATTATAAGGCTAATTAATAATGTTTTAATAATATTATTACTATTATGATTAGTAAAGTAATATTATCAATCGATGTTTGAAATTTGCAAGAATTACAGTTGTTGATAAAATTAATAAATTATATTAGAAAAATAAAAACTAGAAAAACATGAATACATTTAAAACTGTTTTGTAAATATTCATCTTTCTATTCAATTTTTCTGATATTAATTTGCATGTTTTCATGAATTTTTTGGATGACTAATTACAACTGCTCTTATTGTTATTGTAAACTTTGTTCTTCCTTTTATATTTACAAAAGGTATAAAGTTTTAAATGAATTTTAGTATTTTTGCTATACGTAATAATGCAAAGACAGGCCTACCTGATCGGAACGCCATCTATCGCATTTATTTGAACTACACCCCCCCCCCCCCAAATAAAATGACACAACCGTATACACATACACGGATGTTGCATAGGGCGGCCTACTATTGGCAGATTCACGATTTTTGAAAATTGCTACGTGTGCATCGTATTTTTACCTTTGGGTGTGATCTCTTCAGCTTTAGAGGATGGGGGTAGTCGAGATATCGACCACTCAATGAACACTAACTATTTTATGTTTTCGGGCAAAATTTGGTGCGTTGAAAGTTTTTATGCTCTTCCACAATGTAAATATTTTTTAAGGGCATGTGACACAGTTAAATACCTATATTACCGACCTCACTTTTTCGGTTCACTGAATGTTTTTTTTTTTGAACCTGAGAACTTTTTTGTAAATAAAATATCGAGCTGAAACTTTGAAAGATGTATTGGAGTACAATAAAGTACGTTTAGGTACTGAATTTTGGTAGGAACTTCACTGAAAATTATTTCATCTTTTTTCTGAACCTCAACATTTTTTGAACGTTCGAACTTTTTTTATACAGAAAATATCGGTCTCAAACTTTAAGAAATGCAAGAGCCGAAAGAAAACTACGTTAAAGTACAAAGCTTAATAATAATAGATGTAAAAAAATTTCAACAATCAATTCCAACAGCATCAGCCGGTAACGTTGTACACAAAAATACGAACTCTCTAGAGCCTCGTCTAGTGGCCGCCAGGTTTCGTAGTTTCGTGTATAACGTTACCGGCTGATGCCGTTGGAATTGATTGTTGAAATATATTTTTATACATCTTTTATTATTAAGCTTTGTACTTAAACGTAGTTTTCTTTCGGCTCTTGCATTTCTCAAAGTTTGAGACCAATATTTTATGTATAAAAAAATTTCGAACGTTCAAAAAATATTGAGGTTCAGAAAAAAAAAGAAATAATTTTCAGTGAAGTCCCTACCAAAATGCAGTACCTAAGCGTACTTTATTGTACTCTAATACATTTCCCAAAGTTTCAGCTCGATATTTTATTTGCAAAAAAAGTTCTTAGGTTCGAAAAAACATTCAGTGAACTGAAAAAGTGTGGTCGATAATATAGGTATTTAGCTGTGTCACATGCCCTTAATCGTGAAATTTCAAATACGTATTGGTAACGTCAGCTTACACCAACTTAACCTGCAAAATGCAATGCATATACATATATTTTGGTTTCAGGCTTCGACGAAACAAAGTTCTGTTTTATAATACAAAGTAATCCCAAAATCCATCATAATATAATTTTTCCAGATCGCCCCTTACGAAACTGTACTACAGGGATGACTGCAGGATAACTACAGTTGGATACTACAGAATCACATTCGTATACTACTGGTTTACTACAGGCATACCTGTAGTAGACTATACGTATACTACTGGATTACACTGCAGTAATTCAGTAGTAAATTTGTCATGAACTTAAACGCCTCGCCGTGTTGGAGTACAGTCCAGTAGTACATGATATCATTTTGCGTCGGGCAGTGGCAGTGGCAGACATAGAAAACGCTGACTACGCCCAACATGCCATAGATGGCGGCACGTAATGCACTGAAGTAATGTCATTAGATTTACATTTACTCACATTGACGGCTCGCCAGTAAAACATTTTCTACTGATTTTAGAGATTCGGTTTAAAATAATGACCGCTGCTTCCGGATCATTTTTCAAATGATCGTCACACCAACTTCCCTCTCGCACGGACACTCATTCGTGCTTTTTCGAATTATTTTCTTCGTGTCCTGTTTTTGAATACGATAACTTCGTATTGTTATTTTCAAAATAAAACAAATGAATCTGGGTTCCCATCAGTGGTCACATATTAGTACCACTCGACTGTTTTTTTTTTCAGAGTCTTATTGTAATAAATTGAATTAGCCCTAAAATTTTACTTTCTTTTCACATTGATGGTAGTTCAATTTACAAATCAACTGCCGACTTGAACATTGATTGATTTCGACTATTTCATACTTGAAGAGAAAGTCATAGAAAAATTATTTTCATTTGTTTTTGTTTATTTAGAAGAATATTGTGTATTCTAACATTACGTCATACTCGGTCGGTAACGTCGAAATCTATAAGGCCATACGACTTGGTAGACTGGAAAGTATTGATTACATAGGAGTTTGACTAAAATGAATTTTTTTAGACAAAAGTAAGTGAAAAATCGTGATATCCCTACCGAAAGAAATCTCTGAGTTTTCTTTAACGAATTAGCTTGGCTCATTTTAGTCTATAAACAAAGTCGATTTGAAACCAAATAGTCTCGGAGATAGTTTGAGAGATTTGGGTCCTTTTCAAGATTCTTTTAGTGGTCATTTTAAGAGTATATGCATAAATTTATCTTGATTGATCACTGGGATTATGAATGAATAAAAATTAACATTTTCTGGCAAAATAATTTTGAATTTTTATTCATTTATAAGAAGAAATATATTATTAAAACTACTTTTCGAAAGAATTAGGAATTACTTTCAAGTTTGAACTCTATCCAAAACTTATCAACCTCACAAAAAAGTACATTTTTCTCCAAAGAAACCTTAAGAAGATAAGAAAAATGGAGTGAATGACGTAAATATTAACATGTTTGTAAAAATATTTCTTTACCAATCCTCTTGAAAAAAGACAAAAATTGAGTAAATTGATTCCATCTTTAAAAATATCGCAGAGTTAAATATAACAAGAAGTTTTTATTCACAAATTCCAATAAAAGTATATTTTTCATCAAAAATCTTTTTAAAAAAATTGAATTCTATCCGTCTTCTAAATTTTGCAGAGCTCGATAGAAGTATGTTTTTCTTTAACCAGTATAGCTTGAAAAATGAAGAAAAGTTACGGCAATGATGTTCATAGTCAACAATTTTGCAAAGCCCAATAAAAATCATTTTGTTTTCAAAATTATTCTGAAGAATTTAGTGGATGACGTTTTTTTTTTGAAAATTTTGTAAAGTTAAGAAAAAACTAGAACTAGAACAAAAATCAAGAAAATATAAATAAATTGTATCAATCTTCTAAGATTTCACAAAATACGATGAGTCATTTTTTGTAATTTTCTCGTAAAATCAGGTGAATTATGTATATACACAAATGTTGAAAATTCGAATATTCTTTCTCGATATTTTTCTTTCACTCCAACAGTTATCTTGAAAATGTGAATAATTATAAGTAAATTTTGTACATCTTCAAGCATTTTCCAGGCTCCAATAAAAGTTACATTTTTCCTTAAAAATTGTCTTGAAATATTGAGCAAATTATGACCTTCTTAAAAAAATTCGCAAAGCCCAAAAAAGGAAATATTAATCCACCAATCCTTTCTAAAAAGCGAGGAAAATTTAGTACATTGTGTCCATCTTCGAAAATTTTTCCAGAATTCAATTAAAATCAAATCACGTTCGAACGTGGTCGAATCACGGCAGTAGGGCCATTAGCCATATATGAGCAATTGCTCATAACCATAGGAGGAACATGAGACGACCCTGAGTGAAAATTAACCCAATTTTCAACCACGCTTATTCCTTATTAAGCAATGTTGAGCCATGGTTCACGCATCGTACCTTTTCCACACGGGGTTTAGAATCTAAATCAAAATACGTAGCAAAACTATACAGCGCAAGTGTAGCGCTAGGCTAGTACTATTTCAAGAAAACTTACATTTAGTATGGTTCATTTAGCAAATTTTAAGAATATTTCAAGTGTCAGTGTTATTGCAGAAAAATATATTCACAAAATAGAAAAATAGTATTTTATGTATTTGAAACGATATATAAGAAAATTCGAGAAAAAAAAATTCCACTGAATTTTTGGACCACCTGCATGTCCATACAGTAAAAGTAGGAGAAGCACCCAGTTATTATAGGTAAACAGGAGAGAGGTCTATTTTGGCTAAATTGAGGTGAAAAATAAAAGTGACCCTCATTGCTTAGGTGAAACATTAAACGCCGGAAAAATTCGGATAAACCGCACATTCGTACGCATCTCATTCCTTTTCATGTATGGCATTCAAACTACAGATGCTCCCAACTGCTGTGAGTAAAGACTAATGATGGGAAAAACGCGGGTTATAAAAAGGGTAGTTTATATTTCTAATTTAATAGATGCTGGAGCCTAAGCCCTAAGGCAGTGGTCGGCAAAGTTTTTGCTTAATTTTGAGGTATGGTCAGGCTCCACCCGACTTATTTTTTTTTACTACTTTTCGGTCTATTCATGTACCTTAGTATGAGTGAGCTTACTCCAGCAAGGGTCTTTTGTCCACAGGCATGTCCAAGTAAGGAAATTTTAAAACTTTTAATTTTTCATCTAGCGATTTGAAAATAGCATTATCAGAATCTACGAGTTTTTCCGATTCCAATGATATATTAATTGCCTAGAAAAGTTAAAAATTTGAAGGAGTTTAATATCAAGAAACATCAGCTTTACAGTCAATTCAATACTAAATACGTCTCAAATTTTCAACCTTTATAGACAAATTACATGTGTTTGGAATCGGAACAATACGTAGATTCCAAATATATTACTTTTAAGTCACTGATTGCAAAATTACGAATTTTTTAATCTCACATTTTTTTCCCATTTTATAACAAAGGACCTCTGAGGAGAGGGGTGGTCTGGCAAGCTCGCAGGTACTGCCCTGACAGTAGGTCGTAGGGCAGCCAGGGCACAGTACCCGGCCCTGAGCAAGAGCGTTCCGACCACTGGCCTAAGGTTATAAAATGTAATAATATTAAAACTGGAAAGAAAAAGAAGGATTCCGGGCTACCTGCTCCGTACTTTCCTGTCAAAATCGATTTTCGTGAATTTTCTGATTTTTAAAATTGATTTCTCATTTAGCAGGAGCTGTTTGAAGTTAAAAATCTTAGATACTGAAATTTTTTTAGATATATTTCAATTTTCAATCAGAAGATCCTTATCAAATCATTTTTCCCTCTGCAAATCATAATTCATCATCATTTTTTGATTGGTGAATCATGTTTCAAAGTTGTTCGGAAATGGTCCGTCTGCCAT
This sequence comes from Belonocnema kinseyi, assembly GCF_010883055.1. Taxonomy (NCBI): domain Eukaryota; kingdom Metazoa; phylum Arthropoda; class Insecta; order Hymenoptera; family Cynipidae; genus Belonocnema; species Belonocnema kinseyi. The sequence goes on along the minus strand of NC_046659.1, from coordinate 6,405,021 downwards.
ATATGGTCGCTGCGCCAAAAGCACTTTTTTAAAATAAATTTATTTCAAAATTAGGAAGTTATTATCTAAACAAATCTTCTTGAGGCAAAAGGTCATCCGTGAAATATTTACACTCGATTCTGGTAAAAACAATGAAAATTATTAACAAAAAATAATCAAATTCTGCATTTGTTTCTCAACTATATTTTCGTTGTTTAACGTAAGGCTATCATAATAGAAGGCATGGCCCACATAGCAGCAACACCTTCGGTTGTATATGTATATATGTGTGTGTGTATGTTTGTATGTATG
>NC_046659.1:6402567-6404630 GCF_010883055.1 Belonocnema kinseyi | reverse complement strand
GCGCTAAGGTGTCGTATAGCGCTTCTACCAACGAGCTCAGGATCTTCAGGGATTCTATTAAGTTTTCCTCGCTTCAAGTAAACCTTGACGCATTTGTCTAACCCAAGTTTCATCCAAATTTCCTCAGTATATCGCTCGATAATCCCTAGAGCTAGATGTAGTTGCTCTTTGTTTTTAGCATAGATCTTAAGATCGTCCATGTAAAATACATGAGTGACCTTGTACTTTCGATCTGCAGGTTTGCCGCACAAGTACCCGTCGGAATGGCGCAGTGCTACAGATAGTGGCAATAATGTAAGGCAAAAGAGGAGTGGGCTCATGGTGTCGCCCTGAAAGACACCTCTCAGAAACGTGACCTTGTTAGATGAGATAGTAAAATCTGGTTTTTCAAAGCGGCATCAATCTCTCTATGCACCCAACTATTTGCGGATGAACCTTCAAGATTTCCAAAAGACAGATGATAAGTCTATGAGATGTCGAATCGAAAGCTTTCCAATAATCAATTCAGGCCATCGATAGGTCACGCTGGTAGAATGCTCCATCTTTGCAGACACATCTATCGATGAGCAGGTTCTCCCGACATCCGGCTACGCCTTTCTTTGATCCTCCTTTTTCATACATTTCTTGCCACATAGGTTCAATTGGCCGAACAATTCTATCATTTAGGATAGCTGTGAATATCTTATAAAGCGTGTTCAGACAAGTTATTGGCCTGTAGTTCTTCGGGTCAGATAAGTTGCCTATTTTCGGCAGGAGTATTGTGCGCCCTTCCACCAACCACTCTGGAATCGGCTTTTCCGACTTTAAATATGAGGTGAAAATAAGGGCCAAATGCTGATGGGTTGAAGAAAACTTCTTCCACCAGAAGGTTTTGATACAATCTGGTTCCGGTGTGGAATAGTTCTTCATCCCTCTTAATACTTTTTTCACCTCCTCGGTAGTGATGGGTGGGCATTCTTTATCAGGTGTTATGAGGGCAACACATAACTCCTTGAAGCTATTTATATTTTCTGAGTCGTCGTCCAGTCTATGCTGAACTTCGTAGACTTCTCTCCAAAATACTTCGACCTCCTCTGGTTTGGGTGGGTGTTCGACAGTAACTGGAGGGTCTTGGAAGAGTCGAGATGGATCAGAGAGAAACTGTTGATTTTCTCTGACCCACCTCGCCCTCCGCTCTAGACTTTTCTTAGTGTCAGATAGTATACGTATTCTCTCAACAATATGCTGCCTGATGGTCAGCAACTTTGACTTGTTAAGTGTGTGATAACGGATCCGGAGTTCGCGCGCAAACTTTCGAACCTTGGCGGTATAATTCTTGCCAGATGTGATGTAGTCAATCACACATTGAATGCGGGACGCGTACTGTCTTGCCCAGCCTATCTTTATGGCAAGTTGATGCATTCGTCTTTTGGTCTTATGATCAGCTGTTGGTTTTATTTTACGGTTCGCATCGGCCAAAGCTCTCGCTGCAATATACACACAATAATTGATAGCCCAGAGGTCGGATTCACCGGAAAAATGTCCACGAAGCTCGTCATCCATTTCAGCCAGATCTTTAGGCTTGAGAGAAACCTTGGTGTTGATGTTTCTCCGGGTCGTAAAGCATCGCTCTTCATCTATTGGATGCCTGCCCGCGGTTGGTCTGTCGCCTCTCTTTCTTTGTTGCCGGCTTGTTCTAGCTGTGGTAGAGTAGGCGTTCCGCTTACTTAGCCCCTTTTACGGAGTAGTTTAGCATGGTTTCGCAGACGTTGCTGCGAAAAGTGCGATAGCTCCGGGTGTTTCTCGCACCACAGAGCATGCAGCCGTGGAATGTAACCCCGTTCACGGGCCACACTCGCATCCCAGCACTCTAGCAAGTCGTGATTCAGTTGCTCCGTCCACCCAAAGGTCGCGAGATCCCGCCAATCCATCGCATTGAATCCATTGTCATTGGCTTCCCCGCTCTAGATTGGTAGGCATTATTGGCCGACCCATTGTCGGGAGCCCTGCGCGTTCTGTTGTTTTGAACCGCACTTACTACAACTATGTTTGGTTTTGTCATTGTTGTTCCCACGAGAAACTAG
>NC_046659.1:6394617-6402467 GCF_010883055.1 Belonocnema kinseyi | reverse complement strand
TAAGGACGTTTACTATGTAGTCATAGGGAATATAATTATATAAACTCTAGCATACAATGCAACCCGTTTTGCATTTGTTTAATGCAAAAAAGTACTATATAGGCGATTTTAATTTGGTTTCCAAATCTCCCGCGTTAGAGGTCTTGCGCTGATTGGTCAAAGGCTTCGAGACTCAGAAGATGTGCGCAAAATATACGTATAACCAAATTCTGAAAAAAGGTTATGTTCCCCAGGATTCACCGCGCATTTCAAATAAATAATTAGTTACGAATTAAAAACAATGTAGCACAATATTAGAATGTGTTCACAAAAACTCTCGGGACGTGGTTTATTTGGGAAATTTCTCTTAAATCATTGTTTGCGAAATCTTTTTTATCCGTTGAAATCATTGAATTATTTGAAATCTATAATTAGTAAAAAAAATCTTCTAAAATGTTTTGAAACCTTTTCAAATCTTCCAAATGTTTTAAAATCTTTGAAATCTGGTGAACTGTAACCTTTTCAAAATCTTTGAAACCCTTTACATCTTTTAAAAGTTTAAAAATCGTTGTGAAATTGTTATGAATTATTTAATATATGATAAACACGACTTTAAAAAATTTTCAAAATCCTTTTAAATATTTTTAAATCCTTGAAAAATTTCGAAATCTGTATTAATGTTTTGTAATATGGTGTATACTCAAAAATCGAGTGGTGAAACTCTTGAAAATTCCGTTATATGGCCATGGCTCATTCTAATAGAGCTTTTTATTCTAGACGTCGGCAGTACGCACGTGCCGAAATTTTACTTCATTTCCGTATTTATCGAACAGTTTTGTGTCGAAATGTATGGAAAATATTGTTAATAAAAACAACAACAAACAATTAGTTTGTAAACAACAGAGATTTTTAAGGCAGGTTTGCGGTGGATTTGCCCTATTTATTCAATAATTTTTATTTCATACAAAAAATAATCTTTATTGTTCAAACTTTTCACATATTAAAATACACATTTTGAAGATATAAAATTTTTTTTTACGGATTTTTCTTAACAAAATGGCCGCCTCAAAATTATTCTTTTTTTTGACTGTCGACACGATATCTCACCAACGGATGATCTGAAATCAAAAAACTAAAAAGATTCTTAAAACTTACAGTTTTGGCTATTGCATAGTCTAGGATATTTCATTTTTACCGAAAAAAAAAATTGCGGACTTTTTATTTTTTTGCAACATTAATTGTTTATAACTTTAAAAAAAATTTATTGATCCTTATAATCCCAGATCATACAAAAGGAACATATGTCAGGAGTAAGCTGTTCAAATTTCAACTGATTCGGTGCAGTAGTTTTTTTTAAATCATGCCGATAGAGTTGAAAAGCGTTGTTTCGAGAAAAACGCGTTCAAAGTTTTTAAAATGAAAATTTGATTAAAAAAAGGGTCTTACACTCAATCAGCGATGCCAGCTCCATATAACTCCTTCAGCTTCCTCGTAAGCATCATTTTCTCGTATTCTAGCGTTTCTGCGGGCTACCCTGCTTTCTTTTGAAGCCTGAGAAGCAACCCGTTCGGCTTTCCGCACGCGCGTTGCATTGACTTTCTCAGCGTATTTTTGAGCCTCACTGCCTATTGTTACGCCCATAACACTCAGAATTAAAACTTTCATTATTGTTCTGAGTGTTTGCGCCAGTGCATCTTTCTAATAAATCTTCACTAGTGAGGTCTTCATAAATTGGTTTAAGTACTGCTTGAGTATCGTTGTCAAAAGCGGGGGGATGCTTAAAAGTACTCAGTTTGTTCTGTGCTGCTGCTAAACGATACTTACACCAAGAATCTTCTGGGCAGTATTGGTGCTGTGGATTTTCGTCGGTCGAGCTTCTATGGTAGAATGTGGCCCAAATAGCTTTTTTCATTTCTTCGAGTGGGTCAGGATGATTCAGAACAGCAATGCCATAAAAAGCGGATAATTCGGACATAACTTTACCAGTTAAAGCCAAATTTTTCGTGCACGAATCAATAGAAGAGCGCAGTATTAAGCAGTTGAAACGATGTCCTAAATGTATAAAACCACTATTAAAAGGAAAAAAAACATGATTTAGTGGAAAGGTTAGTTGACGTTTTATATGGCAGGTATAAGTATTTTCTTTTATACAAGATTTGCAGTTCAAAACTTTGTTTAAGTAAATATTTAATATTCATACAAAAATAAAATAACACAATATTATATTTTCTACTTCTCTTTTTCAAGTTTAGACAATAAAAAGCCATTTGTTAGTGATTACCTGGTATAAGGAATGTACTAACAAATTTTACTTCTTTCATAAAATGGTTAAAAATACATAAATATAATAGTTTTGCGTTCTCAAGTGAAAGTATTAAATAGATTTTAGTTTTATCAAAAAATTTAGGAGGTTCGAAACCCTGATAACAATCTTCATTTAATATGTGAGTAAATGTTAGCAAAGAAAGAAAATATTAATACCTGCCAACCACAACCTCAACTAACCTTTCTACTGAATCACTTTTTTTCCCTTTTTAATATCGTTTCGTATATTTTACCCATCGTTTAAGCTTTTTACACTGCGCTCTTCCACCGATTTGTGCACTAATTTTGCTCCTGGAACATTATCTTCCGTGATTTTTTCCGGATTTTTAAACATTTTTTTTAAGCCGACAGATGTCAACAAATGTAAATAATGGTGTTAATTCAGGATCACAAGTTAATTTATAATCGCGTAAAAAATAAGGAGAAATCTAGTGAAAAAGAGATTGGGGATAAATGAATGTTTGTAACACACGGAATTAACAAAAACACAGGGTTTATTAAATAAAATCGTAAAACTCGTTATTGCACAATTAAAAAAATAATAAAGTTGAAAACAATTTAAATCTACGGAAAAGTCAAAAGATGATAATATTCGCACAATTCAAAAAGGACGCTCTGCCGATTTTCAAAGTGATTGACGTGGGCGGTCGATGCTCTTGTCAATAACGAACTGTTATTTTTATTTACAATATTTTCCATACATTTCGGCACAAAATTGTTTGAAAAATACGGCAATGACGTAAAATCCTGACACGTGCGCAATGTCGACGTCTAGAATAAAAAGGTCTATTCTGAAGCTAAGTTAATATTGAAGATTTCAGCTAATAATTTTTATAATTTCTAAGTCAAATATCGCAAAAAATGTATAATTTAACATTCTATAATGGCGGAGACGAAATTTTGAAGGTCGCTGAACACCCAGCTTATAAGTCAAAAGCGTTTGATTCCCATATTTTATTCAATAAGTAAAACAACAGATTTTATCGCCAATTAATTACGTGCAACCTGCAGATATTCACTTTATTTAATTAATTAAGATCGAAGTACAAAACGATTTTGACACTTGTCAAACGTCAAATATCACTCACGTACCGTTACATTAGTGAAAACCAACTCCAATTTTGAAGAAAGTACTTAAGGCCATGTGACGAGAGGGTCACGTGACCAAACCTGGTCTTCAATTTTTCTTTCCCAACTTACGTCTAAACGAAATGAGGTATTGCTTTGAAAGTTTGGGAAATGAAAGAGGAGTTAATAAAGTCCATGTCTCTGCTTTGTTCCGGTGGAAATTTTGAGAAAAAAATTTTTTTGAAGAAAATACCAGTGGAAGTTTTTTTTCCCCAACTTACGTCCACACGGAATGAGATATCGCGTTAAAAGTTTGGCACGATAAATAGAAGGCATGCAAGAATTTGTCTCTGGTCCTAAATAATTAGAATAGTGAAAAAAGTTTTTTTTTATAACTATTTTTGAGAGATACCGACCGTGCTGTCGTCAAACCCTGCAAGCAATTTGCAATGTTGCGAATGGGCTAGTTATGAGGTTTCTATTGACCAAAGTGGGGCAAAACAAAAAAAATCGCTCACGAAAATTATACACAAATAATTCAAAAACTAATTATGGGTCCCGCGAACAGGTCCAAAAAAGATTGATTCTTTGCAATATTGCGTACTTGCTGGAGCCAATGGAACTCATAATGTTTGCGTGTGTGTTCACGACGAAAATGTGAACTTGATGGTAGATGGCGTGAACATACAAAAAATAACTTGTGAGAGTGGTGACCCCATTGTAACTTATCATGACGCTTTTAAGAAGATCGTATGTAGCAATCCCAATCAAAAATGCTTTCTGGACGAATGCACCAAATGTCCTGGTTCAGATGCTCCGAAAGACTTTTTAAAATCAGTTTTTGCAGATCAGTGTATTGAGAGAATAGAATATCAGTGTTGGCAACAAACTGATAAAAGTAACTTGCGTACAAAGATAACAGATGCAGAAGATTTTGCTGAAGAATTTTGCGAGTGACTGTTTAAACTGAAACCTCATTCTTCTATAGCCAAGGAACAATTGTCATTTCTTAAAGAGCTTAAGAATAATCTTACAGAAGGAGAATTTCTTATTCTGTGCGACTTTGCTGAAATCTATGCATTTGTAGTTCAAAATGCAGCACAAGCTTTTCATTGGAACAACGATTAGGCAGCCATCTTTACTACTGTGAATTCCAAAAAATAATAACAAACTACTTGAAAACAAATTTCGAAGCTAGAAAAATCTTTTACTGCACCGATGGAGCAGCACAAGATTTTAAGAACAAATACAATTTCATTAATCTGATAAACCATGAAACAGACTTCGGTATTCCAGCGGAGTGGCACTTTCACGCAACTGCACATGGGAAAAGACCATGCGATGGTATCGGTGGTAATTCGAAAAGACTTGCTGCGCGCGAAAGTCTCCCGCTATCATCTAGAGATCAAATATTGACTGCCGATGCTCTCTATCAATGGGCAAAGAAGAACTTGCCTGAAACTGCAGTTTTTCAGGTCCAAAGGATCACACTACCATAGCTGAAGAACTCAAAATTTGATTCGCTTCTGCAAAAACTATCCCTCGTTGCCAAAAGTACCATTCTTTTATACCCGCTTCAAAATCAACTCTCATTCTGGGAAGGTATTCATCATCATTACAATATGATATTTTTCTCAAACCGAAAGTAGTAAAGAAAGGAACAAAGAGAAGCGCCCGTGAAATGCAATAATGGAATCAATAGTCCATAACGTTATTGTGAGAGGCAAGGGGACTCACAACAAAAAGCACCCCGAATTGTGATAAGTAAGGTGACACTAAATAGCAACCCAAATTGTGAGAACTCATTATTATTTATTAATTTTCTGCAACGACTACTATGTCGAAACTCTTAAGGCGAATTAAGTTTGTAGTGTAAATATAGGAATATTCAATTACTGTAAATATACATGTAAATTCAAATTTGGAAATATGTTCCAGTCTGATACTAATAGGAATTTACGTAGTACTGATGAGCTTCGATAAAAGTGAAACTGGAAATATGAAATATGACTACAGTACGCCTAACGCCGCGATTCAGCTAATTGATGCGTAATACCCGTGCGCTTGAGATCCTTTCAAAAACCCTGGTACAAAAATTAAATCGTACAACTTTAGTAGAAGTTATGTATTATTGAACATAAGCAGGTGGAGTGAACGACGGCAGCCAAATTAGTTAAGGAGGTAGGTATCAGGGAACTACGGATGGATACTGATTCGAAATTCCTGATCAATAACTAGCACGTTAAGGAATCGAGAATCTGGATATAAACCGATTATCAGAAGGAGATCTTAAGCCCGATAAAGTAGCCGTAGACGTCATGCCATAAGCGATAGATTGTGAAGGCAGTTAAGTAGAACAAGGATCAGTGACCGACAAGAAAGGTGAACATATTAAGAAGGACATTCAAAAATCATTCATGAAGTTTGAAGAGTCTCTGAGTGAACACGAAATAGATTCTCCTGACCTAACAAACTTGACCCTAGATTGAGATCATGAAGGCATCAACAAAGATTACCGTCAAGAATGTAAATTTGTCTCTGAAGGCGAAGCAGACAAAGAAAAAGTACGGTGCGTTTTAAAGGCCTTTCGGAGCATACGGATTTACCCATTTCTGGAAAACTACCACCACGAAGATCACTATTGCCCAACACCTGCAATATCTACAATTCCGCAAGCAAGGTTAACCCCTTTAGTGACTAATGGATTCAGCTCGGAAGGAGTAAGTGAGGGTAGAACCGTAAGAACGCCAAAAATTCAACTATCAATGGCTCTATTCCCTAACTACACAGATTCTGCAAGAATAATATGTCAAGGTAGGTCGAACGACATTGTTCATCTAGCTCAAGCATCTGAAATAAAGACCGCGGAAGTCAGTTTATCGGTAACTATCACTACGAGAGGAGAAACAGAAGCAATATATGACAACCGTTATCACTATTGATGATACAGAAAGTTATGAGAAGCTAAAAATAAGACAAGATGCCGAAGTCCTTGTTGCAGAAGCATCTGGCTCGGGCGAAAATAAAACCAAGCAGGAGAGGGAAAAGATCACACCATTGATAAAGCCCCGAGATCCATCGAACTAGGAAGAACGCAAGATTCCACCAAAGATATGGCTGCTTAGGTAAACATTAAAAACTGCACAGAATACTGAAACATTCAACAAAAATTGCTCCAACAGACTCGGGATGACTTGAGGTTAATAACCCTCGACCAGCTATTAAAATACACGAAAGTGTACTATTATGTTGAGTGTTTCAAAAAGGGAGATGAAGCCCCAAGCTATTAGAGCCAGTGGCAGAATTGACTTAGTATTGTCTTGGTAGAATTATAATAGATTGCGCAATTTATATTTTTTATTTATTTATATGTATATACAAACTTTGAATTATGTATCTTTTTGGGCAATCCTGGATCTAGCATTAAGAAGGAATTAATTCACCACTAAAAGTTTTAAAGAAAAGCAGAAAATATTAAAGTGCTACAAATGACCTTATTATTGGACAGAAACACGATTGCCTATGAGCCATATATTATACGATAAATAGAATTAATACTAATTATAATATATTTAAATATTAAAGGAAAAACTCGCCGATAAGACCGCTATCGCCAGAGAAAGACAAAGCTTCACGATGGCTAATGATATGATCATTGGCATCGTTCAAAATTCTCTTTGGAGTATCTGGAAAGGAAAATTTCTGAGACAAATAAAACCATTCCATGTCTCTTCGTAGTAAATTTTTCTTAAAAACATTTGCTCATTACATTACACGTAAGTATTGGTTTTTTTTTTAGTTGGAACCTATGGACAAAGGATTATATGAAAATAATATTAATGGTCTCGTCAGGCAAATTAAAACTTAATGATTGAACCTTTTGGTACTAAAATGATTTAAAACTGGATATCGTAATGCGTAACCCTGTATTGAAGATCCCAAATTATCACGTTAAAATAAAAGTAGGAGTAATAGCACAAAAACAAATGAAATTTTACAAAAGCATCAGAATCTTTGGGAAAGAAAAATATACGCAATTAATCATAATCCCTGCCGCTTCTTTTTCTCGAGCAGCCTATATTTTTGGGCACGAAAATGAAATATTCCATCATGGTTTTTTATGAAGATATTAGGATGGGTAAAAATTTTAGGTTGATCGATTTCATTATTTGTTTCAGCACATCGGGCATCCACCTGTCAACGCAGCATTTTTACCTGCCCGCAAAAGGAACTTACACACTTACAGGCGGCTCGCGACAAAACAAACGGTCAATACATTTGTAAGTCTGGTACAGAGGGTTTCATTATTGCATTCCAAGACGGTGTCATTTCCACCTTAACATACCGTCGCCACATTTTGAGCCAAGACATTACCAATGATAGCTGCAGGGCGTGCCATGCACAACCCGAGCATTTAGCTCACATACTATCTAGTTGTCCAACACACGCGGGAACGACCTACATTCAAAGGCACAATG